>NW_022111300.1:20020917-20049815 GCF_000313985.2 Echinops telfairi
CTTAAGTGGCTGGAGTGGCTATTTTCAGTCGGGAACTTTTCTGTGGCCCCGCCTTGGGGCCCTGCTTTCTAGAGATGGCATGTACTGTCTGAGAATGTAATACCTGGAGCTTCCCTTTCTCTCACAAACGTTTCTTGGATTTGTGAAAGTGCTTCTGTCATGTGAATTTTTTCAGTGTGGAGAAGCAGGAACCACCCCGGAAACCTAACAATATGACCTGTGGATAGAGTCCTCTTGGGAATAGGATTCTATCATGGGTGGGCTTTGAACTTCCCCGTGGCATGGAAGGGGTTCATGTGCTGGCAAATAGAAGACAGCCTGACAGCTCCTCTAATAAAGGACTGTTCTTTCATCCTGTATTGCTCTTTGCCTCCAGTGGCAGATGTTTCTTCATCACCATTTGCAGTCAAATGTTGCCTCTTTCCTCTAATGCCCTGCATCATTTATGATGTCAGACCAGTGCTTCCCTTTGCCTGGTGCTCTGCTTTGCTGTGTGTTTGTATCCCTGCCACACTGAGTTACTAATGGAAAGCCTAGAAGACGAAAGCCACCCAAAGGAACCTTGGAAAGGTTCCCGCCATGACATCCCTATGGAGTGTACTTCTACTCTGACACGCATGATGTCACAATGCGTGGGAATCAACTCATCCACTTCTTTCTTTTAAAAAAAATCATTTTATTTGGGGCTCATACAACTGTTATCCCAATGTGTATGGTGCTTTTGATGTCATCCCACAGCTCACAGGTTTTCTGTCATCAGTGCATCAAATCCATTCTTGAGATATTCTCAAAATTAGGTTGGCATACTCAAGGTCATATGCTAGCTATCATAGACTTGTTTTCATTTTCTTCACCTTCACCCTCAACTTATATATGAGCAATTCCACAGTCGGCCACTGGCCTTGTTTTAGTTATTGATATTAAAAATCCCCATTGTTTCTCCCCATAGATATAGTTGATTGATTTCTGTGTATTCCATCTGCCAAATCCACATATATAGTTGCTGTTTATGTTGTTGAACAGAAGTATTTTCAATGAATTCATTATTGAAAAATCCTAGCTTATGATCCCCAGCTCCGTTTCTATAACTGAGGTACATTTTACAAATATTGTTCCTTCCTCTTTGTTTCCAGCTTTCTGATTCCAATTGCCAAGAAATATCAGTGCATCTTATTTGCATGTTTTATCCATTTCAGGCTAAAGACTTCATCACTAGCTTAAGTGGTTGGTTGAATAATAGTTATATTGACTAGATTTCTTTGTATGGGCATAGACATTTTCCAGTCACAGATCTCATCCTACTTCAAGATAGATGTTAAAATGCCCTTTTGGACAATGTACTGCACATAAATTCTTACATATAATAAAGCATTTACAGAGAAAACATATAGATACTTCCTAGACATAACAAAGTACCTTATGGGGTTAGGATAATGAACTTGAAGTTGTAGGAACATAGTCTCATGGGACAACACAGTCAACTAATATAACATAGTTCAAAAAGTTTATGTTCCACATCCAAGTTAGATGATTTGCATATGAGCTTTTAAAAGATTGCAAATGGCCACCTAAAATATAACTATTGGTCTGTATTCATTGGAAGAAAAAGGTAACGTGGGAAGTGAGAGATTCGAAGAAGAAATTCGTCCACTGGAATAATAGTTTACACAAACCATGGCCTAACTTATCCTGAATCTAGAACTAGATGGTACCCATTTAGCCCTGCAGACCATTTTAATCCAATACAAAATATATCGTCTTGAATGGGGTGGAAGAAAAATGTAGAACAAGAGTCAAATGATTTTATAAGGCAAACTCATTGGACTGGTAGAGACTAAAGGAACTCGAAAGACTCTTAGCCTGAGATGTCCTTGAAGCCATGCACTGCCACAGGTTGCCTTTTGGCTAAATAATAGATTGCACATAAAACTAAACTATTTAATTCATAAATAGTGTGCTCCTTTAAAAAACCATCTATATGAAACCCAGTGGCAAACAACTGCCCTAAAGCAAAAATGAGAAGGTTAGTGGGAAGGAGGGCAGCTAGATTAATGGAAAAGGAACAACCAGGGCAAAATAATGACAATATTTGTGCATTGTGAAAACTATATCCAATGTTACTGAACAAAATGCATCTGAATTGTCAGCTGGGAACATATTCTGTTATGCAAACCATTTTTTCCAAAAACACAATAATATACAATCGTGATTTATTATTTAGAAGCCTGCCCAATAACATACTACTTATAGAAATTCAGATATTTTAAGGATGCAAAATCTCTTCCTTTTGTGCATGTTTTTTTCCTTGATCAGATTAAATAACATCAGGTTACTAATCAGACATTGTCAGTCTACCATGTTATGAACATCTTATTGTGTTCCATTACTTTTCAACTTTAATAAAAAGGCATTATATATTTTAAATATATGTAGATAGATATATAAGAAATGTGAATAGTGAGTAATATCAAAATTAAAAGTTAATATGCCCACTCTTGGAAATCATCCTTCAACCTATGTAGAACAGCTTTAAAAATAAGCAATAAGAACAATGAGGAATGTGGTCCTCAAAAAGCCAATGAAACAAAATTGAATGGGCAGCATTTTCCCAAAAATAAAGTTCACTAAACAAGAAGAGGCAGGAAAGATGGACAAATGGAATTGGAGAACCCAATTAAAAAGTGTGAAGGCAAACTGCCACATTGAGGGGATTATATCTAATGTCACAAAACAAAAGATATATAAATTATTGAATGCAAAACTAATTTGCTCTGTAAATTTTCCCCCATACCACGATTAACTGTTTTGTTTTGTTTTTGAGAATAAAGTATGATTATGAAAACCACAGTGTTCTCTACTAAAGCCCTCCTGACTTCAATGCCTCTGCCCTTCTTACTTGTCAACACTGACTCCAAGCTTGGCCCTGCATCTCCACCCAAAACAATACCCTATACAGAAATCCTCGTTCACTGAATATGCTGATCACACTGTAGGTCTCAAGACTGCTCTAATCCTGTTCATTAAGAATCAAACCAAAAAGATCGGGGGGATGTGGCCACCAGATAACAAGCACAGGATGATCTCCTCAGCAACCACCAGAGAGGTGTCATAAGGAGAAACATATATTCTGCACTTTCTGGCAGCAAAAAATCAAAACAAATACAGATTAAAAGTTTTCTTGATGTGCACTTACTCTCTCTATAAAACTCTCTCTTACACATGAGTTTCTGTGGATTTGTTTCTCTAAAGTACCAGATAAATGCATTTTGGTACCAGGAGTGGGGTACTGGAGAAACACATCATAAAATGGAGAGTAGATGTTTGTTTGACCTCTCCCTCAGGGTAGTTTTTCTTTATCTAGCCAGAGATTAGATAAAGCCACACTTTTCTCAGTTGTGTTCTGGAAAAGTATGGGAAGTAGGAAAATAGAAAATTTGTAAGGCCACTTCATTTCAGCCATTAAAAATTTGATATTAAATGGGTCTATGTCATGCCTGCAAAGAAAGCTTTGAAGAGAATGCTCCACCCAGGGCTTAGGAGTACTCAGGAACCAATGGTCTTTGTCAGAAACTGGAAAAAATATGGAACCATGAAGAAAACTTCTCTCTGGAACTGAATGTTAAAGGGAGCCTGAGAGCAGGCTAAAATGCTTGCTAGGTGACCACCTGGATCTACTTAGTGAGTGGAAGTGGGAGAAATGAAGCAATAAAGAGATGGGTTGAGTTTGGCCACTGATACCTGTGGACTTGATTTACAGGGGGTGGTGGTGGGGGTGGGGGGAGAATATGAGAGCAAGTTGACTGGTCTAAGGTTCATGACCTAGCACTAGGGGGCTAGGCTTGTTGAATATTGGTGAGAGCCCATGGTCTAAAGGCAAGGTGACCAATGGGCGACCTGTGGAGGCTGAGTGAGGCAGCCCACGTTTAGTTGACCAGAACCTGACCAGCTGGAGATTTTTGAGCCTGTGAACTGGTGCCTATTGTTGCTGACTTTATGGATGGCCTGTCCGGATTTGATTTTGCTTACAGATACAGACTTCACAAGGTTACAACTGGAATGAAGACTTCATGTCGAAAAATATGACTGTCTTCTCAGAGAACTGGGTTGATGTAAGTGGGCAGTATATAAATTGGATACTCAAAATTGGGGAGATAAAGCCATGAAGTGGCTGGCTTACAAACTTTCATAGGTGGGGGAACATATTCACAGGATTATAGGATTAAGGTGTAGGTGTTACTTAATTTCAAGAGTGAAGCTAAAGAATTATGTACAGGTGCCAGGTTGGCAAGGGGAGGACTGAGGTAATTTATTGTGCCAACCTAGCCGATAAACACATGTGGGGTTAATTCAAGCGTGGAGGGATCAATGGCTCAGTGAGCCTTGCCTTTCTAGTTCTCGGGTCTCTTGCTTTGTGATGGTTGCACCAGAGTACAGCTGCCTTAACAGTTCCCTGCTTCAGCGGGCAAGGCTGACTTCCTGCAAGACATACCCAAGGAGAAGCCCAATGCAGCCCTGGGTGCTGGATCACCTGTGTGGAGACCCCCGCCAGTGCTGAGATGCTTACACATTCACTGACTCGGCTTTCCACCTGCAGTCGGCATCATAGTGTGTGTTTTGTGAGATGGAGGAGGACTTTGTGGATTGGTGTTGGAAATATGCGTTAATGGGTTAATGTTGGGCTTGGCAGCACTGGGTTGGGATGTTTTCTTGATGAGCACTTAATCTTTATATAAAACTCTCTCTTATACATGAGTTTCTGTGGATTTGTTTCTCTAAAGTACCCAGACTAACACGGTGTCTAAAAAATGGAAGAGTAGCCAGCCTGTCAGACTCGTTCACCATCAACCAGGAGTACAAGTTGCTTCTGGGAGCCTTGCTCCTCCCCAACACAGCTACAGTGATTTTCCCAGCCCCTAAGGCAACTCAGCCAGACAAAGCTCTTACCTTGCTGGCCTCTGAGGTCCATGCTTGGATAGCAGATCCAGAGGGCAGCTTGGTGCAGGTATTCTCAGTACCCAAGATAAACTTTTTGCCATTTTCCCATTTTAATTTATTTTAAAATCATTTTACTGAGGGTTCATGCAACTCTTATCACAATCCATACATACATCCATTGTGTCAAGCACATTTGTACATTCGTTGCCCTCATCATTCTCAAAATACTTACTCTTCACTTAAGCCCTTGGTACCAGCTCCTCATTTTCCCCCTCCTTCCCTGCACCCCCTCCCTCATGAACCCTTGATAATCGTTCTCTGACTCTCTTTTCCCCTCACATGCCCCTCCTTCCCCTACTCAGAA
The DNA here is from genome assembly GCF_000313985.2 of Echinops telfairi. Lineage (NCBI taxonomy): Eukaryota > Metazoa > Chordata > Mammalia > Afrosoricida > Tenrecidae > Echinops > Echinops telfairi. Next base: position 20,026,217 of record NW_022111300.1, read on the forward strand.
CACATATGTACACAATAATACTACCCAAAGGAGCAGTAATCTCCACTGATAAGTATATTTTATTTTATTTTTCCTTAAATCTCAGTATTTTTTATAATTTTATTATTTTTTTCTGGGTGCCTCTCACTTTCTCTTCCAGTACAATCCCCCCCTTCTGACGAAGATCCCTCTAGACAAAAACAGGAAGGCCTCTATATTCAAAGCACACCGACTCAAACTAGGGCTTCCCCTTAAAATGTTTCTGAGTGAACAGACTTGCCTACATTCACATTGCCATAGCAACAGAACTTCAACCACACCCAAACAACCCCCAACAATCTTTTGTCTCTTTCAGCTGTTTGGCCCCTCCTTCCCTACCCTGCATTTCTACCCCTTATAACTTTCTTCACCACATTTGCTTATTCACCCGCTTTGTCTTCAGCAGTTGTGTCAGGCAAAGGGCATTTATGGAGGTCTAGATAAAGACATATACATGTGCAAATATATTTATATGAGGATGGGGAAATAGATCTATATGCCTATATTTATAGGTTGAATATTAAGGTAGCAGAAGGACATTGGGCCTCCACTCAAGTACGACAAATAAATACTCTATGAGTCTACTACTAGTGGCATAAACGCCAAGAAGGCTTCTGCTCTCAGGTCATGTAATCTCCCAGTCTGGTCTCACAAGGAACAAGGAAGAGAGCCTGCCTAGTGCCCATGAACCACATATCACCCCCTTTTACGTACATCTTAAAGATCACCTTTTAAAATGAGTTCCAGAGGTTTGTCAATGGTTCAAACCCAGCAGTCAGTCTTTGGGAGAAAGATGGGGCATTCTGCTCCCACAAAGATTTACAGTTTCAGAAACCCTGTATGAGTCAACATTGACTCAACCTGTGGGTATTGTATTCAAGAGTCCTTGGGGTGAAGTTGTTAAGCATGTGGTTACTAACCAAAAGATCACTGTTTTAAATCTCCAAGATGCTCTGCAGGAGAAAAATGAGGCAGTCCACTCCCACAAAGACATATAGCCTTGGAAACCCAATGGGGGCAGATCTACTCTGTCCTATAGGGTTGCTAGGAGTTGCAATTAACTTGATCTCAACAGCAGGTTTGTTTTGTTGGTTTTTTTGTTTTTAGGGAGTTGGGAGTTGTTTTGTGTTTTATTCAATTAAACTTAATATTCCAAATTTAAAGATCTAGCCTTTTAACTATGCCATAGAGTTTTAATTTATTCTCTTGAAATTATTAAAGACAACATTTAGCATCCTAAGGCCTATTTTTATAGTTAGAATAATTTGAGCAATTATATTTAATTTATTAGACTTGGTTTGTAGCTTAATGTGTTATCACTTTTAGGGCTTATATGCATTGTTTTTATAGGTAGAAGAAAAAGAGAAATTATTTTCCAAAAGCACTCTGCATCAAAAATAATTAATGGAAAATGTGTTTACTATAAATGGAAATATCATTCATTTCATTGTTCATTCATTCATTTATCCAGCAGATATTTATTGAGCATTTTGTGACAAGTATTTCTGTGGCAAAATAAATAAAACAAAAACCTCACTGTCATTCATTTAATTCTGACTCATAATGATCCTATAGGACAAAGTAGAACTACTCCTGTGGGTTTCCTTGAGTGTAAATCTTGTAGGAATAGAAATCCTTGTCTTACTCCTTTGGAGGGGCCAGTGGTCTCAAAGTTCTCACTTTGTGTTAGCTTAACCCACAACATCAGCACGGAAGTGATCAAAAAAATGTCTATACTGATAGAGCTTGTATTTGGCAGTTGTTGCATATGAGAGATTGAAGGAGAGCAGTGAGAGAGGGTGTTATTTTAGATATATCTCTTAGGAAGGAGGAGGCGCCATTTGCAGAGAGACTCAAAGGAAGCAAGTACCTATGCCACCTGGGAAAGAGTGTCACTGTCTGGGGAAACAGCAAATGCCCAGGCTCAAAATTGTACGTATTCCTCTGGGCAGCAGTGGGGCAATGTGAAACTACTTTCGGCACACATACGCACACACAAACTAACAACAATAAAAAGTATATCTTCAGTTAATTCACAATATAAAGGTTTTTTTAAAAAAAAAGAATGTAATAGAGGAAAACTATGTAATAAAATTCATTGGGGATGTAGGGAAATTAAAAGTAACATCAGATCACGCAAAATCTGTATACCTTTGAGACCAGAGAACATAAACAGGCTATGGCACTATTTTTAATTGGACCACCCAGACAGGTCGCTAAGTCCTGCAGGAGGCTACTACTTTGGAAGCAAGGATGGCGAGACTTCGTCTCACGTATTTTGGGCATGTCAGAAGAGACCAGTCTCTGGAGAAAAAATGTCATGCTCGATAAAGTGAAGGAGTAACAAAAAGAGGAAGGTCCACACCAAGATGGATGGACAGAGTGGCTGCAAGAATGGGCTCAAATACAAGAACCACAGTGAGAGTGGAGGAAGATTGGGCAGTGTTTTGCTCTGATGTACATAGCATTGCTGGAGTTGGAAAAACTTAATGGAATCAAACAACAACCATGGCAGACATTTAAAATGCACAAAAGCAAGAGATTAGAAATCAAGAAACCATATTTACCATCCGAGCTGGGCTGTCAAAAGTGGAAATGAACTTCTTGGTGCCTGACAGCTCTCGGGACATAATTTGGGAACAGGGGGCAGTGTAGCTCATCCTGAATAGAAAGTGTAGGAGGAAGCTTCAAAAAAAAAAAAAAACCAGAAAAATTTTCATTATCCCACTTTCCTCATGAAGTACATAGACTCCTCTTGCTATTTTCACTCCTTTTACTTAGGAAAAAAATTTCATATAAAGAAAATGCAGGTTTTCATTTTATGGACCTGAAGTGCTGAAACGTGTGTTAGAGAAAATACAAAACTTGATATTTTGGGGGAATCAATATTAGGACTGTAGGCCTGAAGGTCAGTGAGTGAGCATGAGGCCCGGGAAAGAACATGGACTAAGTAGCCAGAGTTGAAATCTGTAGAACTTAAACAGGACAGACCGGCCAAATCACAGAGGGCTCAGCTGGACCCTGGATCTTACTCCAAGTGTGACATGAAGCAATTGGAAAGTTACCAGCAGGGGAATAACAAATAAACTGTGTTCGTTTTCAGAAGTAACAGGGGCAGTTGTACAGATAATTGGCTCACTGGTTAAAGAAAGGAAAACGGAAATGAGGTAAAGGGCCATCAAAGTGTGAGTTTAGGGTGGCTTCAACATCATTGAGCTAGGGCCATGGAAATAAATGGTGAGGGTGTGCTTATAATTGTAAAGGGCTTAGGAAGGAATTAGCATTCCCATTTTGGATATATTATGGTTGACATGCCTAATAGAAATCTATCCAAGAAGGGACAGAGCGTTTCAAATCAAGAAGGATGGGAGACTCTTATCAGTTGCATTTGGATTTAAAATGCAAAACAAATAAATAAAAGAATTAGAGCAAAGAAGCGTAGCATATGTACATATCGGGGAAAGTTCTAATCCCAAACCCAAGAAGTATAAAACCAAACCCAAATCACTGCCATCCATAACTGTTCATGGGAGTAGCAAGCCCCTTCCCAGCCCCAGAGCATATATAGCAATGTAATAGCATTATTTATTATGAAGAATTAGTTTAAATATATGTGGAAAACAATATCGTAACATGCATATATAGTAAGAGTTCTAAGGCATGGATTTGCAGGGTTTTTCTATAAAGAACCAAGAATAAACACACAGATGTGGCTATATTCCAATAAAAACAGGTGGTAAGCCAGTGTGGCCAATGGGCTTCGTTAGCTGCCTCTTGCTCTAGACAAAAACAAAGAAATTGGTATGGAATTAATATTTTGAGTAGTAAAGGCAAAATATTTTCCAGTAATAAGGAAAATCACTGGAATTCTATTTAGAGGATTCTCTGATAACCGGGAAAAATAAAAATACCTGTATATATAGATACAGTTATGGAATAACATTGCATTATATATTAATGTTGTAGAATAATGTTATACATTATAGAATAACTATAAAATATATAAATTTAAAATACATTAAAATATTTTTTAAAGATGAGAAGTTTTCTTTCAAGCAGTAATAGGGAAAGAACTGATAACTTACAAATGAATAATAATTATGCCCTTGGCAGATATCCCATCATCCAAGTTATGCCAGAAGGAGATGAGTCAGTATGCGGATTATTCAACTAAACCCTTAGACTTTCGTAATTATGATGTTAGGAGGAAGTACTAATACACCATGATGAAAATGATTACTAAAGCTTAATACTACCATATATATACTAATATTTATAAAACATAAATTTCAGCAAGAAGAAAATCCAATACAGAATTTAAAAATGAGATAAAAGGAACTGATGTCTGTAGAGATTGGGACAGAACATTTAATCATCCCTTATTAGCACTTAAAGATAAATCATGGTATTTGATTAGTTTTGTTATTTAGAAAAACAAAAATTCATGCAGAACAATTACAGTAGCACACAGGATGGAGATGGAAACATGGCTCATGAAATAAGTATATCACACAAGAATGAGGTATCTCTTTAAAAGTGAATTAGATTGTATGAGCCCCTAATAAAACGATTAAAAAAAGTACATTAGAGAAATTAAAAAATTGACATGGCAGGCCTGAGGCTGCTTCTGTAGAAAGATTGGCTTGAAAGGTTGGCTGTTGGCTCGTGTCTGAGAGCTAACACTTCAGGAAGGTTTCCACCATTCCCTAAATTGCAGGGATGTTTCCCCATGCATAGCATTTGTACAAACAGTGTCATTTATGCTGAACACCAGTTTTCCTTCTGGAAATTTTGGTTCAATCTAGGGTATTTATGTGACCAATTCCCAGTAAAAACCCTGGGCACAGAATCTCCAATGAGACTCCCTCGTATCTCCAATGAGACTCCCATGCTGTCAGAACTCATTGCTGTAGGAATGAGCACAGGCTGTGTCTCCACTGGGAGACATTCCTTGGAAACTTTTGCTTTGTTTCACTCTGACTTTACTCCAAGTGCCTTTTCCTTTTGCTGACAGGTGTCCTTCGCTCTAATAAATTAGAGCCACGAGCATGAGTATCTACTGAGTCCTGAATCATGGAAGCGGAGGGCAGTCTCAGAACCTCTAACTCACAAATAAATCTGGTTATTTTAGAAACATTTGTAGTCAAAGTATTTCTTAAATGTATGTAACTTCAGGGACCCTTGCTTCCAGCTGTAGTGTCACACTGCTAAAAGATTTGCTCTCCAAAATGAAAAACTATAAAATGAACAAAATCTGGAAGACCTCTCTCTTTGGGGATATTACAAGACAAGCAAAGTAAGATCATGGTGTATGGAAACAGGGGAAAAGATGAAGTGAGTTGCACTTTTGCCCAACTCTCTGCCTAGATTTTTTAAGTACTACTGTCACAGGAAGGTGAATCTCAAGCATGGTGACAGTCTGATTGATCCAAAGAAGTTAGAAATTGTTTGAGGCTGCTGAAGCAATTAAATTTGTAGATCAAGGGAGCAGAAATCAGAGCCATTTGGAGGAGCCAGAATCGGTGTGTTGATTCATTGAGAGTCCTGAGTGATAAATTATGCTTTGCGAATTAATTGAAAGTTTCCAGTAGACCCAGCAGAAAGCAGTTGCTGAGCTGAGCGCTGGACTTAAATACCAGAGGAAAACAGCACTTGAATTTCAGGTTAGCCAGAGTGAAGAGACCTTGCTGAACCATGGGTACTCATCTGAGATACCAGAAAGTCCACACATTGGAACTAAAAACCACAACCGAAAGCAGGGGCAAGGAAATAACCCAGCTGTAAGAATTAGTTGAAATGACCTTAACTAGCTGATCATAAATTTGATAAAGGTATAACAGTTTTAAGGAGGGAGATCATAGGGGATCTCTTTCTAGAGCTAAAAACATTATTTAAACAACGGAAATTCCAAAACTGAAACATATGCTATTCAAAATTTAAATTTCATTAGATAGGCTTAATCAAAAAATAGAAAGTAGAGTTAGTTAAATTGAGGACAGGTCAGTATAAATATGAAAATGAAAAAAGGCCACAGAGTCTTCATGTTCTGTGGGGCACTATCAAGTGGTTCAACATATATATCACAGAGGAAGAGAGGAGAGACTTGGGTAGAAAAAAGTAGTTAAAGAAATAGTGGCCATTTTTTTCAAAATTTAGTGTGAAATATAAATGAGCACATTGAAGAAATTGAGAAAAACCTAGACACGATAAAGCACGACACTTAGATAAGTGATAATCAAAATTCTGAAGGCCAAAGAGGACCTTTTAAAAGTAGCTGGAGGAAAAACAACAAAAACGAAAACCCAGCCAACAAAACTAAAGCCAACCAACTACGATCAAGTTGATTCTGACTCATCTTGACCCTGTAGGACAGAGGAGAGCGTGGTGTCTAGGGATGTAAATCGCTATTGGAACAAGATGCCTCATCTTACTCCCACAGAACAGCCAATAGGCGCATAGTGTCAGCCTGGCCCACCTTAGCAGCCCATCGTTTAACCCAGTGTGCCACCAGGGATCCCCCAAATTCCATAGTCAATAGAGACCAAACTGCATTTGAAGACTTCTGATTCCATCACTCCTATTCTACTCTGCGCAGCATCCAACCCATTGCCAGCCATGTAGAGGCCATTCTTTCCTCTCCAATTTTGGCAGATTAATGTGCCTAAAGCATTACTCTACCCACATATTTTCTTGCTCCAAAACCATTCTTCACCTCATGGCACCTTACTTTAATTGAAGAGGACTTAAGGAAAAATAAAGAGTCACATATACTTAATTTATAGCCCTGGATATAGTAATGGCAGTAATGTTGCAAGGGCCCTGAATCATGATAGCACTGAAAGTTCAGGAAAGCATTGTGTACTATTAAGTCACTAATGAAGTGCAGTAGATAAATTCAGTTATAGCACGAAAGGGCAGTAGCATAAATAACAGCAGCCTACTTAGTATATAAATAGAAATGTTTGCCCCCAAGAGACTTTGGTTTCTATTTGCAAATTTTTGAAAGAATCCAAGATATACCTAAATTGTATCTGCACGTGTATGTGTGTGTGGGAGAGAGAGTGTGTGGAAAGAGAAGAAAACAGTGCAAGGAGAAAAAATTTCATCTATGTTTCATAATCTATTTTGTTCACAGCTATGTTTGCTGGCAGACACATTTGATTTACAAGGACAGCACATCTATTACTAGGCAATATCACATATAACCCTTTGGGATAAAAGAGCCATTCTATCTGTAATAATCACATTACACAAGTAGAAATGTAATATCTGTTAAATATTACAGTTGTAAATTCATTCTACATTAGTGTTTTATGTTAAATAAAAGAAGAAAGTAAAATGAGATATAGAAACATGCTCTATATTCATTGAATTTTGGAAATAATGTAAAGAAATAGAAGTCTCCTCAAGAGTAAATCATATTTACATTCATGCTGCTTCAAATCATTGTCAGCTGAACACTCCCCACCATTGTACACCTCCTTCTCCGGATCCTTTTTCTCATTTTTACTACCACTCTTCACTCCAAATTCTCCACATCACCTGTAACTGTCTTCCTAAAGCATTGAAGATGAAAGAGGGAGATTTCCAATGCAAACATCCTGAAATAATTGCCATCTTTCCTCCAGAAAATTACAAACAGCACATTCAATATCCTCTTCTTCCTATGAGAATGATGAATTTTCCTATTCCAGATAAATTCCGACACTTTTACTCTTCTTTTCTTTTTATAAATAATTACATTCCCATGTGACAATCCATCTCACTGACAGCCTTCCTCTCTTTCTTTCGGTCCATTTTTACCAAGCATGATGTTCTTCTATAGTACTTGATCTCTCCTGATAGCTAATCCAAAGTAAGTGAGAGGAAGTCTCAGCAGCCTCACGTTAAGGAGAATGCTGGATACATTTTCTCCAAGACAGATTTTTTCATGTTTCTGGCAATCTATAATATATTCAATATTCTTCACCAGCACCATAATTTAAATGTTAATTTTACTGTCTCTATTTAATTGTCTAGCTTTTGCAAGCATGCATGATTAAAATAACATCATTTAGGTCAGGGCCCATCTTAATCATCAAAGGGACATCTTTGCTTTTTAAGATCTTAAAAAAGGACTTTGACAGCAAATTTGTCCAATATCTTTACTGCTGTTTCCATGGCCATTGCTTATTGATCTTAAGAAGAATGAAATCTTCGACAAGTTCAATTTATTCACCATTTAATGTGTTGTTTATTATTCTTATTGTTAGGGCTTGTGTTTTATTTATTATATTCAAGTGCAATGCATATTGAGGGCTGTTTACTTTCATCAGTAAGGACTTCCAGAATTTAATTTTATCAAGCGTGTATGAACTCTATTGCAGATTGTTAATGAGATTTTCTCCAGTACTGAGGCTACATTCTTCTTCAAATAACCCTCTCTCTCCATTTAGTTCTTCAACATCAAGATCGATTGAGTAATGTTAAAGAATAAAACCCTGCCCCACACATTTTCCAATTTTAAATAATGCCGTATCCCTTTATTTGGTTCCAAGAAATACCTCTTTATTTGATATCCACTTATGACAAACCTCAAATTTTTGTATTCTACACTCATTTCTTTTCATTTCATTTTATTGGGGACTTGTACAACTCTTATCACAATCCACACATATATCCATTGTGTCAAGTATATTTGTGCATTCATTGCCATCATCATTCTCAGAACATTTTCTTTCTGCTTGAGCCTTGGTATCAGCTCCTCATTTTTTCCCATCCCTTCCCCATCCTCCCTCCCTCAGGAACCCTTGATAATTTATAAATTATTATTATTTTTTCATGTCTTACATTGCCTGATGTCTCCCTTCACCCACTTTTCTGTTGTCTGTTCCCCAGGGAGGGGGCTATAGGTAGGTCATTGTTATCGGTTGCTCCTTTCTACCCCACCTTCTCCGTTCCCTCCTGGTATCGCTACTCTCATTATTGGTCTCATTATCTGTCCTGATTCCCTGTGTTTCCAGTTCTTATTGGTACCAGGGTACATCCGCTGGTCCAGCCAGATTTGTAAGGTAGAATTGGGATCATGATAGTGGGGTTGGGGGGAGGAAACATTAAAGAACTAGAGGAAAGTTGTATGTTTCATCGGTGCTACACTGCATCCTGATTGGCTCATCTCCTCCCGGTGACCCTTCTGTAAGGGTATGTCCAGTTGCCTACAGATGGGCTTTGGGTGTCCACTCCACACTCCCCCTCATTCGCAATGATATGATTTTTTTACTTTAATGCCTGATATCTGATCTTATCGACATCTTGTGATCACACAGGCTGGTGTGCTTCTTCCATGCGGGCTTTGTTACTTCGAAACTAGATGGCCACTTGTTTATTTTCAAGTCTTTAAGACCCCAGACGCTATATCTTTTGATAGCCAAGCACCATGAGCTTTCTTCACCACATTTGCTTATGCACCCGCTTTGTCTTCAGTGATCGTGTCAGGCAGGTGAGCATCATGGAATGCCAGTTTAATAGAACAAAGTGTTCTTGAATTGAGGGAGTACTTGAGTAGAGGTTGAATGTCCATCTGCTACCTTAATACTAAACATATAAATATACTTACCTGGCAGGGGAGATACCATGATCATGAAGGTGGTTTTACCAGGGTGTGGCTCACCCATTGCACTCCGGGTGTGCTGACCTCTGCGATTTCCCCAAATGTGGGAAACTCGACTGCATAATTTATGGTATTGTGGGACTGTGTTTATGCTATCCCCTGAATAAAAATTTTTAAAATAAACATATAAATATATGCACATTGATCTATTTCCTCATCGTCATATATAGATATATTTACATATATATTGTACATGCCTGTATTTAGACCTCTATAAATGCCATTTGCCTCCTAGTTCTTTCCTCTATTTCCTTTGACTTTCCTCACATCCCACTATCATGTTCAGCATTCATTTGGCTTTCAGTAATTCCTCTTGGTTACATTGCCCTTGATCAAGCCCTACCAGGCCTCCTACACCCTGGTTGCCATCGATTTTGGATCACTTGTCGTTCCCTTGTCCCTGGGTTGGTTAACACCACTTCCTTTCCCTCACCTCACCCTCTCCTATGTCCTCCCGGAACCATTGGTCCCATTGTTTTCTCCTCCAGATTGTTTATCCTGCCTATCCTATCTAGATAGACCTGCAGAGATAATAATATGCACAAAAAAACAAGACAGAGCAAAACAAAGAAACAAAAGAAAACAAAAGCAAAACACCAACGACCAAAGAAAGAAAGAAAAACCTGTAAATAGTTCAAGGTCTGTTTGTTGACCTTAGGAGTGTTTTTCGGTCGAGTCTAATGGGGTGCCATGCCCTGGCCCCAAAGTCTATTTTTGGTATTCCCTGGAACACATGCTGGCCCACCAAGCCCAGAGGGCGATATTCCCACACAAAGCAGCCAAAGCACAGAGTGGACCGTGGGGCTGGCTCCACGAGACACAGCATCCCTCACTGACCCGTAGTGTTACAAGGGACAACACTGGAGACACAGTGCCAGAATTGCACCTGCTCTGACCCCACCACGCTAAGATGAAACATTAAGGGTGTGCAACAGAACAACAAGGGGAACAGAGCAACGAAGACCCCAGGGAAAATCCAAATTCTTTACATATTCAAAAGTTAAGTTATCTTTAGAAAATATCCTGTTGCTCCATTGTTTGGTGATTTGGGGCATCATAGCCCCAACTCCTCTCACCACACTCTCCAAATAAGTAGCTTTCTATTTTATTGTGCCTCGACATGTTCGCCACTACCCATCCATCGGTTTGTTGTTCGTAGCTTACATGTTGTATGATGCTGGTGTTATGAAGTATTTGAAATACCAGCAGTGCCAACTATGGTAGACAGGTTTCTGTAGAGATTTCAGACTAAGTCAGTCTGGGTAGAAAAGTGTGGTGAAATCAGCTAATGAAAACCCTATAAATCACAACAGTGTACCATCTGATATATACTGGAAAATAAACTACTTAAATTGAAACAGACTCAAGATATAGAGTGGCTGCAACAATGAACTTGAGCATACCAACTATCATGCATATGGCATTGTGTTAGATGCCTTTGAGTCAGTTCCAGCTCATAGAGACCTTACGAATGCCAGAGGGAAAGAATACCGCATCCCGCACCAGTCTCGCATTGTTAATGTGCGTGAGGCCTTTGTTGCAGTTACAGTGTCAATCCATCGTGTTGAGGGTCTTCTCCTTTTTTGCTGACCCTCTATTGAGCATGATGTTCTTTTCCAGGAACTGGTCTCTCCTGATGAAGGAGAAGTGGCGGTGCAGTGGTTGCACAATGGGCTACTAAACACACTGTCTGCAAAATGGGTTACTAAACACACAGGTGCAAAACCACCAGCACCTTGGAGGGAGAAAGAGAAGGCTTTCTTCCCCTGGAAGAGCGATGGTTTCAGAAATCCACAGGGCTAGTTCCATCCTACCCTCATAGAAATGCTGTGAGTTAGAAGGACTCAATGGCAGCGAGTGTGTTTTGCTTTGTTTTGGTCTCTCTTGATAAATGTTCAAAGTACGTGAGACAATGTCTCATCATTCTGGCTTCTAAAGAGTGTTCTGGCTGTGCTTCTGACAAGACTTATTTGTTCGTTCTTTTGGAAGTTCATAGTATTTTCAATACGTCTTCGCCAACATCATTCAAATGCATCTGTTCTTCAGTTTTCCTTATTCAAGGTCCAAATTTCACATGCATTTGAGGTGATCGAAAGCACCATGGTTTATATCAGGCACACTTTAGTCCTCAAAATAACCTCCTTGCTTTTCAACGCTTTAAAGAGGTCTTGTGCAGCAGATTTACCCCATAAAATACATCTCCTTACTGCTGCTTCCATGAGCACTCACTGTCCAAGCAAGCATTTTCTCCGTTTAACATCGTGGTATGTATTGGTCCAGTTGTGAAGAATGTGGTTTTCTTTACAATGAGTTGTAATCCAGACTAAAGTCTGTGCTTCTTGATCTTCATCAGTAAACCCGGCAAGCCCCCTCACTTTCAGCAAGCAAGGTCCTGATATTTGCATATCACAGATTGTTAATAAGATTTCCTCTAATCCCAATGCTCCATGCTTAGACACCTTGTCTTATTATTTTGTCAGCATAAAGGGTGAATTAGTATAGGGAGCGAATACAACCTGTGGCACATCGTTCCTGATTGTAAAACTTGCAGTTTACCCTGTTTTCTAGCACAACTGCCTCTTGATCCATATATAAGTTCTGTCCAAGCACAATGAAGTGTTCTGGAATTTCATTTCTTCTGAAGGCGATCCATAGCTTTTTTTAATGATCCACATAGTTGCATGCCTTTGTATAGTCAAGAAAACATCTTTCTGATAGTGTGTGCTTTGAGTCAAGATCCATCTGACATCAGCAATGATAACCCTTGTTCCACATCCTCTTCTGAATCCAGCCTGAACCTCTGGCAGCTGCCTGTCCCTGTCCCGCTGCAACCATTGTTGATTAATCTTAAACAAAATGTTCCTTGCTTGTGTCATTGTTCTATAACTTGCACATTCTATTAAATCACTTTTATTTGGAATGGGTATAAACATGGATTTCTTCCAGTCAGTTACTGGAAGTAACTGGTCAAGTAACTGTCTACCAAATTTCTGGACCTAGAAGAAGGAGTGCTTCCAGTGTTTCATCAGCTTGTTGAAACGTTTTACTTGGTTTTCCTTCATTTCCTGGAGCCTTGTTTCTGCCTAATGCTTTTAGTGAACTTTGGACTTCTTTCTTCAGGACCATTGGTTCTTGCTCACATGCTACCTCTTGAAATAGTTGAATGTCAACTAGTTATTTTTGGTACAGTGACTCTGTGTATTCTTCCCATCTTCTTTTGCCTATAGAATCTTTCAATATTTCAAATGATTTTTCCTTGAGTTCTTTCCATTTAAAATATGCTGAGTGTGTTCTTCCTTTCAGCTCTTCTAACTTTATATCTTTGTACATTTTGTTGTCATATGTTAGTCTGTCTTTACTAACTGACCTCTGAAATTTTCTGTGCAGGTCTTTGAGTGCCTTAGTTACTCTCGGATGAAGAGAAAGTTCAGAGTCTCTTCTGACATCCACTTTGATTTTTTATTCTTTCCTGTCCTTTTAATGACCGTTTGCTTTCTTCATGAATGGTATTCCTGATGGTCCCCCACAGCTTATGAGGTCGTCTTTCATTAGTGTTCAATGCATCAAATCTGATCTTGAGATGTTTGAGTGTGACAGACTCAAGGTTGTATTTTGACTCTCTTCGATTTGGTTTAATTTTCTTCAGCTTCAATCTGAAATGACAAATGACAAATGTCAGACCATGCCTGACCTCATTTTTGCTGCTGATATTGAACTGCTGTATCATCTCGTCCCATGGATGCAGTCGATCTAATTTCTGCGTATTCCATCTGACACAGTCCACATATATTGTCACCATTGTGTGAAAAAAGGTGTTTGCCGTCCAGAAGTCACTGGTCTTACAAAATTCCATCATGTGATCGCCAGCTTCATTTCTCTCTCATTTTGAGTCAAGATCATGGGCAAATGAAGACCCCGATGGCTATACTTCATCCTTGTCATTATGGTCAACTCTCTTTAAGAAGGCAGCTCTTCCTCAGGCGTATTTTTGTGCCTTCCAACCTGGGGAGTTCATCTTCTGCCACTATCTCTGACAATGTTTTACTCCTTTTTATTCATGAGCTTTTTATTACCTGACAATATTTCAATGCTATTCATAAGGTTTTTGGTGGCTAATTCCTCTTAATTGACAGCCTATTCCTCCATAGCATGTTCTTAATCTGGAAGTTCTGCTAAAACCTGTTCACTTTTGGTGATGCTGCGGGCGTGTAAAATACCAGTGACATTCCTTCCATCACTACTGCAACACACCAGTCACCACAATAAGAAAAACTGACAGACAGGGAGTTTTGCTGTATATTTGTTGCAAAGTTTCAATGATTTGTGAACATCATTTGAATTTTATTAATATTTAGAGCCTCTATTTTAGAAGAATAAGGAAAAAGAGGATTTGAAAAGGTATTCAGTTGATTGATCAATAGCAATTCTCTAAAAGTAGTAGCATTATAGTATTATAGAGCCAACCTAAAAATGTTTGGCAAATCTTTGGTCTCACACTCAGCTCTGCTACTAATAATTATAAACCTCCTTCAAATGTCTAAATAAACAAAAGCAAACATAAGTATATGGAATAATACTAAAATTATATATGCAAGAATGTTAATGGAACCGTATCTCTGAGCAGTATCATGATCAAGTCTTCCTTCATTCTGTATGATTTTTCTGTACTTACCAAATTTTCTACCATAAAAATACATGTATTACTACTAAAATACATTTTAACAAAATTTCAGAGTTTTATATATAAATCTATGGAAATGTCAAGAAGTCTTTACTTATATATATTCAAATAATGAGAAAAATATATATATTGAGAAACTATTTCTCCTTATTTTATAGGTATACTGTGTGTATCTATACATGCACACACATACAGTATATATTTCTGTGTGTATATATGCAGAGGGAAATAATTTAATAATATTTAATAACTATAGATATATTTCTATAAATACATATATATCCATTTTAATTTCCTCAGTTCACTTACAACTTCTGAAATCCTAATTTAAGAATTTGTTTTTTATTAAACCTAAAGTCAATGTTCATTTTATAGATTTTATTTCTATAATTAATGCAATTCAGAACATATGAACAAAATGACATTTATTTGTGTGAGTGTGTATTTGGTATCCTAAATAAATCAATAAACTAGAAGTTAGGTTGCAGAGATATAAAGATGAAAAATGAGAAAAGTGCATACAGTGATATGGGGTGGGGAGGGGTGTTGCCTGATGGGATGCTTACAATTATTTACAAAGCTAAAATTAATGTTAGAACCACTACAATAATGTCCTATATAAGAAGCATTTAATATATATTATAATAAAAATCCGTCCAGCAAAGAAGTCACTTGGTTAACACTTCAGTGTCTGTCCACGCAGGTACTAAATTCTTAGCAACTTATATCCAATATGAGCCCTATGAATAAGGCCATGTCCAAACTTCATGGTTTTTTACTTTTGATTATGATAAAATATGAAACTATTTCAGTCCTGGGCAGGTTTCTAATTTTAGGTATGGTTACAAAATTTATAGACATGTAGTAATTAAATTGTGCTCATTAATTTTACTTTGAAAGTTGCTACTATAATTTGGTCTCAATTAAGATCTCAATTTCTTCAAATCGTATTTAATTAGAAGGATGAGAAAGAAGTGGAGGCTTTCTTCTCTGCATCAACAGCAAGGGGGGAAAAGTGTTGTTTTCACAGCAAAACCACAGTCACACAGCCTGGATTGAAGAAAAGCCTCTCGGTTGGCTGTGGAAGATATTGTTTGGTAGATCAGGTTTGTTTTTGCTTTTTTAACTTTATGTTCATATATTGATTTGGAAATTCAAAATCTAAACTATATTCTGAGTTGCAGGATACAGAGCCTGATTGTTAAAATATTTTACTGGGTTAAATGATTGTGACAGAAATAAGAATTCTGACTCAACATTACAGCTATTTTGTGAGTCCTACTGATGATTGTGAAGGTATCTTAAATGAGTTTTGTACCAATAAAACCTTTTTTATAGGGGAAAATTATAAAATGCCCTTCCCTAATTCAAAAGGTCAGAGAACTCCACATGATGGCTTAACTAAGTCACATGGAAAAGAGCAACAAACAAAACAAACTTCTCAGCTCTAAATTGCATCAAGACACATTTTTGAATGTGAATGGCACTTTTACGCATCCGTTTAAAGTACTTAAAAATGTATTGCAGGTAAGAGTGGCCCTGATTAAATCTTTTAACAAAATATAAGTTTTGAAGTTGTATTTTTCACTCTTTAACAGCAAATTTCATATTAACACAAGTATGAGCTTTTTAATAAGGAGCTTATCCTGCAGAAAGGAAGCCTTTGGTTCCAATAAGTTATTTAAAATCTCTAGTTAAACACAAAATTTGTAGAATGTCCTTATGAATTCTTAAAAAATAATTTTCAAGTGGATGCTATGAACAGGAACAATATTCAAAAATTGGTTTACCAGAACAAGAAACAACAAAGTCAACAACAGCGAGGGAATTCCTGGAAGCAAGCCTCCACATTAATGAATGAGAATCAGACACTCATACAGGAAGCAGAGAGGACACCGATTAGACTAAACCCCAGGAAGAAATCACCCAGGCACATAATAGTTGAATTATACAACTTCAAGACAATGGAGAAAACTTTAAGAGAAGCAAGATAAAAAAAAAGGTGATCACATACAATGGTGCTCAGGGAAGAATATGCTCAGACCTATCAGCAGAAGGAGAGAGGAGGAGAGAGTGGAGGCACATTTTCCAAAAGCTGAAAAAAAAAATGCCAACCTGAGAATCCTCTGCCGTGCCACAATATCTATTAAGATAGATGATCTGGACAAGGAAAAGCTCAAAGAATACACCATAAGACACCCAACCCTATGGAAAATCCTTGTCGATCCAGTGGTCGGAAGACCAACATCCACCAAGCACAAACAGGAGACCGCCATAGCGCAACTCCACTGAGAAGTCAACGTGTGAAAACAATGACCAAATAACATTGCTTCAGAGGGAAAAGAAGGCAAGAATGAAGCTGCCCACACAAACACAGCTCACTGATATGAAGGGAGATAGCAAAACACCCCACACAAAAGGTACAAGATGACAGCAATGAATGCATAGACGGTGATAATAACTGAATGTGAACTGTCTCAACTCCTTGCAAGACTGGCTAGACCAGAGGAGGTACACTGGTACAGATAGGAACTGAAAATACAGGGAATCCAGGACGGATGAGCCCTATAGGACCAGTGGTGTGAGTGGCAAAACAGGGAGGGTAAAGGGAGAATGGGTAGGGAAGAGGGAACCGATTACATGGAACTGTGTGTGACCTCCTCCCTGGGGGACAGACAACCAAAAAGTGGATGAAGGGAGACGTCGGACAGGGCAAGATATGACAAAATACCCATTTATAAACTATCAAGGGCTCATGCGGGAGGGGGGAGCGGGGAGGGAGGGGAAAAATGAGGACCTAATGCGGGGGGTTTAAATGGAGAGAAAATGTTTTGAGAAACGATGTACAAATGCGCTTTACACAATTGATGTGTGTATGGATTGGGATAACAGTTGTATGAGCCCCTAATAAAATGTTAAAAATAAAAATTTAAAAAAAGATAAAGGTTAGCAGACTAGCTCAGAAAACCTAACCCATCAATCTGTTGCCTGCAAGAGACACATCTTAACATTTTCAGCAATGACACAACAGACAAAGTGCTTTTTACCAAAATCTCAATACCCTCCTAGCCTACGAAAAGGGAAAATAGTTAACCCCCTGAGGAAGTAGGCAAAAGTTTTCCCAACTGAAAAGAAATTTCACTAGGGAGGAGACCTGATTGGCCAATAAACATACGAGAAAATGCTCCCAATCATTAGCCATCAGAGAAATTCAAATTAAAACAACCATGAAATACCACCTAACACCCTTTAGGATAGCCCAAATTTGAAAATCTGAGAGCAACAAATGTTGAAGGGAATGTGGCGAGATAAGAACTCTCCTCCACTGCTGGTGATCGTGGAAATGCATACAGCCTCTGTGGAAAGCAATCTGGTGAAATTTAAAGCAAATGGAAATTGAGCTACCTTATGACCCAGCTATCCTTCTACTGGGCATCTACCCAGAAGAGATAAGAAATAGACTACAACCAGTCGTCTGTGCTCCAACGCTTATTGCGGGGTCAATTCACAATCACAAAGAATTAGAAACAACCTAAATTTCCATGGGTAGCTGAGTGGATGTAAAAACTCTGGCACATACACACAATGGAGTACTGCACATCACATCGCTTCATGGGAAGAGTTGGAGGAAATTATGCTAAGCAAGGTTAGCCAATCACAAAAGGACAAACACAACATAAATCCACTGAGGTAAGTTTAGTCAGCACAGTGGGTATAAAAGAAAAGCTACTTATCTCACAGTGTATGGGTTGAGGTACAGGCAGTGGGGAGGAGGACAGGCCAAACCCAAGGATGTACATGTCATTCCAACAAAATGAAGAGGAAAGGGAGGAAGGTGGAGGGAGAAAAGGGAGGAAGGGGAGGCAGAGAAGATGGCACTGGGGGCTTAGGGCACTAACCCACCCAGGGTGAGAGTACTGGTTATGTCTCCACAGAATTGGGAGTGTGCATGCAGACCCCAAGGTGGTGCACCAAACCTTGAGGGTAACATAACCACCTGAAGCAACACATGAACAGAGTGTGTTACAGGCCCGGCCCCAATCAGAGCCAAACTGACCCCCTCCCTAGAAGTATATGCTACAGAGGACAACAATAAACCTACAGTTTGGGGAGAGGGGTCAGCAAGCCATGCCCACGTGGAATCAAATCAAGAGGGAAAAAGAGAGAGTGAGGGTCTAGACCCCATATCGGCACACCAAGCCCTAAGGACTACATCCCTGCATGGAGCTGTTAAGGCACAGAGAGGACTGTAGGGCTGACAACAGCTCGAGACATGATGCCCCCTCACTGGTGCATACCCAGACAGAGGACAATACTGGGGACACACAGTGGGGAGTGAGTTCAGTCTGAAACCCCACAGCAGGGTGAACCAAAAAAAGGAACATAACAGATCAGCAACAGGAGCAAATTAAAGCCACAAAAGCCCTGAGGAGCCCCAAAATAGACCTCAGGCTAGAAGGGGCAGTTCCCAGAACTGGACATACCCCCCCTCAGGACAAGAGGGGAGATAATCATAAAGGTCAGTGGACAGACCTGGAATTATCTATGCTTTTGGGAAGGGGGGGCTTGCTAGTCATTATTATTTTTTATATACATATTTTTTACTTTTATTTCTCTTTTTATTCAATCTTTTGTTTCTTTTTGTATTGTCTACGTTATTGATGGTTTGCCTACCAATATAAGGTAGGCGTGGGAAGCAAGCTCGAGGAGAAAACAATGGGACCAGTGGGTCTGGAGGGACTTAGTGGGAGGAGGATGCAGGGGAGGGAGCAGCGATCAAACAACACCACTGACGGGAACAACTAGGAAATTAAAATCCACGTGAGGAGGATGTAGAGATCCTGGGGGTGTTGGAGCAACAGCAATCTAGCTTAGAGGAATTACTAAGCGGCAGAAGAAGGGCACGTGTGATGGGAGGAAAGGAAGAAGGTAAAAGGAGACAGAGGTAAGATCTAGGGAGCAAAGTTATGGATAGAGGCATAAACATAGGTGTACACTTATTAAACATATTAATTCATAAAAACAGAAGTATTGGTCTATGTACATGTAGTTATATGGCAATCCATTGAGGAAGTGTACGGACTTTGGCCTCTGCTCAAGCCCTCTCTCAATGCAACTATACTTTGTTCTAACAACCTGGCATTCTGTGATACTCACCCTCCCAGCACAATCACTGAAGACAAAATGAGTACACAAGCAAATATGGTGTAGAAAGCTGATGGTGCCCGGCTATCAAGAGATATGGCATCTGGTGTCTTATTTCTTGAAGTTAAACAAGCATCCATGTAGCAGAGAAGCAGCAAGTCCACAAGGAAAAAGCACACCAGCCTGTGCGATCATGAGGTGTTGATGGGATCAAGTAACAGGCATTGGAAGACCACAAACAAAAAACAAATATATTGTTGAGAATGAGCGGGGTTGAAGCAAAACCCATCTGTAGAAAATGGGACATCCCCTCACAGAAGGGTCACAAGGAAGGCATAAGTCACCTAGAGTACAGTATAGCACCAATGAAATACACAATGTTCCTCTGGTTGCTTGAGGCTTCCTCAAACACACACCCATCCTCACGCCTCCTTTATCATGGCCCCAAGCCTGCCTTTCACAATGGGCTAGACCGAAGCATGTACACAGGTACAAATAAGAGCTCATGACACACGGAATCCAGGTCAAATAAACCCCTCAGGAACAGAAATGGGAGTAGCAATACCAGGAGGATAAGGGGAAGGTGGGGAGAGGAAGGAGGCAGAAACCATGGGGGAAGGGAGAAAGCAGTTGGTGTTAAATATGAAAATAATAATTTGTAATTTATCAAGGGGGTCACGAGGGCTGCAGGGGGGAGGGATAGAAAAAAGAGGAGCTGATACTAAGAGCTCAGATAGAAAATAAATGTTTGGAAAATAATTATGGCAACTTATGTACAAATATGATCGATACAATTGATGTATGGATTGTTATAAGACCTGGAAGAGGCATCAACAAAAGGACCTTAAGGAAAAAAAAAGAAAGAAAGCATTTTCATTTTTTTCCAGGTAGATTTGAATGTCTGGAAAGAACAATACATGTTACATGTTTGATATATGCATGTATTGTGCAATTTGGAAGAGATAATTATGTTAAAACACTACCCATTGTTTGTCTGAAATTCAAAGTTAACCGATGTGTTAGGGTGGGTTGATTAAACAAATACATCAAGAGACACTCATATATGTGTAAGGAGGAGTTTTATATCAAGGAGTACTTGTATATCGAGAAAACATCCTAACTCAAGTCCGTAAGTCCGGTCCTAGTCCCTAAGTCCGTCTTCAGACTCACACAGTCACAAGCAATGGTGCAGATGCAGGAACATCGCTGGGTGCTGGGTGCAAAGTCCTGTGGATCCAATAGCTGTGGCAGATCTCTGGCAGCAGTCAGGGTCAGCCCTCAGGAAAATGAGAGCCAAGAGAGGAGGGAGGTGCTCCCCAGCCCTCCTTATGAGAAGGCCTTACCTACAAAGAATCACCCTCAGTCTGTGACCCGACTGACAGGCTGAAATCTACCCCCATACGTTTATCGATCTCCAGGTAGGTTTGAAATTATGTAACTACTACTCTGTCATTCTTTATTTTATCTGGAAGTTCCATTTTTAGATGGTGTTATACTGTAGCTAGGTGACATCAGGTTGGGTCAACAAAATAGGCACAGTAGTCAATGTTCAAAAACTCAAAACAGAGTCTAATTCTGCACTGTACTCATCAGAGTTTTCAGAGTAAAAAAGAAATAAATATCTTCATTTTTTATGTATGTACATGTAAAATTTAAGAAATACAAATCCAATTTTAAGAAATGCACAAATATTCCTCAATTTTGTTTTTATTATTAAGATAATTTTAAAAATTTAATCCATGAAAAATGGCTTAAACACTTTGTAATATCCTTTGAATGCAATTGGATATATTGTAATGGAAGTGTGTTGCTCAAATTAGTATCTGTGATGAGTTCATCATAAGTATCATTTATTGTAATGCACTCTTTTTAAAAACATTGTGTTCACTTTCTGAAATATAGGTAATCATGCTGCCGCCAAGGCTTTCGGTAGATGACAGTCTTGATTGGCTTTCCAGTTAAAGTGTGACCTGAATGTTTTCTGCAACACTGATTAAAAAAATAACACCCTCCTTGGCATCTGCTCCAGAGTAACCTCAGAGATAGAGCTCTATGCCAGGATGTCTTCTCTTTGGAGAATCAGAAATTCTGAATTCATTGTGTACTAACTTATGAATTCATTGTGTACTGGGTACTGTGTAAGATGGGTCCAAGTTTTCTTTTTCAATAGAGACTAGACCTGAATATCATACAACAATCCTAGATCAGACTTCTTGTGCTACGCAAGGCAATTCTGTGCTCATGTTGAATTTGGGATCTAATCCAGTTCACATGCCATACCAAGTCTCCTGGCTCACGGGGGCTTTTTCTCAGCATCAGTAGAAATGGTGATGCTCCTAAAACACAAGCATGTCAAGTAACAGAACATAAAATATCAACTTTCTGGCATGCTTTGTAGCATAATAGTAAGACACATAATAGACCAAAAAATGTAACTAATTGATTTTTCATTGCAGCACACATAAACATACAAATGACTTTGATTAGCTAGACCACTTAGTGCCCATTATAAAAACTCAAACAGAATATGCACTATTAATGAATTACAATGGTGCATAGCACATAAACATAATATGCTTCATACATAGCATGTTTTTTTACTAATTAGGGAAAATTCTTTACCAGGGGAGTACATTACACTCATCATGGAAACTTTTCCAAAGCATGCATGTCAGTGGCACCCCCTTGATTTCCTGACTTAACAGATACAGTGAATAAAAGACATAAGATGAAAGCTTCCTGAAATGAATTTGGTGTCCTTAGCTGGTTGAGGTTAAGAAACATTTTATGTTCTTTGATGCTTGATATCTGATCCCTTCTACAGCTCATGGCTACACATGCTGTTGTGCTTCTTCCATGTGTGCTTTGTTGCTTCTGAGCTAGTTGGCCACTTGTTTATCTTCAAGCCTTTAAGACCCCAGACGCTACATCTTTTGATAGCCGGGCACCATCAGCTTTCTTTACCACCTTTGTTTATGCACACATTTGTCTTCAGTGATCGTATCAGGAAGGTGGGCGCCCACTGATCTGATTTTTAGTTCTTTGATGTCTGATAACTGGTCCCTTCTGCACCTCGTGGTCAGACAGGCTGATGTGCTTTTTCCATGTGGGCTTTGATGTTTCTGAGCTAGATGGCCGCTTGTTTATATTCAAGCCTTTAAGACCCCAGATGCTATATCTTTTGATAGTCAGGCACTATTATCTCTCTTCACCACATTTGCTTATGCACACGTTTGTCTTCCGTGATTGTGTCAGTAAAGCGGGCACCCACTGATATGATTTTCAGTTATTTGATGTCTGATAACATCCCTTTTACACCTCGTGGTCAGACAGGCTGGTGTACTTCATCCATGTGGGCTTTGATGCTTCTCAGCTATATGGCTGCTTGTTTGTCTTCAAGCCTTTAAAATCCCAGACGTTATATCTTTTGGTAGCTGGGCACCATCAGCTTTCTTCACCACATTTGCTTATGTTCACATTTTTCTTCAGCAATCGTGTCGGGAAGGTGTTGTGCATTCTGGAATGCCAATTTAATAGAACAACTTGTTCTTGCAATGAGTTCTTGCTTGAGTGGAGGCCCAGTGTCCATCTGCTGCCCTAACACTAAACCTATAAATATATGCACATAGATCTGTTTCCCCATACCCTTATATAAATATATTTACATATGTACATTCCAGTCTTAAAACCTCTATAAATACACTTTATCCCCTAGTTCTTTCCTCTATTTCCTTTTACTTTCCTCTTGTCCCACTATCATGCTCAGCATTCATTTGGGTTTCAGTGACTTCTCTCGGTTACATTATCCTTGCTGAATCCCTACTAGGCCTCTCACACCCTCCTTGCCACTGATTTTGGATCACTTGTTGCTCCCAAAATATCATTGTAAAGGTGGGCGAGTTCAGAGGGGAGACTCAAAGCCCATTGGTAGGCTTCTGAACACCCCTTTGCTGAAGGGTTGTGGAGAGGAGACGAGCAAATCAGGGTGCAGGGGAGCACCGATGAAACATATAACTTTCCTCTAGTTTTTAAATGCTCCCCCCCACTATCATGATCCCAATTCTACCTTACAAATCTGGCTAGACCAGAAGTTGTACATTGGTACA
>NW_022111300.1:20050133-20051732 GCF_000313985.2 Echinops telfairi
GGCAACAAATGTATATATGTGCTTGACACAATGGATGGATGGATGGATGGATTGTGATAAGAATTGTACGAGCTCCCAATAAAATAAAATATATTTTTAAAAGAACAATTTTTTGTTTGGTCAGGTTTTACTGTTGTTGTTTCTCCTGGCTGTCTTCCTATAACTATAGAAATTTTAAAATGTTTCCTATTTGTTGGCATAATTTTTTCATGTTATTTTGTTCCTGCTTTTTTTGTATCCTTTTTTTAAATGCAGTAAAAGTTTCCTATTTATTAATGTGATTGGTTTACATAGCCTTATGAAATCCTAACAGCGTCTTTGAAAAACAGAAAAACAAACATAAGTAACTACTCCAAAATAATGTGCCATTGGAAAAGACTTCCCAAATGTACATTTTTTTAAAGTATCATTAGTACTTTATTTATTTTGTGGGTCTAAGGAAACTCATGGTAGACATTGTTAAAACAGAGTTACACGTTTCTTATTACCTTGTGTTTCAAACTGATTGAAGAACTTCAAGGAGAATTTCTAAAGCTGTGAATTCTGTACACTCCAATGAAATAACTTTAGACTGTCTAAAAAATGTTTACCTCACAACTCTTATGCTGTGAGCAAGATAGTATGTTTTGCAACCTACTTTAAATTATAGGAAATCTAATAAAGAAATTGAATGTGTCAAGCTATAAAGTTATAAGGAATTGCATTTTATTCTCTATGTCTACAATTTCCTAATATACACGTTTTTAGATAGGCCTTAGTTTCTTCTTCTTTAAAGAGTTGATAATAAATATTAAATTAATAAAGCCAAAATTTGGTCATCTTCAAAGTTTAATAGAAGTTATCAATCCCAAGCAAATCCCATCAAACTACAAATATTACAATTTCCAAAATTATATCCTTAGAGAGTCTATGGACATTAATAGAATTCATAAGCAACTTCTTGCCTCATATAGGGCCCAATTGTTTACAGCAAAGGACATCCAACGTTTCAGATCTCAGTCATAATCGTGTATTGTTAAAACTGAAGATAAAAGAACCCCAATCCTAAAGACGAAATTATTTTCAACCATTTCTTTGTCTTATGTTTGTTCGTACACAATTGGCAAAAGATATCACCTAGGTACCCCATGGTTATGGTTGGAGAGATGAACTCCTCTATGGCACTGGTGCCGTGAAAAGGACCCCTGGTGACTTAGTGCACAAGGCATGGGGCTCCTAACTGAAGTTCGGGGTCTGAACCGACCAGCGGTCCCGTCAGAAAGGGAAAGCAGACAGCTTCCAGGATGGCTGTTCACAGTCTCTGGAGCAGCTTCGCTCTGTCTTACAGCGTTACTACGAGTTGGAATCAACTCAGTGGCAGTGTTTTTGTTTGGTTTCATGTTCTGAAAAAAAGAAATCATTGTCTTTTTTATTTTAAATATGACTACAGTCTAATGCCTAACCTCAAATTTCACATCCTTCCTATTTGTAAAACATGTTCACCTCCTTCCCTTAATACAAGAGCACCATGCTCAGCTAAATGGTCATTTCATGATACCCACCTTCCCGACATGATTGCTGAAGACAGACGTGTGCATAAGCAAATGTGGTGAAGAAAGC
>NW_022111300.1:20053357-20142655 GCF_000313985.2 Echinops telfairi
GAATGATGAGGGCAACAAATGTATAAGTGTGCTTTACACAATTGATGTATGTATGGATTGTGATGAATTGTATGAGCCCCAATAAAATGATTAAAAAACAAACAAACATGTTCACCTCCATCCAACATCCCCCAAATGTCTCATCCAATGATGGCATCTATCTCGAAGCTCAGGATCTCATGATATTCATCATATCTGGATATGGCTCCTTGAATGTGAGTCTCGATGCCGAGACCTACAAAGTTACAAATACATGCTATCTTCCACCACGCCCTTAACCCAATAAAATAGGAAGATAGAGATTAGATAGCTATAGCAGAGATCCTTTACAATAAGCGGTGCACTGTGCAAACCTGAAAGTCCCTGGTGGCTCAGTAAGTTCATCAGCCTTGGCTTCTAACCTCCAGGCAGGCGCTTTTGAACTGTGCCTCTGCGGGAGACAAATGAGGCGGTTCACTGCTGAAAAGATTTACTCTCTTGGAGCCCTTAAGTTTCTATTCTGTCTTATAGGACCACTGTAAGTCAGATTCAACTCAATGACAGTGGGTTATGCAAACCTTGGTTCTTGATAACTCTGAAATGCAGCTAGACAAATGTTGCAAGGTCCCCTTATTTCAAGAGCAAGAAATATGATTTGAATAGACCCTGGTTCTAGAATATGTGCACTGGGTGTGATTCACTAGTATATATGCATGTATATATAGCTATAGATAGACAGACATAGGAATAGGTATAGGAATAGGTATAGATGTATAGAGGTTTTTTTTCACTTGCTTCTTCATGTTGTCTTCTGTGTTCTATACTAGGTTTGAGATGTCCTTCCTTTTTCACAAGAATCGGTCCCCATTTTCATAAGAGGAACTCCGTAGCTTGCTTATTTTTTAATGCAATGTTGGAGGTACCGATCCATTTTGAATTTGTGTGATTTAAATTCATTTTCATCCATTCTTGTAGCTAATCCCTTAAGACAATGTTGTGGTATTTCTGTTTATTAGATTATTTTCAGATTCTCAAACCAAGCTCACTGTCAGTGAGTCAATTCAGACTCACAGTGACCTGGTACAACAGGGTAGAACTACCCCTGTGGGTCTCTGAGACTGGAACTTTTCCTAATTACACAATAGCCAAAGCCATAGTTCTTTTCAAGACAAGCTCTAGGTATATTTAAAGAGTAGATTTAAAATTATCTTTCAAATATATAAAGTAATTGCTATAAACATATTTTTCCTTTGGTTTATTTTCAATCAATGTTGAAATTTAATTTATATATAGTACAACACACTTGATATTTGTCCTGTCAATGGACTGAGTATATGCTTCATAGAAGAAATACCCTCAAACAGAAGAAAGACGCTTTGGACTTTGAGGAAAGGAAAATATTTTCCTGTTGAGGATGAATTAACTAGGCTTGTCCTCTGCCACTGATCCCAAAGTTTGAATAAGGTCCAGGAAAAATTAAATCCCATAAGATCTGGCAGCATAGAATAAACAAATGGACTATGCTAAATCCCCAATCTTGTGATATTTCTCCAGAAAATGGTTAAGAAAGAGAGAATTAAGGAATAACATTGACTTGTGTCTTTCTAATCCTCCATGCTAATAAGCAAGCTAGAAATAATACAAAAACAACCAAAGGAAAACTATGTCGGTTATAAAGAAAGAAAGTCTACTGGTGAAGGACAGTAGGACTTGAGGAACCAAACAAAGGCATATTGTTATGCTTTGCTCAGCCAAAGTCAACTAAAGTCCTCATTTCCTAGTTCCTGATGCAGTAACAGAAGGTGGCTCCTATAGGCTCCTTCACTCCGGAGAATAAACAACCAGACAAGCCCAGCAAGGATGCACAGCCTGGGTAACATCATGCTGGCAGGAGGAACGGTGCTCACTTTCCTCTGAAACCATTGGAAAGAGAAATACCACCACAGAACCTGGCCGGAAGTGCTCCTCATGCATCACCAGCAGGAAATCCCATTACAATAACGACCCATCCTACGAAGGCCTTTCCTTCCTGCCTGCTCTCAGAAATCCCCTTCACTAATGAGAGGTACCAAAGCATCAATAAGAGTGGAGGGACAAATGGTGAGGAGGAATTGAGGAAAACAGGTCCCACCCCAACAAGCATCCAGGCTGGGATATGCTCATCCCAGTTGACAGAGACCCTCTTCCCCATATAGGGGTATCAGTCAACCTAGGTTGGTACTTCTACTCCATCAGACATCGTCATCAGAAACAGGGAGAATCCTATCAACACCAGATAAACCAGACTGACCAAACCTGGGAAAGCCAGAAAAGCCAGTTGTCTTCAGGAACACAGCCCAAAGTAGTAGCACGATACCAATAAATCAGTGGTTTTTTGGGGACCTATATGGTAACCCTAAAACCTTAATGCATTTGAATTATGGTGCTGGTGAAGAATATGGGAAGTACCATGGAAGTACTAAAAGGACAAACAGATTTGTCATGAAAGTTCAGCCAGAGTGCTCCTTAGAGGCAAGGGTGGTGAGATTTTGTCTCACATACTTCGGATATGTTACCTGGAGAGACCAGTCCCTGAGAAAGGACATCATATTTCATAAAGTAGGGGGACAACAAAAGAGAGGAAGACCTTCGACAAGATGGATTGAAACAGTGACTATATCCGTGGCTCAAACAGGAGAACAATCGTGAGGATGACACAGAAATAGGCAGTGTTTCCTTCCATTGCACATAGCGTAGCTATGCTCTGGAACCAATGACAATAGATGGCAAACCTAAGAAAAGGTGACGGGTGGTAATATTCAAAATTCACCCAGACCTCGTAGTCTTCTAACATAACAATAAAAGTGTACAGGATTAAAAAGTTTTTAAATCATCTGCTACAGGGAGTCTGAAGAAAATCCTAACTTGACAGAAAGTAGAAGATGATTAAAAACTCTAACAATAAACTACTAAATTTTTTGAGCTAAATAAAGACAGAACAACTCAGCAAAGGCATGGAAGTCATTTTTTAAATGGAAATGATAAAATTAAAAAATATAATAACAGAAGTTTTTAAAAACCACCTGAAAGGCTTTCTATTGGAGATACGTGTAGACAGAGTCAGTGATTCAGAATTGATCAATGGAATTTACCCAATTTGAAACAATAGGGGAAAGAAAACTAATCAAAAGACAATCACATAAGATTCAACGTTTATTATCATTGGAATTTTAGGAAGAAAGGAGAAATCTAGTGAGACTAAGAAAATTCAAAAAAAGAATGGCTGAAAATTTCCCAAATTTGAAAAGAGATGTGAACCTCAAAACCTAAGGCACTGAGCAGCCAGCAAATAGAGGCAACCCAAAGAACTACACATCCAAACACATCACACAATTACAGCTAATGACCAAGAACAAAGAATCATTACCCAAACAAAACAAACACATACGGAAAAACAAGGGCAGCCCGCTCTTCTGGACAAGGATATAGCAATCTCCTTCCTTATAGATTTATAGCCTTGGAGACTCTATGGCTCTTCCTGCTCAGATGATAGGGCTGTTACACACACACACACACATATATATATGTATGTATATCACCCACAGAAATGGGTAGAAAAGAACATTCGTTTGAATGACAGGAAATTTATCATCATAAATCATGGAGGCTAGACTACATATTACATGATCTTTCAAATGCTGAATAAAATTGTCCATCAAGAACTTCATCGAGAGCAAAACTGTACTTCAAGACAGAACAGAAAAAATAAACTCTCAGACAAAGAAAAACTAAAACAAATGTCAGTAAAGATATATCCCAAAAGAATGTCAAAAGAAATATCTTTGAAAGAAAGAAAATGTTACGAGAAGGAATTTTGGAGCATCAAGAAGGAAAAAAAAAAGGAAACATATATTTAAATGTGAGGACAGGATCTAAATGGAATTATGATTTCCATACTTCACTCTAACTAGGCAGCATGGCAAGTAGGAAGTGGGTGTGGCCATCCAAGGGCATTTTTGTGCTTTGGGAACTGTTCCACATCTTTGTGCTTTGTTTTATGTACAGAACTTACTTGAACTAAATACAAATGAGTGGGTACAAGTAAAGCTGTGGAAATTTGAACACATTCTGTGAATTGTGTTACTGTCATCCTGATTAGTTGGATATGATAATCTCATTTCCTGTGATTTTACTATTAGGAGAAACTGTGATGCATGCAATTTCTGAATTCTTTATACAAATGTGTATGATCTGCAATTATCTAAAATGAAACTTTCAATTTAAAAAAAATTACCCAGCCCTTACCTTAAGAAGCCCATACTTTGACATTGTTGCCTTTCCCCCCTAGATCCTTTGTGTGGTATCAAGACAACAGTTTCCTTGCTTTGCTAACTTTAATAAATTAAATTCTGCCTGATTTTTAAAAAGAGAAAGGAAAGGAAGATAAACAGAGGAGGAGACAGCCATGTGTCCATCCATTCTCACCGTTCCAGAAACTGCTCGAATTCTTAATAAATTATTTCCAGCTAGGAACTAGCCACAAGAATGCCTTCACATAATCTACTATGTCAACATTTTTTAAATGAATTTTTGGTGCCTTAATCGTCCCAGAACTCTGCAACCTCTGAGCTGTTAGGGTAATTTGGACTCAGATTTAACTGCTCATCTTAAAAGCAGGAGCTTTCTTTCTTTCTTTTCTTGCTGTAAAAGACAGAACTTTATTTTCACATAATTTCAAATACTTCTAACTCCAGAGGAAGGGTTTCTGATTCTATTGGCTCTGGGGGACATCCTTATCTCTTTTAACATATCAACCTTGATTCCTTGGGGATCTCTACATGACAATGATCTTTCCTTTCCCCATGTATGCTCTCTTGCTTCTGTGTGTGTGTGTGTGTACACACATATACACACAAATGCACACATGTCTATATCCAAGAACATATGTATTACATGTTATGTTCTTGGAGAAAGTATATACAGTCTAACCAACCCCCATGCCACATTCTAAACATAATCATCAACACATTGGTTATATTATTTATATTGTGTCAACATTCCCATTTTTCCTATTATAGTTGTTTCACGTTCATTTAGTTCATTGAAATTGTGAGCTTTCTGGATTATCAAAGCGACATTTCTTTGAATTTATTCACATAAAACACATCTGACCCTAAAGCAGGTACATGCCTTCTGGTTGGCTCTGACTCATAGTGACCCTACGTGCAGCAGAAGGGAACACAGCCTAGTCGTGCACCATTTTCATATTTGTTGTCATGTTAGCCCATTGTTGCAGCCACTGTGTGAATCCATCTCAGTGAGTTTCTCCCTCTTTTTTGATGATCCTCCACTTTAGCAACCATCCCGTGCATCTCCAGGGATGGATATCTCCTCATAACATATCCTGTCAAAGTATCACCATCCTTGCTTCCAAGGTGTATTTTTATCCAATGTCCAACCTTCACACGCATATGAAGGTTGGCTGGGGCAAGGCCCACCTTAGTCTTCTAAATAATATCTCTGCTCCTTAAATGTTAAAGGTGTATTTTGCAGCAAATTTGTTCAATGCAACATGTCATTTGATTCCTTGACCGCTAATTTCATTAACATTAGTGGTAAATCTAAGCAAAATGGAATTCTTGACTTCAATCTTTTGATTTTTCTTTCCTTTACATTGAAATGCAATCCTTATTGAAGGCTGTAGTCTTTCTCTTCCTCAGTGACTTAGTTAGTTTATTGTGCAAACCTGGCCAATAAACACACGTGGGGTTAATTGAAGGGCGGAGGGATAAATGGCTCAGTGAGCCTCACATTTCTAGTTCTCAGGTCTCTTGCTTTGTGATGATCGCACTAGGGTGCAGCTGCCTTAGCAGTTCCCTGCTTCAGTTTGCAAGGTTGACTTCCTGGGAGACATCCCCAAGGAGAAGCCACATGGACCTACGCCGATGCAGCCTGGGTGCTGGAGCAGCCGTGTGGAGACCCCTGCCAGCGCTGCGATGTTTACACATTCACTGACTCAGCTTTCCTCCTGCAGTCAGCATCGTTGTGTCTGTTTTGTGAGATGGAGGAGGACTTTGTGGATTGGTGTTGGACAAATGGGTTAATGGGTTAATGTTGGACTTTGGGGCTGGACAGCATTGGGTTGGGATGTTTCCTTGATGCACATTTGACCTGTATATAAAACTCTCTCTTATACATGAGTTTCTGTGGATTTGTTTCTCTAAAGTACCCAGACTCACACACTCAGTAAGTGCTTCAAGTTCTCTTTATTTTCAATAAATAAGGTTTTATTTTCTCAGTATCACATGTTACTAATGAATCTTGCTCAATCCTGATGCCACATTCCTATTTGTAGAGTCTAACTTCATGGATCATTTGCTCTGCATGCAGATTAAATACTTATGCCGAGAAGATACAAGCCTGACACACACTTTTCCTGACTGTAAACTATTCAGTATCCCCTTGGTCTGTTCAAACAATACATTTTGATCTAGACTGCTCATGAGCACAGCTAATGCAGTGTATTGGAATTCCCATTGTTCACAATATTATCCATATTTTATTATAATCCTGACAGTTGAATGTCTTTGCATAGTCAATAAAATCCAAGTAAACAAGACTTCCAGGCAAAATGGTGAGCTAGGTACACGCATTACACAGACCTCTACAACAAAAATGCCTAATAAAACATACAGATGATAATACCAGAGTTTCAGAGTAAATAATAGAGTAGTCGATTGAATATCAAGTACAAGAAGAAGCTGAGCAAGAGCACTGATAGGAGAAATGAAAGGGTGAATTTTCAAGTAGCCTGTTTAGCTCAACCACTTAACTCTCGCAAGAACATTCTATTTAGCTGAAATAGAAGTGAACACTGCCTAGTCATGCACCATTTTCAAATTTGTTGTTATGTTGGAGCCCATGGTTTCAGCCACTGTGTCCAACTATCTTGTTGAGTGTCTTCCTCTTTTTTGCGGATCCTATACCAACCACTATGACCGTCTCTAGGGACTGACCCCTCCTAAGAACATATCCAGCATACAGGTCATGCTATCACTTATGACAAAAAAGGTGAGATCCTCCCTTGTTCCTCACACCTTCCTTGTGATCAGTTTTCACCCTAAGCTGGCTGAAGTCAAAACCACATATTCACGTTCTTGTTTGCAAGCACTTGAACTCACCCTCAGCAGAGCAGCAAAGCACAAGACTACCGGGTCTCTGGCCACTCCTGGGTAGGCAGAAATTCTTTTCATAACCAGCCACCCTGCAGTCTAGGACAAAGCTCCCTGACCAGAGCCACCATCCGAGTTGGCAGGGAAGCCCTGACACCAAACAACATATAAGTTGGCAGAATTTACATCTGATATCAGTGTCCCAGGCCCTCCCATTTCCTCCCATTAGCTCCTGATCTGGCAGAGTGTGAACCCATACAAGTCACCATGCACCTCACATTTTCTCATTTGTTTATTTACTTGTTTTTCATTTTACTCTTACTTTTCTATCCACTCTCTCATTTTCATCTTTTATCCCTCTGATTTTGTTCATCATTCTCTTCTTCTATTTCTTTTATCCCTACCCTTCTTTCATTTTTCTCTTTTCTCTTACTTTTTACCCTTTACTCTTATCTTTTCTTTCTCTCTCCTCCAGCATATTTCCTACTATATATTCTTCTTTCTTTTCTTTTGTTATTCTTTCTAGTACTTTCCTTTCTTTTTAATAAATTATTTTTCTTGCTGTTGCATGCCTGATTTCTCCTGGGTTTTTTTTTCCTTTAGTATCTGTCTTATTTTCAATTATTTGGTTTTTGAGTGTTGTTTGTTTTGCTTTTTTCTTTTTCTACACAATAAGAGGCAGCAAACAGGACTATATGGCCCAGTCACATCTGTACCTCCTTCAGCCATATCTCTTGGGTGAAAGCCACTACCCATTCCTGTGCCCCCTTATACTCAATAGAGAACCACAAATTCCAGACTAACTTGCACTCAATTGTGCTATGTGAACAACACATAAAGGACTATGCACACACTCATATATCAACCAGGAGTCAGGTGGTGAATGAATCAGGTCCCATCAACATAACATCAGCAATTAAATACACATACCACAGTGTCTCAGAGACAACGTCAACTTCTATACTCTCGAGGAAACAATATAGAGGGACTCAAACAAATGACCAATATACACAGCCAGGATGCCTTTCTTATGAATAAAAGGCATTCCAACTACCTGATAAACAATTTCAAAGAATGGTATTTAGACTCCTTCAACAGACTGAAAGAATAAAGAAATCAAGTAAAGCACGAGGGGAAACACTTAGAAGAATTCTGAGAAAAACTATAAGAACAAACTGACAAAATAAATAACTAGAAACCATATAAAATGCAAATAGAAACACAGAAGATTAATAATAAGATTCTAGAAATAGGTAATTATTCAAAGAGAAAAGGAGCATAATTTAATCAGGGGACAATCTCATGAATTTGAAGAAAAATCCCTCAATACTAATCAAGTAGAAAAACACCCAGAAAAAAAGAAGAAATATCTAAAGAAAGCCTAAGACTTGTGTGGGATATCATGAAGTAGACGAACATATGTGTGATCTGAATTTATGAGCAAGAGAACCTTAACATCATGAAAAACATGAAGGTGTGAATACCAGATGTTGAATGAATCCCAAACAGGATTGAAGCCAAAAGAAGTGCACCCCAATATATCATGCTAAAAGTTTCCAAAACCAAAAGCAAGGAAATCATCCTGAGAGAAACTTGGGAAAATCAAGTTGTTTTGTTCACAAAAGGGAACAAATAGCAACAAGCTCTGATTTCTCAGCAGAAACCATGAAAACAAGAAAGCAATGGGTTCAGATATAAGAAAGTCTGAAAGAAAAAAATGGCCAATCAAGAATCATATACCTAGCAAAATTGTCACTCAAATGTGAGGGTGAAAGTAGAGTATTTCCAGATAAACAGAAATTCATGAAATTTTTAAAAGTCAGATCAACCTCACAAGTAAAAAGTTCTATCCTGTTTTACCCATGTTATTATTTTCAACATATAGTCCAGCTTCTTATCGTGTCCAAGAACCAAACGCTCTGTCATACAGTTAATTCCAACTCATAGCAACCCTATAAAACAAGGTAAATCTTCTCCTGTGGGTTTCTGAGAGCTTTATGGGAGTAGAGAGCCTCTCCCTTCTAGCAGCCTGTTTGCAGAATCCGGCTGTCCTAAGTTTGAATCCAGCTTGGTCACAGGCTGTATATCATGGTCATATTACAAAACCTGTAAGTATCTCTGGTTCCTTGTCTGGAAAAAGGGAAAATAATAGTGTTCCTGTATGGGAAAAATTAATACACACTGTATTAGTCTGGGTACTTTTGAGAAACAAATCCACAGCAACTCATGTATAAGAGAGTTTTATGTAAAGAATATGTGCATCATGAAAACATCCCAACCCAATGGTGCCCAAGCCCAGAAGTCCAACATTAACCCATTTACCCAACACCAGTCTACAAAGTCCTCCACCTCACAAAACAGAGGCAATGATCCTGACTGCAGGAGGAAAGCTGAGTCAGTGAACGAATAAGCATCTCAGCACTAGCAGGGGTCTCCACACGGCTGCTCCAGCACCCAGGGCTGCATCGGGATAGGTCCATGTAGCTTCTCCTTGGGGATGTCTTGTATGAAGTCAATCTTGCAAGCTGAAGCAGGGAACTGCTAAGGCAGCTGCACCCTGGTGCAACCATCACAAAGCAAAAGACCCAAGAACTTGAAAGGCGAGGCTCACCACCCATTTATCTCTCTGCCTTTCAATTAGCCCCACATGTGATTATCAGCTAGGCTGGCACAATTAACTCACACACTAAATACTTAAGATAATTCTTAGTAAATTTTATAGTATTCCTATGAAATGGATAATTTTTTAATTAAATTTTAACTTATTTATTTTTACTGTGTTTTCTTCTCCCTAGGCCCCTCCTTCCCTTCTAAATAAAATTACTGACATTATTTTTTATAATAAATCATTTTGTTAGGGGCTCTTACAGCTCTTATAATAATCAACGCATCAACTATATCAAAAATATTTGTACATAGGTTGCCATCATCATTTTCAATATATTTTCTTTCTACTTGAGCCCTTGGTATTGGCTCCTCTTTTTTCCTTTTCTCTTCCACCCTCCCACCCTTGTGAACCATTGAAAAATTATGTATTATTATTATTATTTTCATATCTCACACTGTCCGCGCTCTCCCTTCACCCACATTTCTGTTGTTCATCCCCAAGGGGTTGGGTGGGGCTGGCGGTTATATATGAATCATTACAGTTGGTTCCCCATTTCTCCCCCTTCTACCCCCACTTTCCCCCTACCCTCCTGGTATCGCTACTCTCATTACTATTCCTGAAGGGTTCATCTGTCCTGGATTCCATGTGTGGAGAGCTCTTATCTGTACCAGTGTACATGCTCCAGTCTAGCTAGATTTGTAAGGTAGAACTGGAGTCATGATGGTGGTGGGGAGGAAGCATTAAAGAACTAGAGGAAAGTTATGTGTTTCCTAGGTGCTATACTGCACACCGACGGGCTCGTCCCTTCCTTGTGACCCTTCCGTGAAGTGATGTCCAATTGCCTACATATGGGCTTTGGGTCTCCATTCCTACCCCCAGCATTTGTATTAATATAATAGATTGTTTGGGGTCTTCTAATGCCTGATACCTGATCCCGTCAACCCTTCCTGATCACACAGCCTGGTGTGCTTCTTCCATGTGGGCTTTGTTGCTTCCCTGCTAAGATGGCCACTTGTTTAACTTTATGCCTTTAAGACCCCAGATGCTATGTCTTTTAATAGCCAGACACCATGAGCTTTCTTCACCACATTTGCTTATGCACCCATTTTGACTTGAGCGATCCTGTTGGGAAGGTGATAGTTACAGAATGCCAGGTTATATCTAATTGAGTAGATACCAATGTCCATCTGCTACCTTAATACTTAACATTTAAATATATGTACATAGTCCTATATCCCTATTTATATATTTACATGTGTGCATCCTTATATTTATACCTCTGTAAATGTCTTTTGCCTCTGAGTTCTTTCCTTTATTTCTTTTTACTCTCCTTCCATCCCGCTATCATGTTCAACCTTCGCCAGGCTCTCAGTAAAAATTACTAACATTTCATATACAGTTCTCTTCTTCCTTTCATTGAAACCTATAAATCCTAATCTGTCCCTAACTTTACTGGTACTGGAAAACATAATCCCAATTTAGGTAGGTCACAAGGTATATTGAA
The DNA here is from genome assembly GCF_000313985.2 of Echinops telfairi. Lineage (NCBI taxonomy): Eukaryota > Metazoa > Chordata > Mammalia > Afrosoricida > Tenrecidae > Echinops > Echinops telfairi. Next base: position 20,064,600 of record NW_022111300.1, read on the forward strand.
ACTGTAATCAATATGTTCCCAACAGACTATTGAAAACCAGCACAGGACCTGCACATTTGGCAGACCAGACCCCATAGTCAATCAACATCACTCATGGATACCGATTTCCTAACAAGGGGTAGAGATAATCCACAGTCCTCTACTTTTGAAACTCCTCTCTCATCTCATTCTCAAACTTACATCAAGATTCTGTGCTAAGTGAAATGACTGGATTGGGAAGGGAACAATTTTTTTTTTCATTTAGTGTAAAAGCTTTAGATTTAAATCATCTTATTTTTCCTTTAGCAGCGGGTTTAATTATAGTAGCTTCTTGATTTATTAAATTTCTTTTGTTTCCTTTTCTTTTTGGCTTACAGCTACAGAAGTATGTTCTTCTCTCTCTTCTGGAGGTCAGAGGTCTGAAAACAGAGCTGGGCCAAAGTCACAGTGTCAACAGGGCTGGTGCCTTCTGGGAGCTCTCAAGCAAAGAGAGCAGTTGCCCCTCGTTTTTCTCAGTTACTAGCAGCCAACTAGTAGCTGACCTTACAGCTTGGTCCTGCATCCTCAACGGGCATCACCCCGAGCTCTGCTTGCATCATCATACTTCCTTTTTCTCTGACTCTGATTCTGTCCCTTTATGATGACGTGGGGGGGGGTGCATCCAGACCATTCGCAATAATCTCCCCACACCAGGAACCTTAATTTAATTCAATCTGCAGAGTACCTTTTCCCATATAAACTAACACTCGGGGTTCATCCCATGGACATATTAGATTCTTATTCTGAGTACCACCAAAGGACTTCACCTGGGAGATAAAAAAGTGCGTGGGGGGGAAGAAAAGGAGGAGGGAGCTGGGACGGGGGAGGGAAGAAGGAAGGAAGGTCTGAAGGGAAGAAAGAGAAGTTTGCCTCATATGAATAACAGCAAATCATACACAGCTTCGCTCTGCGGAAGCACTGGAAGATTTGGCAGAAGAAGTAACCAGTCTGGTGAATTTTACATTTTAAAAATTAGCTGTGCTTTGCTAACACGGCATGTGAATGGGGGAGACAGTAACACAGGGACTTCAAGCTGTCCAAAGAAGTACCACCATCAAGACCAAGGTGAATTGCTGAGAGAAGAACTTTTTAAACACCCCCATTGCAGAGATTCACAATAGAGGGGAAAATAACAAACCGCAGTTTTACAGTAGCTTAAGAGAAATAATGAAAGAAGGCAGTCCTTTATTTCATTTTCCTTACCCCCACTTACAGATGTCCATCAGCTGGCATCCTGGTTGGGCCCATTGGAGGGTTTAGTGGAGGAGAGTGCCACCATCTGCTTGCTTTCAGCAACAGCAAGTCCTACGAGGTGTTACTGACACGTTGTTCAGCAGCTACGGTGACACTGGTCTGTTTGAGCTTATATCTAATATATCTAGTAACAATATGTCTTAAGAGACATGAAGAGATATAAAAGCAGATTCATAGTCTAAGATAATTTCCTTATGAAGGGTTTGTTTCTTCTTATGTACTCAGACAAAGAAAGTGTACCATTCAGCAAAAATAATTAAAGCATCATAATTACTTACTGCAAATTCTGACTAGGAATTATTTTTGTCATACTTCACTTTTAATAGAGCGGTAGTGTTAATTATTCATAATATGTAGATATCTGATTTGAGCTATCTTGTCATATCATTAAATTAATCATGAATATGGATTTGTTAAACACAGTTTCATCATATCTCATGATTTACAGAGGCGTCTGCAAATGCCTGAATTGCAGTCTTTCATTAACATTGCTGAGCTAAATGCATTTTCAAGAAAGAAGCCTTTAAAAATCCATGAGATGTAAGCAAAATAAGTAAAATGAATTTTAACTGGAAATTTGTTTATAAGGATTATGAGAGAAATATTCATGAAGCACAAAATGTGAAGGTTATTATTCAAATAAAATGGGAAGAGCTTCTATTTTTGTATGCAGACAAATGCCAAGAAAGGAGAGAAAAAAGATATTTAAAAGGGAAATAAAACTGCTTTAGCTTTTTGCTCTCAGGATAAGCAATTGTTTGACTGTTGGAAAGTTAAGAGAGTTATTCTCACTCGATATAAGTAATACAGCACAGTCACATTTGCTCATCAAATGAGAACAGGACGAGTGAAGTTAGAACCAATGCACACATGGCTACACATTTCAGCTCACTGAACATGATCTGAAACGTGGACAACAATAAATAATTAGAATGTATACTACAGGAATTCATTCTGTTTGTAAGCATTTAGTATAGATATCATGTCATTCATGCAAACCAAGTGTTTCTCCTGGAACCAAAAAGAAGGATGGGGCAAAATAGAAACGAAATCCCACCCACCCCGCAAATATTTAGCTAAAGAAAACCAAAATGAGTTATAGACCCTTGGTATTTTGTTCTGTTTTGTTCTTTTTTTTTTTTTCATTCCTCAATCTAGTACTTACCCAGTGCTCATGACAGAAATAATTACTAGACAAGGTATTTCGTTAGGTATTGCTCAGTGCAATCTTACCATGCGCCATGGGGAAACCATTTCCTTTTGGCCATCCATAAGCCAAACTCTGTACCTCATTAATTTGTCTTCCTCTGTGTGCTATCTCTCACTATCCAGTGACTCAAATCCCAGTATTTCTTCATCCCTTCCCCCTCTCAGAACAGACTATGGGCTCAGCTACTTTCTTGTTGGTGTGTCCTAAATCCAGCATTTATATATTTCTTCCATTTTCTCAGGGTCTTCCTATGTCACTGGTTAGTTAACTGGGAAGATTAAATCCAGCTGCGAGGTGGTAATGACAGAAAACTCCACGCTTGTTAAATTGCAGCCTGGGCTGGGAGGGCAGCCAAAGCCATAGGACAAATGTGGAGCATGAGCATTGATTTGCAAGCTTCCTCAAAATACTTTCATATACATAATCTGAATGTTCACCACAGCAAAAACCTTCTGAGAGACTGTGGTATGTTGCCTTCTTAAAAACCTGAATTCAAATGATATGACCTAAACCCCAATGCCCTGTTGGGTCCTTGAAAATATTAGTATACTGCAAAAGCCAAGAACCAAGCACTAGTTTTAAGAAATCATAGGATTGTTATTTAGTATAAAATGCTTATTTTTCAAAAGAGGATGTTGAATGATGAGGTATCTGTACAAGTATTCTGGGAGGAGGGAGGAAATAATTGTCTCTTCAAAAATATCAGTAATGAAGCTCATTTTTTTCCTTTATTAGGTTATCATTTGAGTGGCTTATTAAAATCTCAGTCAAAAAATTCCTAGAAAATAATGCTCAAGGAAGACCTAATATAAACATTCAGATTCTGTAAATTAGACTCCTTTTTCTCTCATACTTGTATGTTGGGCAGAATTACTGCACTCCAACTAGGGTGTGGAACCCTGGTGAAGCTGTCACATAAGCACTGGACAGCTAGCTAACCTCAAGGTCAGATGAGTATATGTGCTCCTGTGTGGTAGTTACATCATTTCGTGTCAACTTGAAATGTGGGGATGGAGTGTAGCCTGTCAATCTGGTCTGATGGAAGCGCCTCTCTCTCTTTGCCTTCACCTTCTTGCCAGCGAGCCACATTGAGACCTGCGTGAGCCCTGGAAGTGCGTCCACCACCATTGCACCCTTGGGCCTGTGATCTTCCTGCATCATTGCATCTGGCTTCATGAGTCTGAAGAGGGATTTAAGGACTGGAATTGGACTGATGGACTACCATCAGACTTATGGACTTGAGTTGGACTGGGCTGGGGTGTTTTATTGATATACAATAACTTCTTGCTATCAAGCTTTCCCTTACACATATATATCAGTGCCACCGAGTTTGTCTCTCTGATTAACGTCCTGTGAAGAGTCACAGCTCAGAAACCCTATCTGGGGTCACTGTGAGTTGGAATCCACTCGATGTCAGTGAGTGTTAACAGCACTGTTATTGTAAAGGTTTGCATAAATTAATTTTTACCCACATTTCAATGAGAAAAAAAATAAGCGCCAAATATGGGTAGTTTGGGATATATTAATGGTCCTTTCAATCACAGCATGGCTCATTAAGTAGATTGTGCCAAGTTAAGATGGGTTTAGAAATTAAATCAACTGAAAAACAGCTGATTAGTTAGTATGGTTGGGCACAGCTTTAGTAAGCATAATAATTTCCCCAGATTTATATAGGACGATTTCATTTAATAGGACTCCCCTAATTCAAATAAATGAGAATTACACTAAGACTCAGATTTTGAATTATCTATGAGGGAAGGGTCTGCAAAGGAAATTGACAGATGAGGAAGATCCGGGAATTGTTTCATCTATTTGCAAGTGTTTTTAAACACTACGTTAGTAGCAACCAGTTGTACTAAAGCAATTAAAGTGCTAATTACAGATGCGCCATTATTCTACTCCTGAGAGCCGAGTCAGCAAGGCCTCAGTGCAGTGGGGCTTTTCAGTTAGTGTGAGGAATTGAGTGCACTTAAAAATAAAATCCCATTAAAAAACAAAACAACAAACAAACAAAACAAGAAAAGCCTCCAGTTTCATCTGGGCTCCTTATTTCCCAGATTTGGAGGTTGCTCATCACATTCACCCTGTGAAACACAACAGCTGCCTAGCATAAAGCTCGGTTGTAAAATAATTAATTTATAAAACAGGTGTTTCCCTACTTCTTTCATCCTTTTCATCGCTAGAGAAAACGCTCATGTAATCTGTAATTTGAATATTTTATCACTTCTCTGTTTGCTTAAAATTTTCTAGATAATGGGAAAAATTGGTCTATGGAAGATTTGAAAGTGATAAATAATTGAATTTCAGTGCTCAACCCACACAATAGCAATGTAGCAGAAAGAAGAATTCAAGAGGGACAGCTGTAGTTCTTCTAAAATTACTGACTGCAACTCCTCTGTCTATCTTTTTTGGCAGTCTTGGTGGTTTTCTTCCAGTTTTACAATGTTTTATCCTAAACCTTGTATTCACAATACCAACTTCCATGGGACCAAGGTGCTCAGTAGTAATGGCTTTAGATGAGCATCTAGCGTTGCCATTGTATGGCATGACTTTGAAGTGTCTTCCCTCTGCAATAATAGTACTTCTGCTTCAGTACCTATTCACCTTTGTATAGTGGCCCACATTTATTAACAGGAATGAAGGAAGATAATCTGTGTACTCACGGTAGCCCAGAGGAAGCAGGCAGGGAAGAGTAGGAGGGAGAAAAGGAGGAAAAGAAAGAAATGGGTATTGCTGGTATTTCATGGGCTCCTGAGAGATGCCCACAGAGCCCTGGTGATACTGTCAGGTAATCCTTGAATTGTAAACCATGTGGTCAGCAGTTCAAACCCACCAATCACTCCAAGGGAGAAAGATGGGCTATCTGCTGTTCCCACAAAGACTGACATGCTTCAGACACCCAGGTAGGGTTAGTAGGAGTCAGAACTGACTTGATGGCAGAGGATGGTGATGAGAGGAACGATAAGGGATATGAGTATGGAAACCTGTACTTCACTGGAAAGAAAAGGGTTTCATGACTGAAAAGGAGCACAAGAAGTCTTCTGAAGTCCTGGGTAATGCTCAGTTTCTTGAGTTACTTACTGATTACATCCATAGGTTCAATTTGTAACAATTCCACAAATTATATATGCCCTTTTCAGCATGTCTAATATATTTCACTAAAATGTTTTCAAATAGGAGAACATGCTATAGGAGAACATGCATGATCTACCATCTGTTTATATTTTCCTGAACGAAATGACTTTGAGGGCAATTAAGGCCATTTATCAACTTCATAGTCAAATATGGTCTTTCTTTGTTAGAGGGAAGATACCACCCAGCTGCTAGGCTTAGCTTTCAGTTATGACCCTGGTTCTACAGTACCTGACTGGTCTTACATAAGTATTTGACATGCACCAAGCGCTTCCTGTTTGGGGAAATGTTACAGGATCATATAATAGCAAGTTGATTCTCATGTTGTCCTCACTTCTGTAGTATATCTTTAAATCTGCTGGTTTCTAGGTGTACTTGATGGAGAAATATGTATCTACTGCTTTGGGGCTTGAGGATTCATCCTGAAAAATACTCCCAAACTGGTCTTTATTGGAAATTTACAATTGCAAAAGTGATGTTTTGTATATTGACCTCTACCCAGTAGTGTCACTCAAAGAAGAAGCGAACGAAAAAGTAAAGACAAAATGAAACTCTCACTATTTGCTAATAATGTAACAAGAAAAAAATTTTGGAAACAATCTTCTACCTTGGGAAGGTAGAAGATTAACGTGAAAATCATTAATATTCTTATACACTAATGAAAAAGATCTGAAAAAAGACATACCATTTATCATAGCCACACACACACACCATGAACTTCTTAGGAATAAGCCTAAACAGAGAAACAAAGGCTTGTTCCATGTTCACTGAAGGCTGAATATTGTGCAAATGTCAATGCTACCAGAGACTAGTATAGATCTTTACAGATGCCAGCAACATTGTTTTTTTCCTCTGGAAGTGACTGGTATGTTCAAACTGTTAACAACCCACTACACCAGGGCTTCTTCAGTTGGATGGAAGCAAAAACATTTTAAAGAAAAGAGATGAGTGCGATAGAGTCTTGCATCTGAAAGAAGGTGAAAGATTAGTAGATTCTGTGACCCGCTGAGTTCTGGCCGCACTCTTTAAACAGTGGCCGTTAAGTCAACACTGATTTCTGGTGATCCCTATATAAAGGAGTAGAGCTGTGCCTTATGTAATTCCATTGACTGGCTTTGCAGATCTCTTCAGGAACCCAATTCCCAGATAATTGACGTATGGACAAAACTTTAGCTAAGCTAACCAGTAGGGAAATACAAGGGTACAGGGAAGTGGGAATAAAAAGAACAACATTTCTAAAATGAGAAATGGAAAAAAAGAGGAACTTTACTACCAGCATTACATAAACAAACAAAAAAATAAAGGATGACATAAATAAAAGTCGGCTGGGTCAATTCCAACACACAGCTATCCTGTCCAACAGAATAGAACTACTCCTTAGACTCCCTCTACTTCCTCCTGCTGGGCGACGGTGGGCTCTAGGTGCGGCAGCCCAAGGCACCACCTCTCCACCACAGGGGTTCCACCCGTTTGCCAAATAGTGAAGGTAAGTGAAAAGGACACATAGCTAGGTAGACAAAATCTGAATAGATCTATGACAGGAAAAGAAATTTCATTCGTAATGTAAAAAATTCATAAATGCAAGTCAAGACCAGGCTTATCTGACTTCATTGGTGAATTCTATCCAATAGCTGAAGAAGAAGTAGCACCAACCTTTTACAAATTCTTACAGTAAATAGAAGGGAGAGCACTTTCCAGCACATTGTGTGAAGCAAATAAAAAAACAAATCAAAACATCACAAGAAAGAACTGCCCAATACTGGCATAAAGATATTCATATAGTTCAGTGAAATAAAATTGAGAGTCTTGAGAAAACAAAAACTTAATTCAGTGGTAAGGGAATGGCCTTTGCACACTATCGATCAGTATTGCTGATGAGAACAGTGTAATTTTTCAAAATCCCATCAAATTGAATGAAACAGATATAAAAAGGATTACACGATGGCCAAGCAGCACTTACCTCAGCAATGAGCAATTGCTTCAACACACTAACATCACTGTGGCACACCATGTTAGTACAATAAAGAATGAAAAATCACTTGATCATCTCAATAGGTGCCCAAAAAAGTTTGACAAATCCAAGACTCTTTCGTGATTAAAACACTCAAAAACCAGAAATAGAAGGAAACTTTCTCAAACAGGCATAGAAATATACGAAAAATTCTCAGCTAACATTATCTTTTTAAAAAGTAAAAGGCTTGTTTTGAAAATGATGGTGGCAGTAATTGTACAATTGTGTTTGATGTAATTGAATTATGGATCATTATAATATCTGTAAGGGCTCCCAATAGAATGATTTTCAAATAAATAAAGTGTTTAAAGACAAACATAGTAAAAGGCTGACATAACCTCAAGTATCATATCTGCTCTTATAACATTTATTCAAGATTTTATTGGAAGCTTTAGTAATCAGAATTGTGTGATAATAGCATAGGGACAGATAGAACTCACAAATAAAATTGTGAGTTCTAAGTACATAGTCTTACATTTTTGGTCAATTGATTTTTCAACAAGAATCCCAAGATAATTTCATAGGAAGAGGATAAGCTTTTTGACATGCTAAAGAATAAATGTGGATGCCTATCCTACAACATACGCAAAAATTATGCCAAAATGGATCAAGAACCTATAAGGGAAATCTGCAAAGCTTCGAACATCATTTGATTTCTTGATCTCATTTTCGATGGACACTGATTGGAGTTCAGGGTTACCACATGACACCGCAATTACACTCTGGGTGTGGTAGTTACATAATCTGGTGTCAATTTGAGGATTCAGAGTGAAGGGGTGGAGTCTAGGCTGTCAATCAGGTCATAGCCAATGAGGCCTCTGTGTGGACATGATCTTCTTGTGAGGATTCTGGGAACTCCTGTATGCCTCTTTGGAGGCAGGAGGCACTCTCTGGGCTCACTCCTTTGGAGACTCTCTACTGACAAGGTCCAATCCCTGTGAGACATCCCACATGGACCTACCCTGACACAACCAGAGCTCTGAGAGCTGCAGAAGCCATGTGGCTACTCAGGCCAGCTCTGAGATGCTTACAACGCCACTGGATCCACAAGACTTCCCACCCACTGGCCTGTGATCATCCTGCATGTGTTGCATGAGTCTAAAGAGGAATGTATAGACTGGTATCGGACATACGGGCTAATATCAGACTTATGGACTTGATCTGGACTGGGCCGGCACATTTTCTCAATATTCAACTGCTCTTGTATATAAAGCTCTTTCTTATACACATAGGAGTGTCCTTATTTGTTTCTCTAGTTCACCTAGACTTACACACTAGGTATGTGCCAAAGAGAAATGAAAAAAATTGCCTATGAAAACAAATACAACTTTCACTCAAATTTTCCTTACAGAATTATTTGTAATAGCCAAACTGTGGAAACAACTCAAATGCCTACCCACTGACAAAGGGATAAATACGATATGAGTCATCCTTATGATGGAGTATTATTCAGCTTTCAAAGAATGAAGTATTGATAGGTACTATAACATGAATGAGTCTTGAGAACCTTATGCAAAGAGGAAAAAAGTAGACATCAAATCCTCAGGTTATATGACTTTATTTTTATAAAATGTCCAGAATAAGCAAATCTATAGACACAGAAATAGATTAGGGGAGGGAAGTTGAGAAATATATATTTATTTTGGACATAAAGGAAATATTCTGGAATTCAATTATAGTTTGGGTTACAAAGCAGTGGAATATGGTAAAACCAGCTGAGTCAACACGTTGGATGGGTGAATTTCAAGATATATAAAGTGTGTATCAGGAAGATAAAAAGAAGAATCATTTGCCTATTCCTAGATCCTGAATATTTTCTCCTCCCCAGCCCCTAGAAGTTTTGTTTTACATCCAAATGCTTGATTCATTTTAAGTTTATCTTCCAATATGACACTCATGTAAGGTGTATGTGAGGGTTCATTTCCACCACCATCACTTATTGAAGTAATTAAGATGCAGGGCTGATTGTCCGGAATCTTCGTAGAATCTAGTTGAGCTGAAGCTGTACCTTCATTTCTCCAGTTACAATCCCAACACCCAACTTTTCACAAATCTTCCTTTTCACTCTTGTTATCATTCCTAATGGGCAGATTGGGAAGGAGGTGATGGTGTGCAATTGGGAAGGGGTGCCGTTTCATTTGCATATCCTTGAGCTGACTCATACTAATACTCAACTGATACTGTTAAATCCAACCATAACATGAGTAGGAAAACCAAACTCAACAGTCACCTGGCCGATTTCTGACTCTTGGAGACCCTGGAGGGCTGGATAGACTTGCCCTGATGGGTTTCTGAAACTTTAATTTTTTAAAAAAATACTTTTGTTTACAGGAGAAGAAACCCTCATCTTTGTGCCTATAGCTGAGCGCACAGTGCTCATTAATGTTCTCCTTTATCAGTCACTTTCTTTATAGAATTTGGAAACAAGGATGTATGAAGTGAAAAAAGGTTGGGCTTATCAAGTGTTTTTAGGGTTTGGCGCTCTAACCCACAATATGTTGAACGCTCTGTTGATGTTTTCTCCCTGCCTGGTCTAAGACACATCTAAAAGATATCAATCTCCATTTGACTGAACTGAGACCAGGTGCCTACCTTCAGGGGTCAAACCTGCCTAAGCTCTCTGCTCACCTATGAGAGGTTCATTTTTCACCTAAATTTTACTGTTATTTTTGTTAGCATAAAATAAAACCATGCCACATTAAACTCAGAATGTTTATCTACATTATATCAAAAGCCAAACTTCAATTTTCACATCGTTTATCTCTTTATTATATTATATGCTTAAACTCTACATTTATCACTGAGTTGCAACATCCCAGAGGTGATAATATGTAGATACTTAGCTGTCAATTACTTCTAATTGTTAATTATTTTCATTTTAATTTTTCTGAATTGTGGCTTACTTTCCAAGCTTATTTGAGAATATTGCTATTGAACAAAATGTTTTGGCTTTCATCTTGTTGTATACTTTATATTGATTACATTTTTGTTAGTACATGTGGTACATAGGTTATGTCTACTCTTTTGAAATTTTTTAAGAGCCTATTAGAAGCGTAGCTATTTTTGACTTTAAAAAGCTTGAATGTTTGAAAAAAATCATAGTATCTATTTTGTGTGTAACAAATTCTATAAATAATTATAAATTGGATCAAACTCATTATATATGATATTTTCAACTTCTATAATTTTATTTTCATCACACATATTATTCTGGAATAAATATGCTAATATAAATATGCCTGGGTTTGTCATATTTGATTATATATTATGGACCTCAGATTTGCATATTTTATAATAGTATCTTGAGGAAAGTTTCTTACATAAGTAGACTTACATATGAATATAGGTATATGGTCAATATGAGTCAGGTCTGCGCATGATAAGTTTTTGGCTATATACACATATACTATGGGATTCAAAAGTGCATGGAAAAGTTGTGTCAAAATTTAATTTTTCATGAAGTTTTTGACATTCCTTTACATATGTAATGTTTACCATATCCTCTTGTATACAACAAATAATTGAAACTCATAGCAACTATGCATATAATACACATATACATATTATTTATCTTTTATTTGTTACTAGTTAATAGAATTCTTCAGTTTCTCTCTTTTTTTTTTGCATTTGTTAGAATATCCCCCCTCCCCCATTCTTTATTTTCTATCTTCCAGCATCACTTTGCTTTAGACAGGTGTCTCATAAATAAAAGATAGTTGCATATTTTTAATACAATGTGAGAGCTAAGATACATGAACTATTCTGGATTTATTGTTATTACTAATTGACTTGTTCCTGATTTCATATTTTCTTTTTAAAACAATATTTAGTCTGATTACAATTTCTTTGTTCCAGTTCATCTTCTAAATGTATAGAAATCTTACTGTCTATTTCTAGAATAATGACTTGCTGTACATTTTTAACACACATGTAGGATTGGAATTTTTTCAAGGTCCAATTTTTTGCATCTCGATGTAATCTGTTCTCAGTTTCACTCATATACTTAACTCACCATCTTGAAGCCAGATGTCCTTCCTAGCTTTCTGAGGTTATACTTGGCTGAACTTTGCGGGGAGAGGTTTTTCTTTTCGTTGGTTAGCATTTTTTTCATGTTTGCCATCATTTATGCCTCGGCATTGTTTTCTTCTGTGACTCTGCATTTCCGTTCAGAAGGCTTTCCTGGGGCCATGCTCTGGTTTCTGATCAAGTGGAAACTGTGGTGAAATAAGAATCAGATTCCTAACTATCCCAGGGAGGTAGAGCCTTGAAGCTTAAATTATGGCAATTACTAACTGAAAAGAAAACATAAAGTCGTCTGTTTTGCACACAGATTTTTAAATGAAAATACTTGCTCACCAAACCAAACTCACTGAATTAAGTCCATTTCAGCGCATGCGGCTCTCTCTATAGGACAGAACAGAACTGCCTCCTTGGGTCTCCAAGGCTATAAACCTTACAGGAGGGAAGAAGTCTCATTTTGTCTCTGCAGAGTGGCTTGTGATTTTGGACTGCTGACTTTGGTATTCTCAGCCTAACACGTGATCCACTACTCATACTTAAAATTATGCAGAGAAATATTTCAAAGAAAATATATGTAGCTCCAGCCTGTGGATAGAGGGAATAGTGATATATTCCTAAAATTCTAAGAAGTAACACAAAACTCACAGATTTCAGACATACGGTGTTCACATCTTATATGAATTGTGATATGGTTCTTTGTACAGAGGTCAACAAAACAGACATACTCTGAAACTTTAAATAAACACAGTAAATATGATTTATTAAGATTCTGCTCCAGAAATCAAATATTTAGGTGTTTTGTTGATATTGTGTTGCTTGCTTTTTTGGTTTTGTTTTGTTTTTCTCTTTTCCATAGAGAAAGATGCTCACACCACAGTACAATCCCTGAAGGCATTTCTCTTCATCCCTCGTGGATATGCATGGATATCCCTCTGGAACAAACGCATTGTCAGTATCCAGTTCAGTCTGGAGCAAGTTCATCTTTTTTCCCAAGGGTTGAAAGGGAAAAGCTGTCTAACTTCTACGAAGTAGGTCTGCCAGAGGACATGTTGTTGTATGATATAATTGTTCATTCTCTAGGTTCCCCATCCCCACACTGAGTATGTGTTCACCTGTTTAACTGAGGTGACCTCGTTTCACCTGGACCTACCACAGCTAGGCAAAAAGTACTGAGCGTAGCTCCATCGTACATGTTTTGATTAGAAAACATACTACCTGAAAGGCAAAACGAAGAGTGAAGGCCGTACTCCTTAGGGAGTGTCAAGTTAGCAAATGAGCGCCATAGTACACGTTGACAGGTGGGCTCTGCCTTGAATTGATTAAAGATCTGTTTTCCAGACAGGATGATGAAAAACTGCGAAAACAGGAATTATATATTTGTTGACACGAACGATTAATTAAACGGGTGTCATTAACAAATAATTAAACCAAGAAAACTAAAGTCAAGTCCATTAATCATGTTAAATTAATTATGACACGGACGTTAATAACAAGTTTGCACTGACATTTGTCTGAACATTGTAGAAAGGAACGATGTGGATATCAGAGAAGAAGGAGCAGTGGTTCTCAGCATTTCGTAGGGATCAGAATCTTCCTGGGAAAGAACGCTTGTTGGAAGTGGAAATCATTAGGCTGCCCCCTTAGAACGGCAAACGCATTAGTTAGAATACAAGGAATCAGGATTGAATTTGCAACCTACTCCTCCCATCCCTTCCCCTCTCCACACACACACACACACACACACACACACACATGGCCTTTCTCACGGAGATGGCATTTTAACAATATTGCCCAATAAGCAAGACACCGACAAAACCAAATATTTTTATATTTTCCCAGGGTGGGGCACGTAAGTATGTGCTTGCCTACCAACTGGAAGTGAGGTTGGCAGTGTGAGCCCACCCAGAAGTGCCTGGGAAGACAAACCGGTACGTCTTTCCCCAAAGGTCACCATCTCGAAAGTCCTGCAAAGAAGTTGTGCTTTGCACACGTGGTCCCCATGAGCCGGGTTTGACTCCACAGCCATGATGATGCTATCCATTAGGAGCTAGCATTTGTTTGAATAAAACCTTTATATATATATCACTTTAAATGGTTATTTCATGGTTGGGTTATGAGGTTTTACTAACTATATATAGTAATAGAAATAAATCTATAAACAAATGAAATGTTGACCAAAATAACTAAGTAAACTAATGGAATGACTTAAGGGGATTCTCATAGGAAACTAGCAGCATGTGGAAATTGTCACTCTCCTCCAAGAGCAACCACAGGGAAACTCAGGAGGGAAATCAGCAAGAAAAGAGAAGAACTCTGAAAAAGCTGCCTTTGGGCTAACGGAGAAGTTGTCTTGGAATTGTGTCAGAGATGATCGATCCCCCAGCCTGGCTCACCCTGTGCTGTGTGGTGAATTCCACAGACGCCCCAAGGATCCTACCCTTCGAGTAAAAGATGTTGTCACGGGATATTGGAATATAGATTACTTAGAGTGTGCCCATGAATAATCTGCACTCTCCTTCCTGATAACCTATTTCTTTTGACCCTTTCCTTCTGGGAAAGTAGCCCATCACAGCCCATTGGAAGCACTTATGACCATACTTACCTGAGGGACATGCTCAGAAAGGACAGTCACAAGTTTCAGGTCATCCTGCACTTTGGTCAAGGAACAAAAAGTCATTGGAAAGACGGCACCAACTCTGAGGACCTATAGAAGTCAGGGGCCCAATAAACCATTTCCTATCAGGAAACTTAACCTGTCTCTAATGCTTAATCATGACCATTTCTGAGAAATCGATTACATATTCATAATCACCTCCATTTACTTCCTCGTGTACAAGTATAAAATCATAAATCCCCTTTTGGGGGGAGCTTGCCTTGACCGCACTAGTTCTGGCTTGCTCATCGCTTGATCAAACAAAATAAAGCTTTCCTCTTTCACTTTCATCGAGGCTCTATCTTTTGTCCTCAGTCACACAGAGCAAGACCCGAGTTGATAATAAATGAGGTTACCCCCCCCCCCAAAAAAAAATCCTATGCTCATTTGTTTGTTTGTTTGTTTTTTTATGTCAGGGGGATAGTGCATTTGAGTTCATTCCACCAGGTCAGACTATTATTAATCACGCTTTCTATTTAGAAATTCTCAAAAGATTGCGTAACAGTGTGCAACAGAAGAGGCCTGGTTTGTGGTAGAAAGGGGACTGGTTTTGCCACCACACCAATGCACCTGATCACACAGCCATCTCAGTGTGTCAGTTTTTGGCAAAAACCGGTATGCCTCTCTTGTCCCACATACCTTACTCACCTGACTATACTCCATGAGACCTCTTTTTATTTCCTTGAATGCAGAGTGAGGTAGTTAGTTTATTGTGCCAACCTGGCCAATAAACACATGTGGGATTAATAGAAGGGATAAATGGCTCAGTGAGCCTAGCCTTTCTAGTCTCCGGTCTCTTGCTTTCTGATGGTCGAACCAGGGTGCAGCTCCCTTAACCAGTTCCCTGCTTTAGCTGGCAAGGATCACTTCCTGCAAGACATCCCTGAGGAGAAGCCACATGGACCTACCCAGATGCAGCCCGGGGTGCTGGAGCAGCTGTGTGGAGACCCCTGCCAGCGATGAGATATTTACACATTCACAGTCTCAGCTTTCCTCCTGCAGTCAGCATCATTGCATCTGTTTTGTGAGATGGAGGATGACTTTGTGGATTGGTGTTGGACTTAATGTTACACTTGTGAGCTTAGGCAGCACTGGGTTGGGATGTTTTCGTGATGTGCACTTTATATAAAACTCTCTCTTATACATGAGTTTCTGTGGATTTGTTTCTCTAAAGTACCCAGACTAACACACAGAAGGACATGAAAGGACAGCGATTTCACGACATAGAAGACATGAAGAAAACAATGAGGGAGGTGCTGTCAGCCATCCAAACAGATGAATTTGAAAAATGTTTCCAAGAACAGAATCACAGACTTGAGAAAAGTATTAAGTGTAATGGGGAGTGCTTTGAAGGCGATACGATTGTTTTGTTAAAAAAAATGAAAATACATAGCTTTGAAGAAATCCTTTTTATTTTTGGTTTTTTTGGTACCTCCGCATATATTAGGGGCAGGGCCCATTCCAAACTTTAGCCAGGACAAGAGGCAGTCTAGGATTATGGTAGGAGGAAAATATAGAAAAAGGTAGTCTGTTTTTATTACTCCTCTCTGTCTCCCTATCCTCCCTCTCTCTCGCCCCTCCATTACTTTGGGACAAAGATTTCTTATCATCGCAGCATGGGTGATAAAGAAGTCTGTATCTGTAAATATCTGTAGACGTAAAATAAGAGGCAGCTCCTGACGGAAATCGTTTTAGAGCATCATATTCAGTGCAAAAACAGAAACAGAGAAAAGTGGAATCTCAATATGTGGTACGTTTGTTGAATTTTACCCACAGATAGAGTGGCACACTTTGGGATGCAGTGGATCACATGTTGGGCAGATGGTGAACTTTCACTCAGAAATGAAATGAAAGTAGAAAACTGTATTACCTTGTAAGCAGTTAGACTTTATATCAGCTTGATGAGGCCTGTGTGAAAATAGGGGTGGAGCCCAACCTGTCAATCAGGTAGTTGCCTGGTGATGCCTCCTTGACGGTGTGGTCTTGTTATAAAAAAGAAACTAGGAACTACTCCTTTCTTTCTGCCCACTTGCCTTCCTCTTTGCTGGAAGTCTTGTCTCTAGGGATGGTCCCATGTGGGCGGTGGACGCTGGGGGCCTACCTAGGGGCTGTTGTCACGTTACCAAGCTTCCACAGACTTCGGATCCATATAACTCTGCATCTACCAGCTTGTGATCTCCTTGTATCCCTCTTCACCTTTCTGCCCCATCAGCTGTCAGCTACATGATTCTGAAGAGGGCTCTGGCTAGCATCGGACCCATGGATTTCAGTTGGACTGGGCTGGGACACTAGATATTGAGTTGCTTCTTGATAGGAAGTTCCTTCTTATACATGGAAGAGTGCTCTTTACATATGTATAAATGTATAAATGTGCTTGACACAATGGATGTGTGGGTTGTTATAAGGCTGTAAGAGCCCCCAGTAAAATGATTAATAATAAATAAATAGTGCTTTCTTTCTCTGGACAACCCAGCCTAACGCATGCCTCAAACATGGGAGTGGTTCCCTTTAAATGCTTACATCATTCAAAAAGTCTTCGGTGCAGAACATTAAGATATATGTCAAAATCTAAAATAATCACATCATTTTAACTCATTATACACTGTTGCAAAAACAAAAGCTATAGTAGGAAGAACCATATGAACACATCATAAACTCCTTGGAAAGCTCTAGAATGTTCTGACCTAAGCAGGTCATAACAGAGGTAGATTGAGATTTATTACAATGTCAACCAAGCACCCTATTTCATTTGCTTAGCATAAATAGCAAACAGATACTCTCAGGTGTGGGGTAACATCATCTGAAAATTGTAATAAAAATTACTAAGTATGTCAAGAGGCAAAAGGTACGCCAAGCAAGGGGAAAAATTCAGAGGTAATGTACAAAGAAAAACCTACAGATATGTACAAAAAATCAGAGATAATATACAAAGAACACTATTTCAAAAAATCAAAACATACATAAATGGAAGAATGTTCCATGTTCACAAATAGGCAGACTTAATATTGTGAAAATATCAATACTACCTAAAACAATCTATAGATACCACACAATCTAAATTTAAATCCCAAACCGAAATCCATTGTTTAAAGAAATGGAAACCTAATCACCAACTTCATATGGAGAAGGAAGAGACCCAGGATAAGCCAAGAACTTAAAAAGAAGAACCAGGTAGAAGGCCTCACACTACTTGACCTAAAAACTTGCTACATAGCCACATTATTAAATATAGATAGGTAAATAGATGATAGATGATTAGATAGATAGATAGATAGATAGATAGATAGATAGATAGATAGATAGATAGATAGACAGACCAATGGAGCAGAACAGAAAACCCAGAGTAAATGCATGCCTCTATAGGTAACTGAACTTCCACAAAAGTCCAAAAACTACCAAATGGGATAAAGATAGTCTCTTCAACAAATGGTTTTAGAAAAATTGGATTTCCATATACAGAAGTGTGAACCAGGGCCCATATCTCTTTCCATGCACAAAACCAAACTCAAGGTGAGTTATCAACCAAAATGTAAATCCCAGATCTACAAAGTTCATCACTGAGAAACTTAAGGGACAAACTTAAGGGCTCTGTTGCAGGGCATACATAGATTACTACATATAATAAGGAAGCACACACAATGAATGACAAAATAGATGATGGGGACCTACTAAAAATAAAACTTAAGTGCATCCAAAAATTTCATCAAAAGAGTGTAACAAGAGCCCACAGATGGGGAAAAATTTTTTAGCAATGACCCAACAGACAGGGTCTAATTCCCAAAATCTACAGAACTCCACAACACCCCAGTAAGAGAATAACAAATGACCCATTTAAAAAGTGGACAAACACCATGAACAGACAGTTCATAAAAAAATGGCACTAAAATGGTTCACAAACACATGAAAAATAGGTTCACAATCATTAGCCATACTGGAGATGTAGATTAAAGGTGCAATGAGATATCACCTTACACCCACAATGATAGCTCAATTGACACACACACAAACATAAAACAACAAATGCTAGAGAGGATTTGGAGAAAATGGGATTCTTATACATTGTTGGTGGCTGTGTATATATGCACAACCACTATGGAAAATAATATCGTGCTACCTAAAACAACTAGGAATGAAAATCCCATACAACGCATCAGTACCACCATTGGGCAGATAGTGTCCCACTGGTATCGAGTCTGCTCTCCCATGTTTATCTCAGCACAGTTCACAATAATCAGAACCTAGAAACAGCCCAAATGCCCATCAGTAGAAGAAAAGATAAAGAAACCATGCTACGTACACTCAATGGAATATCCTGCATCCCTACAAAACAGTGATGAAAGCATGAAAGAGCCATCTGACATGGAGGGACCTGGAAACCATTATGCTGAGTGAAGTTAGCCAATCACAAAAGGGCAACTATTATATGAGTCCACTCCTCTAAGGATAACTACCAAGACAAAGTCAGTCTTGTGCTCTCAGGTCATGTAACCTTCTAACCAGTCTTCCAAACAAAGAGGTATAGAGTCTGTCTAGCATCCAAGAACCACATATAACCTCGTTATATGAACATCTTAAAAATGACTTAGAGGAGGCCTCACCTCAGCTAGGATCTCTCCATTACGAATGGGGTGAAAGAAGAAACCATTCATTTGCTTTCACACAACATTGTGGGAAGGGCACCCCATAGCAATAGGAATTTCAAGAGTGATAAACACAATTTACTGGAAAATCAAGTCAAGACAGGGAGAGGGAACATGTAGGTTTAAGAGAAGCTGTTTATATTTCTGTTGATGAGTAAACAAGGGGGAATGACCTCCCATCAGCCAAAAACACTTAACAATCCCTATATAGAAACCAGAGGGGAAATAAGCCAGGTATGATGCTCTTAATTAGACGCTTTGACTTAGTTTCTATCCAGACCCTGGTGACCAGGCTGTGTGCTATAAACTACTAAGACTTTAGACTCTTCCCTTTCAAGTTACACAACATCCTGCATAGGCCATACCGGAAAGACTTGATGTGGACATAAGTAAACCAGGCTTTACCTCAAACCCACCTATTGTACTTGGACTTAAGGCTGAAACTCCTAGTGTGAGAAGTAGGTACCTGCTACCCCAACATTATGGAATTGGCAGTCATTGGACTTTAGTTTGAATCCCTTGCTTTGAAGGTGTCCGATAAAAGGTGGCTCAGGACCGCCATATATTTACTATTTTCATGCTCTCCTTGCTTCATATGACATTCAAGAATTTGATAGGCATGGCTCTACCTATGTGAATGAACGTTATTGGAAATATCGCCCTATGACTAACCCCCATTGTTTGTGTAAATAGTGTCCTGTCACCTAAGAGTTTAATCAGTACCAATTAACAGGTCATGTAATGCAGTTCGGAGCTGCCCTATACTTGTATAATTTCCCTTTCTCAACAGTGTATTAAATTCTATACCAATGGATAATGACATGATCAATAGAATTGCGTTAGGCCCCAGGGGGATGATTGGCAATGTCCTCTAGCATATAACAATAATGAGGCCTCTAAAGTGATCCAGAAGGAGCACTGGTAATGTAGTGGTTACGTGTTAGCCTGCGATCCCTATGGTTGGTGGTTCAAAACCACCAGGAGCTTCATTAGAGGAAAACTGGGCTTTCTCCTGCTGTAATCAGCCGCAGTCTCGGAAACAAGAGCACAGGATTGGAAGTGTTGCTTTCTGTGGTACATAAGGACTTTGTGAGTCAGAATCAGCTTGACAGCATCCAACAAGAACCAGTGGTCCCTCAATCTGTGTTGTTTCATGCTAAAAAAATTTAATCTGAAAAATCAGAGTAGAATAAAGTAGATTAAAATATATTTGAATGCGTTATCCGTTGGGATTATATGAAAAAGAATCACTAATGAATAAAGAAAACTTTGTCCTACTATTCCCTGAGGATTTTGCCTGGAGACATTTCTGAACTGCTTCTCACAGCAAGGACAGGCAATCTTACCTAGTGAAGGAGAGCTATCAGAATGTCCAAGGCTGAGCACATTGTAATTTGCAGGACAGTAGCAAAAAGGTAGGAGCATGCATGAAGGGGGCTCTACAAAATCTTAGAGGCCATTCAATCAATAAGCAAAGAAGTATAGGATGAACATTTTATGGAGCTCACACAAAAACAAAAAGAAAATCAGACGCAGCTTGGCAACAGTCATACATTAGGATTAGGGTCACAACTCAATTTAAAGGGCAAAATCTTCTCAGTTGGACCAGTGGGTACCATCAGCAGAAATGGAGAGAAGCTTGAAGTTGTCAAGGGTTTCATCTTGCTTGGATCCACCATCAATCCCATGGAAGCAGCAGTCAAGCGATCAAAGGATGTGTTGCACTGGGCAAAGCTGCTGCACAGACCTGGTTAAAGTGTTGAGAAGCAAGGCCTTTACTTCGAGAACGAAGGTGTGCCTGACCCAAGTCATGGTATTTTCAATTGCTTCATATGCATGAGAAAGTCGGACATTGAGTAAGAAAGATTGAAGACATATCAGTGCATTTAAATTATAGTGCTGTGAAAAAGATTGAAAGTATCATGCACCGCGGAAAGAACAAACAAATCTGTCTTCGAAGAAGTACAGCTTGACTACTCCTTAGAGACATACTTGGGACATGTTGTCAGGCGACGGGAGTCCCTGGAAAAGGACATCATGCTTGGTAAAATAGTAGGGCAGTGGAAAAGAGGAAGGCCTTCAACAAAATGGATCGACACAGTGGCTGCAACAATGGGCTCAATGTAAGAACCATTGTGCGGTTGGCTCAGAACCAGGCCATGTTTCATTCTGTTATGGATGCAGCTATTTGGAGTCAGAATGGATTCATTGGTACCTAACAACTAGCCCTGAACTATCTCCCCAGCAAAGGCTATGGCCCGCTTTTAAAAAACATTTCTTCTCATGAAAACTAAAAATTCTGAAGAGTTCAATGTCTCTTAAAAAAAAAAAAATTCCTAAGTAAAACCTCTTTCATCAGAAGACTCCATCCCCAAATGCTTCAGTAGTCAATTTTATCAAACAATAACAATAGCATTCCTGTGTTAGGTTGGGTTGATTAGAGAAACAACGGTACACGTATATGTGTAAGAAAGCGCTTTAAATCAAGAAGTAATTATAGTAATCATAGATCAAGGAAATATCCCCGCCCAGGTCAACCCTGGTCGCTAAGTCCGATACTAGTCCATAAGTTCCTTTTCCAACTCATGTAGTAGTCACACGGACTGATGCAGAATGCAGGAATATCACAAGCCGGTGGGTGCAAAGTCTCATGGATCTAAAGTCAGTGGAAATGTTGGGCTCTGGCAACCTTCAGGGTGGCCAGTAAGCAGGACAGCGAAGGCAGAGAGAGAGTGGTCCCCCTGGCCCTCCTTAGGAGGAGGCCACACCCTCAAGAGGCACCACTAGGCTGTGACCTGATTGACAGGCTGAATCCGACCCATACATTTTTCTGTATCTTCAAGTGGACACAGAATTATGTAACTACCACAATTCCTAACCAAATTCTTTAAGAAAATAGAGAAAGGAAGACTAGCTTATTTCATAAGAAAATCTTAGTTGGTAGTAGAAACAGGAAAAAACATATTTTAAGGACTAATAATAGAGGAAGGCAGAACTCATGAGGCAGTATTATGCTCATGCCATAATCAGAAGGATAAAAATGCAAACTATAAAAATTATAAAAGAAAGAAAAGAAAATCATAAACCAATACTTCCATTTTGAAGATAAGCTCAAATGTGGATTAATTATGTCTTGGTTAACATTGACAAGATACTTCTCAAAAGACATATTTTTATATGCCTTTGCTATCTATATATCCAGAGATTCTGGCTCCTCGGGACAACAGATTCTTATTAGGTAAAACCATCTGTGAAAGGAGAAGGCGACAAAAGAGAAGCAACATAATTGTAGGAAGAACATATATGCAAGTAGGGCTCAAATTGATGTCCTTATATTTGTGGTACAGATGAGGTAGTAATTATCTAATCCTAACTGAATTACTGTATAAATATCTTTAGTGTTGCCTGCATGGCATTCAAAATCTGTCAGGAGGAAAATCAAATCTTAGGACCATTCTGCTCTGGGTTTTGCTGTTTACGATAATAATTCTGTTCCCCATCTACCTAGAGGTTTATCTAAAGAAAGAACTTTCCAAGAAAACAATTTTAGTGAAAAGAAGCATAGGTTCTGTGCCATTTCCAAAGGCACACAACGGCACTATGCTGTTAGAATATTTTAGCATCTCCCTTCAATAAATCTTTTATGCAGTATATGTATCTTACTTACTTGAGAATAGAGAAATAAAATGTTACTGTTTAGTGTTTTTATACTTGCCTGCCATAAATATTTCATTGTGACAGGACTTGTCTGAAACGTGCTTTTATTATTATAGTCTAGCAGAACGTTTGTGGGGAGGATCCTCTAAGCCTCACCTAACCTCGGGTTTTTGTAGAATGTCACAATTACAGAAGGCCACATTAGCTTGCCCCAGCTCATTTGACTTTTAAACAAAGGAGGAGCAAATCATACGTATTACTCTCTCCTTTCTTCTCCCTTGGATTCCTTCCCTTCTCCTCCCATAACCATAGATATTTCCACATATGGTTATAGATTTTCCAACATACTTGGTTCCTGTTGAATAGATTTTCACTGTTTTCAAGCTCTGAACAATTGCCTCAATATAAACAGAAAAATTTGAATTTTTTTTTACCTAGAGTGCTGCTTTCTGAAGTATTTCAGGGATCTAAAAGTATCAATATTTTAAAATAATCTAAATTTTAAAATACTTAAGGACTAGCAGAATCCATTTTAAAATGCTTATTTATTAGTTTGACATTTTGATACCTCGAGCATACTGTTTCTGCTCCTTTAAGTAGAAACCAAGAAAGTTTATTTTACATAAAAACACATACCACATTATTTTTCTTCTTTGAAACTGCAAACTTAACTGCCAGCAGAAGTTCCTCTGGGGCTTTAAAACATGAGTCAATTTCACAGCTGGAGAGAGGGTACTTTTTTTGAGAACAATTTTAGCCAAAAGAAGAAAAAGCTTTGGCATTTTCCAGGTTCATGAAGAGTTAAATTTAAGAAATTGCAAGAAAGAGTTTTCTGTACACTTTATTTGATGAGGAAGGAAGCAGAGGAGGAGGAGGAGGAGGAGGAGGAGCAGGAGGAGTAAGAGGAGGAGGGGGAAGGAGCAGGGAAAGAGGAGGAAGAAGCAGAAAATAGTAGATAATGGCTAACAGTAAGTGCTTTACATTCCAGTAGGGCTCAGGGCTGCAAGCAATGAACTGTGGTGACAGACACAGGGCAGGCTCAGCCTGGGAATGGCGCTTGATCAAGTTTTTGAGATGGAACCCCGTTAAGACAAAAATACATTATTTGTACCCCCAAAACGTATTTAAGGCTCAAGCTGGAATTTTAATAGGACTAGAAAATTTTTAATCTAAAATAAAAGCTTTACCTTTTTACATAGTCTACAAATTGTGGTATTTGTTTTTATGGTTGTTTGTTTTTATTTTGTTTTATGAGCCTGCACTTGGACTTGGCACTCACAGACATAGCAAACACATAGATATCATTTCATAAAGAAACCTCCACTGCCAGTTTATCTTGAAGCAGGATAGTTGCTGTTGTTAATTCATTGAGATAGAATGTGAGTTAATCGTATCCTCTTGCATTTTCAAGCAAAATACACTTTTTGAAAAAGGGACAATTCGTTGACACATCTAATAGAACCCCATTCATAGTCACTTTGCTTCCGCTAGTGTTTAAATGAGATCATTCTCCTCCCTGGGCCATTGTCACAATATTTGGATCAATATGGAGTGGCATCCAGGGGACACTCTGAGTCAATGAAGAAATGTGCTATTCAATAAAGTGTGCTCAATTTTTATTGGTTAGCACATGTAAAAGGTGCCTCCTGTGACAGCCGAGCTAGTGCTCTTTGAAAAACTTACAAATCTGTGTGCATAAATGCCTCTGTCTATGGGGACAGCATCAACTAATACTTTGGTAATTAACATTTGATTTCACCCACAGACTGTTTTCAATAATAAACCACAGAGGGTCCCCTCAGAAAATCTATCGATCTTAGAAGCAAAGAAGATGTTTTCTTTCTTTTTGTAGTTTTAACTAGATTGTATGTCTGAAAATGAGGGGGAAATATTACCCAGTGTGAAGAGGAAGTTGTGTCCAGAAAAGCCACTGACATGCTCATTTTGATATGTACTATGTCAATAAAAACGTATTCTAATAAGAACTCTGCTCTAGCTTGAAAGAACAGCATGAGGCTTTTCGGGTCTTTAGTACAGATGTTTGCTCTTGTTATTTGCTTTGTGCTGATTGTTCCGTCAAGCTCCACTCTGACACCATCCATGTTATCCAGACCACGCTTGCCAGAATGCTCCTTACAATACAAATGTCCCTTCATCGAGGTCATCGTTTTAGGAGTGTACTTTTTTCCTATTCACCAAACGAAAGCAAAACAGAGAGACTGAGGGGCGTGGGTTTGGGGACAGCCCAATGATGAGTGAGAGGGGGAGGGAAGGAGCAATCCTGAAAGTGGGAAAGAAGGCATGCATCAATTAGCCTCTAAGTGAAAGGATGCTGGGCATTTCATTTTCATCTTCCTAGATTCCTTGTCCAGTAGTTTTCTTCCACTTTTTACAAATAAGGGAACTGGAATTCAAGAAGATTTGCCCCAGAGCTGGAATGCGAAAGCCTAGGAGATAACTATGTGCAATAGTTTGAACCTTCTGTATAGGATTGGGTGTAGTCACATTATCCAATTAAAAGCTGTAAAGTGGACAATATTTTGGTTTAGTGTCCTAAAGCTTTAAAAAAAATCATTGTGATTTAAGAGAAGCTGTATCGTGCAAACTGGTGTTCCATACAATAATGTATAGGTATTTTGCTTCATGTCATTATATACCACATCCACAAGGTAGCAGCACTCTTTCCACTTCCTTACTGTACTTACTGCTTTTATTTGTCCTTCTTCCCCAGGAATTCTTGCAGTGGGAGACTGATCCCATTTGATTTCTCATGGTTCACTGTCCTAGGGAGCGCTTGTCTCCTTAGTGTTATTGTGCAAACGTTCATAGGTCTGTCTATTGGTGGCTGGAAGTTGAGCCTTGGGATGGGTATAGTTCCAGACCTCAAGAGTGACCAAGGGACAGAGTTTATGGAGTTCCACTAGTCTCTAACAGACCAATGAGCTTGGCCTTTTCTTATTTTGAGATATTTCACATTCTTCCGCGGCAGATTTGCCCAATGCAATACTGTTATTGATCTCTGGACTGCTGCTTCCATGAGCATTGATTGCGGATCCAAGTAAAATAAAATCCTTGACAACTTTCTTTTCTTTCTCACAGTCTAATGGGGGCAGAGGAGAAAGACTGGGCTTTCGACTTCCGCAAAGAGTTAGTCTTGGAAACTCACAGTGGCAGTTCTACCCTGTCCTAATGGGTTGCTGTGAGTTGGCATCGACTCAGTGGCAGTGAGTGAGAAAACAGGGTCAGAGAAGCATCTCATGAAGACATTCTAATTGTGTGTATTACACTTATAATTGCCTTTCATTTTGCCCACCTCAATCCTCAATTCCAATTTGAAATCTCAAAGTAAAATGCCAATTTGAGTATTTTACCCAACCACTTCTTTAGTCACTCTATATGACAGACTGGAACTGCCGCGTAGTTTCCGAGGTTGTGATGGTTGTGAAAGCACACAGCCACACAGAAGCATGAACAGGGCCGGTGTCATCTATGCAGTCATTTACGGTGGCCGCCCCTGTGACCCTCTGCTGGGACAGAACACACATACTCCTCAGTGACATTATGATGAGTGTCAATCATGCAATATGTTTAATATGTGATAAATATAGTGCATTGTATAGTATGTTGCACATTGTTTCAATGTAGCATTTCTGGCATTATTTGAATACTAACAACAAAATTGCTTTGTAAAACTTTCCTACTTTGGAATTACACCATTACTCGTGATAGCATTATTGGTAAATGAGTGTCCTTTTTGTTTTTTTCTGTTTCTTTTCCCTTAATTACTACTTTATTCTCAAAAAGTTTATTCATGCAGACTCACAAATTACGTACTGCGTATTGTAGCTAATGTACTAAAGACTTTGGCAAAGTCAGGGACTGGGAAAACACTGGCAGCTATGAAAACAACAGTGTGTGCCTTTAATGCAAACAGAGGAAACCACATGATCTGAAGCATGATTGTAATAATGACAGCTCTGACCAGAGCTCATTAGCAGGCTAAAGAGTAGATTAGCACATATCTGCATTTTGTAGGCATCCTGACACATGTAAGGTGGGCTTTCAAGAATATCTCTGCTCTTGTAACTGCAGCGTTATTTTAAAAAACTTCTGCTGAACCAGGTGGACAATGACTTATAGACAATCTTTTGATGACATTGTCTCTGAAAGTGTCACCCTGTGCAGTTGCCACCCCACCCCCCCACCCCCCACCCCACACACACACAACTCTGGTGAGGCCATACCTCTCGGAGCGGCTGGTGATTTTGAATGCGGACTGAATAGTTCACTGCTGGCTTTGCTTGGTAGTCAACCTCTTAGGTACTATTCCACCCGAGATCCTTTTGCAATGAGACTAATTAAAATTAATCGAGATGAAAAAAGTTATAGTCCCAGCTGGTGCCAGGGACAACGTGCCTAAATATTTATTAATAATAAGGACTTTATTAAATGCAACAGAAGTATGTACTTAAAAAAAACAAACAATTGAAAGTTGATCAAGGGTATCTTTTGTTTCACATTGCAGAATATCATCTATCAGTGTGGCTGTGCAAATTAAATTTCTTTAAAAATTGCCTCTCTATATCTTTATTGCCTAGAAGAAACACTAAGTACCTTTCTCAATTGAATAAGCTACTGTTGAGTTGTGGTTACCGAAGAATAGCTGCACATTTGGGCAGCAAGAAAAAGTGGGTACTCAAGGGCAAGTGTGCCTTTCTGACCTGGGATTTACAGCCCCCTCTTGATGTGCAGACAGTTGTACACGTAAATCTTTGTGAATGGAGAAGTGAATCTATTCCCTAGGCTCGGCGTTACGTGGGGGAAGGAGAGCTCAGCAAGAGCAGATGTGGCCATTCGTTCAGTTACCCAATGAAAACAAGTAATTACCATGGCAACTGGAAAATATCGCACGGGGCACACATTGACCTCTGAGGCGCCAAGTGCTTTATGCTACACAAATGGAATCTATACGTTTTTGCCTGTAACGGAGACTTGCTTCCTGAACGAGAGGACAGCAGTGCTCGAGTATTTATGATTTTTCTTCCTCCATTGAATACCCTCTAGTTTATTTTGATACAACAATAAATACACTGCTAAGAATGCATAGTCCTTGGTATCAGAACTACAAGATTTACTATTAAGAGACATAAATTAACGATGGGTTACTATAAAATGATGAACGGATGCCAACTTACAAACAGCTAAGGGAGTAAAATACTCAGGTCATATCTGAAAGCAATTCATTTGCCCTTCAAAATAGGTGCAACTAATCAAAACCTATATTCACATATCAATATATTAATTCATGCATATGGTATATAAATACACACCAACCATTGGGGTTTTTTTTCCACTAAAAAAGGTAACAACAAACCTCAGTAAATAAATGGTCTCTCGTAACTAATGTGAGTCTAATGTAGATATTCTGAAGATACATGGAATTAGGCATCTACTCTGTGGAGTGCTTCTCCAGTTAGAGGAATTGCAAGCACATGTTTCAAACAAGCTCGTTATTAGTGTAAGTACTCTGTGGTTAACATTCTCTGCCTTATGAACAATATCCCAAATTAAACGTTTGCATGTGGAAACCTGGGCATTCAGCTTTTCAGAGAGAATTTCTCTGACTGTGAGAACAGTTTTCTGAGAGCTGAAACTGGTAACTTTGAAAGTTAGACTCATTTCCGGTTGATTTCCCTGGCACCTGCAGAGGGGAGTCCACAGGAAGAGCAGCATGGGGGCTTAGCCTACACACACACACACACACACACACACACACACACACACACGCCTGACTCCTTCACTCACCAGCTGAAAGGGTCGCATTTAATTGTTGTGTTCCTACTTTCCTACATTTTAAAGAAAATTGGTGTTATCTGAAATCAGGAGCCTGACTGTGCCATGTTACTCACTCCAATACAGAAAGGTAACATGAGAGTTAGGAATTCCATTAACTCTCAAACTAAAATGTGAAATAAATCTATTTGCTCCTGGACATGCTTTGATTGTAGTTTAATGGAAATTGCTCTGAACTAGGAATAAATAGACTTGCTTCAATCTGCGTGTCCACTATGGATAGTGGATAATTGATTAGACATGATCTAATTTGGTGCGGTGCCGAGTGTGGGGGTGAGGGGAAGTATTCCCAAGGTCTTTTTCAGTCATAAAAGGTAGCACCTTTGTGAGCCTGGTCTGTAATCAGTAGCATAGAGTTCCGTACCCCTTGAGAATTCAAAGCTCACTGATGGGCTACCTCAGAGAAGCATAAAGCGTAGAATGAATTCCCAGTAAGGTCAGTCCTTCAAACAAAATTTTCCTAAAGGTTAAAACATTCATTTTCAACTGTACTGTCAAGTTGAGGACAAGAAGAAAAATTGGAGCAAGAAGTATTGTTAGTACATTTGAATTGTCAAAGGAGACATTTTACATTAGGGTTTAAGTAACGAAAAACATATTGAATACATAGAACCACGTAATCAAAGTTAAGACATAAACCACCTATTAGAAGGTATTTCAAACGTTATTAAACACCAATTTTGCAACCAAATACATACAAAGAACTCTCGCTGATACATGGTAAAGAATTTGAATAGAAAATTCACAAAAAAGAAATTCTAAGTATGAGATAAAGGACACTCAGTACCATAATGAGATGCCATGGCACACTTATAATATTGACCAGTGTTCAGTGTCTGCTGCCAGATGCGGCTTTCTGAGCTGTCAAGATGTATAGCAGCAGCAACCCACAGGGCAGAGCTGCACTGCACTCTACAGCATCAGCGAATCAAAATGGACCCGGTGGCATTCGCTTTGGGTGTGAACGGCCTAACGAAGTTTAAGGTATCTAGTGTAGTGGCAAAAGCTTTCCGCTTGGCTGGAAAGAGACACATACAGTTTTCATTGCAAAATGGTTTATAGTAGCACCACACCGACTATCAATAAGTAACTGAATATACAAAATATAAAATATTGACAGAAGGGAAGTATATATGGTAGCAAATAAAGTAGTTCTCTACAAGAAGGAGCCAAACTTTCACGTAATCATACTTTCGGCAAAATAATTTCTCAGAAATTAATCCCCAGCTACTTGAGAGCTAGGAAGTTATGCCACGTTCTGAAGGAATGCAGAGCAACAGATTTTTGTTTCTTAATTGTATGGCCTTTCTAGCTACGATCTTGTAACACGCACAAATTGATTGGCTGGGCCACAATCTTGTGATTTAATATCTAAATAGTGATTTGAGAATCTCTCTCCAATGGCATTGAGCCTCTTGCAGTCTTGCTAGAGTATGGCTTTTCCAACACCAGGTTTTCCGTCCTGTTAGGATTAATCTTACATGTCACTAACAACTTGAAGATTTGGGGGAGGAGCATTCCTTTGGCCCCAGAGTTCCTCTGCTGAGAATCTCCTATACCCAAGACAGAGCTGTCATACTGACTACTGAGAGAGGTATCTGTGAACGATTTGTTGGTCCATGAAGAGTACTGATCACCTTAGGACAAGAAGCTTGCCAAAGGAGCTGGGTGCTTCTGAGCAAGTCGAGCAGAACTCAAAGAGTTGGAACATTTGTCCAAGCACGGCAGAGGTGTTCTATGCAGCTCTAGCACTCCTTGGGCAACCTGGCAGGAGTCCAGTGGACCCTCGGGCCTGGCAGTTTCCTAGTAGCACAGTGGTAGCAGAGGCGATGGGAAGAGGGCATCTTACATGAGTCACAGCACACTGGTATGGCGACCTAAGAATAAATGAATAATTATAAACCACTGCAATGAGTCAAGTCTGACTCCTTGCCACCCTTTTTAGTGTTTCTGAAGCTATCCATTTGTAGGAGGAGACAGCCTCACCTTTATCCTGTGGAACGGCTGGTGGGTTTGGCTTTCCTAGCAGTATCACTAGAACGGCAACATCAGAATGGGCATGGGGAGTTTGAGGAACAAAAAGGAATTTTTCTTTGACGATCAGTTTTATTGTTGACGGTCTGATTTCTACAGTTAGGAATAGCAGTTCTGACTGCCAGCGCTGCATGTCTCACGTGTGGTCCAAACACAGATGAACATAGCACCCACGGAATGGGGTGCCAGTGGATTCCAAACAGTGCTAAGGCTTTCTGGAAGTTTCAGACACAGTCTGTCCCTACGAGCAATGCGGAGAGATAGACCATTCTGAGGATTTCGTGGTTGGTTTTAGAATGTAAAATTTAGCCTAGAGACCTCACGCAGAAAAGTGTTAGTCGAAGGACGTAAGCAGAAGTTTCTGAGAAAAGTTTTCTCACTCCTCATTAGCTACAAAATCAATCTCTGTAACTCTTTAGGTATGCTATGCTTGAAGGGGTGTTACAGGTTATTTCTGTGGTCTGGACGCCTTCGAGAAGTCAGGTAACTTTGTCTCAACAGAATGAATTTATTCTGGGCATGCTCAATGATAGCAAATAAGGCACTAAAAGATAGATGGCACTTGAAGATTCTGAGTGGTTCAGGAATAGCAGAATGTTTAAAGTCCCCCCAACTGAAGAAAAACTATACAGAAAAAAAGGCCTATGTCTCTTTCCAAAATCGGATCCAACAAACAAATGAAACAATACACAGAAAAAAATGCGTTCTTCAACTCTGAAGATTAAGGACAGTGATTTTCTCGTGTGAGTATTGATCAGCATTGACAGCCTGAGCGTACTGAGTTTCTGATTCATAGATATGGAGCTGAATCCAAGGATCTGTTTCCATGTGACGTGGTTGTTCATCTAGAAGATGTACTGTACACAGAAAATCATTGTTACTTAGTAATGGAAGCTCTAAGAATTTTATGTAGATACTTTAACAGAACTTTGTTTTCTCCTTGTTTTCAGCCTTCAATTTGGTAATGCTGGCACAAGGCACCTAGGGAACACATAGGCAGAAAGGACTGAAATATCAAAAGAAAAAAGAACACTTTCTCTTCATTAAGGATATGTCCCAATACTGTTAACATCCAGCCCCAGAGGTCAAAGGTGTATTTTCTTGTGGCAGGTTGATTCACCAGCCCCTCCAGGAGAGCTTCAGCACCAGCCCATTAGGAAAGGCCTTTGACTCGCATCTCACAGAACCATCCAGCAAAGACATAAGCACTCCCAGTGAGTGTGAGTTTGCAAGGGAGAGGTCTAGTTCATGCAGTTCTAGTTAAAATGTAGAAGCAATGTGCCAGATTGCTTCAATGCTGGTTGCAGGTTTTTTAAATATTTAAAACATGAAATCCAGGGAAAAATCAAGATTAATCTCTATTCCAAACATCACAAACAATGTATTGGTCTGTATGAAGATCAAGGTACTGAAACTTGAGACATAACAAGTGGATGTCAAGCGAGGAAACAGTTTAAAGGCTTATTACATCAAAGTCCTTTTTCAATTGCCTGCCCATAAGAAGTACGTTAGTGACGTGTGAGTCCTTCTTCTAGATAGATTACAGGCTCCTGAGTAATAGGGTGTGAGGTACTTGTCTAAATAGTCCACCATGATTATAACCAAGAATTTATGTTGATAGAGAAATGTTATGTGCAGAATGCAAGAAGGATCTCTTTTATGCATTCAGTCTCAGAGTACAGACTATTTGGGGGCTTCATAGACAATCCTATTTTCTGTGGCACACTGGTCTCCAAATGTTAGCTGACAGTTACCAAATGTTAGTTGACTCATGACTTCAGAGTTCCACTTTTAGAAGATTTCTTATTGAATGGAGTTGGGACTGTTGTGCCTTTACGTTTACCTTATCCTGTTTTTCAAGTAAGTATGGATTAGAGGAAAATGCCATGTGACCCGGGTAAAGTACAAACAGATTAATCTCAGATTTTAAATCCCAAAGTGTATTCACAGTCACTCTTCTCCAGCTGATGCCTTTGACAATTAATGATGCTGCATTGGTTACCAGTTGGGCTACTAACCTCAAGTTCCTAGGTCAAAATCCCCAGACCCAACCCTGGAGGAAGATGAGGCATTCTACTCTTGTAGGAGTTACCTTCTGGAATCTCAGGAGGGTAATTCCAACCTGTTCTGTAAGGTCGCTGTGAGTCAGAATCAACTCATGGCACTGAGTTTTTGGTCTTCCCACCAATGATGTAGTAGCTCTGGCTCATGAGAGCCAATTGTGAGCATGTCTTCCCACCTCTGCACTCAGTGGCACCATGTTGGGCATTTGGAATTGGCCAGCGGGAGAAGATTTACAGAAGAAAATTGGCAACCCTTGTGAATAAGAACTGTGTTTCTGGAGAGCCAATTGTTTCTAGCTTAGCACAAAAGTACAGCATGTGTTTGTGACAAGTCAACAAGTTTCTGGACTGACTGTCCCGAGTCTGTCAGTATTTCTTATCAATATTCAAAAGAGTTCATAATATTTGTTAAAAGTACATATGCACTCTAATAACAGTGCCATTGAAGCCCTGCAACGCAGAACCCTCTGAGAAATAGGAAGAAAACCTCCCAGAAGCATTTTCCATTTTTCATTTCAAAAAAGGGATAGCAGACTAAACAGACCAATATCAGATACTTGTTTTATGCATAGAGCAATGATTTATCATTAGATCATTCAACAGATAAGCTTTATTTTATATGGAAAGACTTTATTGCATGGAAATTTGTCAGACGATCCCATCTGTATGATCTAAAGTCATCTAACATTCCAGACCCTGTGTTCCCTGACCTTAAAAACTTGGAGGAAAACAGAGACCCTTCTTCCTTTCCTTCAAAGTTTATAGTGACTAAAATCAAGAGATAATGCACAAGAAAATATGGATTACAATTTTAATTTGCCAATATCTACTTTGAAAGGTATTTCTTAGAAGCAAGAGAGATGGCCTCATGATTGTTCTGCACTATAATTCATGCTGTGAAATTAATACGTGGATTCCTCTAAAAAATACAAATAAAAAGCCAGCTTCTCTCTTTTAAAAAAATCATTTTATTGGGGGGGCTCATACAACTCATCATAATGTATACATACATCAACTGTATAAAGTACATTTGTACAATCGTTACCCTCATCATTCTCAAAACATTTTCTCTCCACGTAAGCCCCCCCGGCATCAGCCCCTCATCCCCCCCCCACTTCCCCCTCCCTCATGAATCCTTGATAATTTATAAATTATTATTTTGTCATATCTTACACTGTCTGATGTCTCCCTTCACCCACATTTCTGTTGTCCTTCCCCTAGGGAGGAGGTTATATGTAGATCTCCATAATCGGTTCCCTTTTCCTACCCCACCCTCCCTCCACCGTCTTGGTATTGCCATTCTCACCACTGGTCCTGAAGGGATCATCCGCTCTAGATTCCCTGTGTTTCCATTTCCTATCTTTACCAGCGTTCATCCTCCCGTCCAGCCAGACTTGTAAGGTAGAATTGGGGTCATGGTACTGTGTGTGTGTGTGTGTGTGTGTGTGTGTGTGTGTGTGTAAGCATTTAGGAACTAGAGGAAAGTTGTATGCTTCATCTTGAAAAGCTAGCTTCTTAAAAATAACCACAAGTAAATAGATCAAGTTCTGATTTTCCTTCTTTATTTTTAATTTTTAAAAGTAATTTATTCTTTTCTTAGTCATTGGTTTTCTTTGTTGTTGTCATTGTTGTGTTCTCTTTTGTCGTTTTGTCTTGCTATGCCTTTTTTGGGTGCATATTATTATCTCTGCAGATCTATCTAGATAAGATAGGCTGCATGAGCAGTCTGGATGAGAAAACAATGGGACCGAGGGTTCCAGGGGGACATTGGGAAAAGGATGTGGTGTTGACCAACCCAGGGACAAGGGAGCAACAAGTGATCCAAAATTAGTGGCAAGGAGGGTGTGAGAGTCCTGGTAGGGATTCAGCAAGGGCAATGTAACCGAGAGAAATTACTGAAACCAAAATGAAGGCTGAGCATGATGGTGGGACAAGAGGAAAGTAAAAGGAAATAGAGGAAAGAACTAGGAGGTAAAGGGCATATTCATAGGTCTAAATACAGGCATATACACATGTAAATATATTTATATCGGATGGTGGGGAAATAGATCTACATGCATATAGTTATAGGTTTAGTATTAAGACAGCATATGGGCATTGGACCTCAAATCAAGTACTTACTCAATGCAAGAACACTTTGTTCTATTAAATTGGAATTCCATGATGCACACCTTCCTGACACAATCGCTGACGACAAATGTGTGCATAAGCAAATGCGGTGAAGAAAGCTGATGGTGCCAGGCTATCAAAAGATATAGCGCCAAGGGTCTTAAAGGCTTGCAGTTAAACAAGTAGCCATCTGGAAGAAGCACACCAGCCTGTGTGACCACAAGGTATAGAAGGGACCAGGTATCAGACACCAAAGAAAAAAATCACATCAGTGGGTTCCCACCTTCCCGATATGATCACTGAAGACAAATGTATGCATAAGCAAATGTGGTGAAGAGAGTTGATGGTGCCCAGCTATCAAAAGATATAGCACCTGGGTTCTTCAAGGCTTGCAGTTAAACAAGCAGCCACCTAGCTCAGAAGCAACAAAGCCCACATAATAGAAGCACATTGGCCTGTGTGACCACGAGGTGTCACGAAGGGATCAGGTATTAGGCATCAAAGAACAAAAAATCTTATCATTGTAAATGAGGATGAGTGCAGAGTGGAGACCCAAAGCCCATTTGTAGGCAACTGGACATCCCCTTATGGAAGGGTCGCGGGGAGGAGACGAGCCAGTCAGGGTGCAGTGTAGCAATGATGAAACATACAACTTTCCTTTCACTATTTTTTTCTTTTCTTTTCTTTTAAATCATTTTATTAGGGGCTCATACAACTCTTATCACAATCCATACATACACCAATTGTCTAAAGCACAATTGTACATTCATTGCCCTCATCATTCTCAAAACATTTGCTCTCCACTTAGACCCCTGGCATCAACTCCTCATTTTATCCCCTCCCTCTGCTCTCCCCTCTCCCACATGAAACCTGGGTAATTTATAAATTATTATTTTGTCATATCTTACACTGTCCAACATCTCCCTTCACCCACTTTTCTGTTGTCCCTCCCCCAGAGAGGAGGTTAAATGTAGATCCTTGTAATCAGTTCCCCCTCTCCACCCCACCCTCCCTCCACCCTCCCGGTATCACCACTCTCACCACTGGCCCTGAAGGGATCATCCACCCTGGATTCCCTGTGTTTCCAGTGCCTATCTGTACCAGTGTACATCCTCTGGTCTAGCCAGATTTGTAAGGTAGAAGTGGGATCATGATAATGGGGGGGCATTTACGAACTAGAGGAAAGTTGCTATGCTGCACCCTGACTGGCTTGTCTCCTCCCCGTGACCCTTCCATAAGGGGATGTCCAGTTGCCTACAGATGGGCTTTGGGTCCCCACTCCCCCTCATTCACAATGATATGATTTTTTATTCTGATGATGCCTGATACCTGATCCCTTTGACACCTCGTGATCTCACAGGCTGATGTGCTTCTTCCATGTGGGCTTTGTTGCTTCTGAGCTAGATGACTGCTTGTTTACCTTCGAACCTTTAAGACCCCAGATGCTATGTCTTTTGATAGCAAGGCACCATCAGCTTTCTTTGCCACAATTGCTTATGCACCCATTTGTTTTCAGCGATCATATCAGGGAGGTGAGTACACAATGATGATATTTTTGTTCTTTGATGCCTGATACCTGATCCCTTCAGCACCTCATGAGCACGTAGGCTGGTGTAATTCTTCCTTGTGGGCTTTTTTGCTTCTGCCCTCTAGTTCTTAAATGCTTCCTCCCCTAACTATCATGATTCCAGTTTTACCTTACAAATCCAGCTAGACCAAACGATGTACAGAGGTACAGATAGGAACTGGAAACACAGGAAATCCAGGATGAATGATCCCTTCAGGACCAGTGATAAGAGTGGTGATACTGGGAGAATGGAGGGAAGGTGGGGTAGAAAGGGGAAACCAATTACAAGAATCTACATATAACCTCCTCCCTGGGGGATGGGCAACAGAAAAGTGGGTGATGGGAGGTGTCGGACAGTGTAAGATATGACAAACTAATAATAATTTATAAATTATCAAAGGTTCATGAGAGAGGGGAGAGTGGGGAGATAGGAGAAAAATGAGAAGCTGATACCAAGGGCTAAAGTAGAAAGCAAATGTTTTGGAAATGATTATGGCAACAAATGTACAAATGTGCTTGACACAATGGATGGATGGATGGATTGTGATAAGAGTTGTATGAGCCCCCAGTAAAATGATTTAAAAAATAACAACAAGTAATATTTTTTTACTTTAGGATGCTATTGACATATTCAGTACCAAGTATGAGATGCAATATTGTGTACAGTAATGGTTACATGTTAGGCTGGTTTAAAGACGTGAAGCCATCCTGGATCAAATGAACAATAAAAAATAAATGATCAGTTCAGGAAAATTAAAGGCATTTCATGTGATAGCTTTCAAAATACTTTGTAAACAGTACAATTTCTAGCACCTTACAGTATTTATTGTGTTTATTCTCCTCCAACTTGCCTTATTTGATGAAATATGCCACTTACTTAACTTCTTAGTCCACTTCATTAAATTAACTATAAGCTGTCTTGTTAGAGGTAATTTAGCCAAGATAAAAGCTCAATATTGTATTCATTAACATCCATTTAGTAAAAAAGACTGTGGTGGATTTACTCACAGACTAATCCAGAACACGGACTAAACCTGCAAAGACAAAGCAATGCATTGATTAGTGGATGAGGCAGAGAAATTGGTTTTCAGAAGCTGAATCACCTGACTCACTAATACACACACACACACACACACACACACACACACACACACACACACACCTCTTTGCTAGGGAGTTGATTCTGACGTATAGAAGTCCTATCGGACAGAGTAGAACTGATTGGTCAGTTTCTGAGACTCCAGCTCTTTCCGAGAGGAGGACTCTCTTCCGTGTCCTAGTTGGCGTTTCCAGCTACGGACTGTGTAGAGAGCCATCTAACTAGTAACCCACTTCGTCACCAGAACACCTTCATCACCTGGGTAGGCAGTATAAAATCAAATTAAGTGTATGACTTTTCTCCTGATCTCCTCAAATTTTCATATCAATTTGATAAAAGCTATTTTTGCCTGCTTGTCGTTGTCGAATGGATTCTGACTCATCACCGCTTTCTAGCACAGGGAGATCGCTGTGCCCAGTAAAGGTAATGAACACGGACTTATTTGCTCTGATTTACTAATCACGCGATACTATTCACTTCAGGTTAGTTCATTTCACTGCAGTGGAGTCCATTCGGACTCATGGTGGACGGATGAAAGGTGCCCTTGTTCGTTTCTGGGACCGTAAGTCTTTAAGAATGCAGAAAGTCCATCTTCCTCACAGATTAGCCGTGATTTCCAACCGCTAGTAAACCTTGGTTCCTGGCAACTTCCCTTCTGTACTGGAACTCCATTCCTGTCAGGGATGGTCCATCTGAAAAAGAGCTTTTGATTCTGTGGAAAGGTGCTGTCAATTTTGGAAAGACGTGCCAGCTGTACCCAGAAGCAGAATCATTGCTGGGATGAAAAAAATGTGAACTTGTTCACTACAGATTAGTAAATAAGCATTAGGAAGCCTGTTTCCAAAGCTGTAATATTTATGAAAATGTCTTTTTCCCAAAGATGGCCGATGGGTTTGAACTGCTGCCTAGCACATCGGTATGATTCCACCAGGGTGCTTTATGCAGCACGGTACTCACGGCTTTGGGGTTGATGCCAGCTCCCAGCAGCCTTACATAGAATTTCCAATTCTATCAATAGTCACAGGGGCAGATAGCCACCAGTACCTCCTTTGGAGTGGATAGTAGGTTTGAACCACCAACTTTGTGATTAAAAGTCCAATGCCTGACTCATAGCTCCACCAGGTCAACTTATATAACACATAATACATAATTCCGTCTTTAAAACTCACATATGTATGATTCAATGTGAAAGACATAATAATAGTAGTGAATTGAAGTTAATAATGCAAGACAATTGCTAGAAAACCATCCACAGTTCTTTACATATTAGGTAAGTGGTACTCCTTAAGCAGAGAAAAGATCGAAGTTTTCAAGGATTTCATCTTGCTTGGATCCACAATCAATGCTCATGGAAGCAGCAGTCCAGAAACCAAATGATGCATTGCATGTGGTCCATCTGCTGCTAAAGAACAAGGCTGTTCCTCTGAGGACTAGGATGGGCCTGACTCAAGCCAGGATCTTTTCCGTTGCCTCATCCTCATCGGAAAGCTAGCCATCGAATTAGGAAGACTGATGAGAAGAATCGATGTACTTGAATTGTGGCGCAGATGAAGACTGAGAGTAGCACGGACGACCAACCGAACAAGCAAATCTGTCTGAGAAGCAGAGTCAGAAGCAAGAACGGCAAGCCTTCAAGACTTCACCGCAAGTACGTTGATCCTTTGATCAGGAGAGACCAGTCCCGGAGAAGGACATCATGCTTGGTCAAACGGAAGGGCAGCCAAAAGAGGAAGGTCCTCAGCCAGAGGGACTGACACAAAGGCTCTAACAGCGGGCTCACACACGGCAAGGATTGTGAGCATGGCCAGGCCGGGGCAAAGTTTGGTCCTGGTGAACATATGGTCCCTGGGTGATGGAACTCAGGGGTATCTCACAGATTCTGTGGACATGTGCTGCCAACTTCGGGAAGACAAATGCCAGCCACACGCAGAAGCAGAATCATTAAAGTAATGACAAATGTGAAATTGTATGCTATAGATGGAAAGTTATTTTAGTTTGCCATTTGTTCTCTAGACTGTCATACAAAACCCCTGCTTTTGAAAACAGACAACTGAATTTATCAATTTTTATGTTAAGTCTACATTTTTAGTCACCTTTAGAATGCTTTCCCACACTCAGATTATTGAGAAATATACACATCGCCTTTTACAATTTGTGTGCTTTTGTTTATTTATTTGCTCGGTAGGTCCCCAATGTATTTGCTGTGTTCATTTGTTTCTTCATTTGTTTTTAGGTATAGTGTAAGGCTACATCATCATGTTCTTCTCAAAATGCCTAGCCAGTCATCTTTTAATGAAAAGCTCACCTTTGC
Source organism: Echinops telfairi (assembly GCF_000313985.2). NCBI lineage: Eukaryota > Metazoa > Chordata > Mammalia > Afrosoricida > Tenrecidae > Echinops > Echinops telfairi. The sequence continues at coordinate 20,104,231 of NW_022111300.1, forward strand.
CTCGTTGATTTGTGAGGTCATGTCATTTTCTCCATATACTTAGTTTCATTGTGTATTTCTGAACTTTCTGTTCTCAGCTAATTTGTCTTTTTATGGTCCAAAACTAGGCTGCTTTCTTTATAGAGGCTATCTCAAATGTTTTACTATCGAATGGGGTTAGCTCCATTATCCTGTCCCTGCTGGTTTTTCCTAACTATGCTTGCATGACTGTTTTTCCCCATGACATTTAGTATCAAATTTTCTAACTACATAAAACGAGTTTATTGGTGTTTTATTAAATTGTGTAAAATTTACAGATTGCTTTGGGGAGAATTGACATTTTTATGATGCTGACTTGTCTTGTCAGAAGAAACAAAGGCTGGGTTTACTTTGCACAAGACTACACTTGTTTCTCAGGAGAGTGTTTTTAAAGTTTCTTCATGTAGGTTTGTTCATTTCCTGCTAAATTTATTTCAAGGTGTTTTATACTTTTTCCCCAGTCCCTGGAAAAGGACATCATGCGTGGTATAAAGTAAAGGGTCAGTGAAACAGAGGAAGCCCCTTGAGTAGATGGATTGACACAGTAGCTGCAATGTTGGCCTCAAACATAACAACGTGAAGATGGCAAAGAGCCAGGAAGTATTTGTTCTGTTCTAGATAGATCTGATATGAATTGGATATGATATAGATATGAATTAGAACCAACTTGATGGCACTTAACAACAACAACAACAAGAGAAAGGAACTCTTGTGACCTTGTCTGATAAGCACTGGCCTGCTAATCCTAAGGGCAGGAGCTCAGACCCACTGTGTCTCCAACAGAGAGCGAGAAGGCTAACTGGGTCCATAGAGATTTCAGCCCTGGAAACCTTGTCTCAGGTCTTCATGGTAAGAGTCCATGCGATGGCAGTGGGCTTTGGGATTTTTTCAACAATACTAAATGGGGTTTCTCCAGAATGTCATCTTTTACCCAGATATGATTATTATTGATTTTTCTATATTTTTATGTATTCTGCTACATCATTCAATCACTCCATTTTATTTTTATATTTTAAAAATATTATTAATTCTCTCAGGTTTTCTATGACTACTAGTATGTTTTCTGTTAGTAAAGAAATTTCAGTTCTTTTAGGTATGGCCTTGCACCATGCCTCCAATACAGCATTAACTAATAGAGAAGGCAGGGGGGACATTTAGCGGATTCCTACACTAAGAGAGAATAAGGGGGGTGGACAGAGAGAGGACGGCGAGCTATAACCATACTTACACTTATGAAATAATACCATTTTTACTAAAATGTGGTTAGATATAGATTTATTTTCATGAATATTTTATCTGTGTGTAAATTCTTTTTGGTGCTGCTTGGGGAAAGGTAAATTATCAATGCATATGTCCTTTTCACGGTTTACATATGTTGAAGCTTCACCATTTCAAGGTAAGCATAGCAAACTTATCTCTCTTTTTTGCCTGCCTAGCTTCTCCCATTTGTTTAAAATAGTGCTTTAATACACATTGAGAACTATATTAGACAATTTAATCAAAATTTTTGGCTGCAATCAGAAGGAACTCAAAAGAAAGCGTACTTGCTTACTGTTTTTTTTAATTTCCAGTAGTTGAAGATTTCTTTTTTCTATTATTTCTTTCATGTTTAAAGAGTTTGGTTTTTTCTAACCCATAGAAACCCTGCCCAGTCCTGTACCATCCTCACAATTATTGTCATGCTTGGGCCCATTGCTATACCCAGTACCTCAATTCATCTCAGTGGTAATCTTCCTCTTTTTCACTTACCAAGCATGATGCCCCTCTCCAGCACAGAACCTTCCTGATAATAAGTCCAAAGTACTTGAGATGAAGTCTCACCACCCCCACTTCTAGGGAACATTCTAGCTCTACTTCTAATGTTCATCATCAACTCAATAATTCAAACATATGAATTCATCTCCGGTCTTCTGTATCCATTCTGTTCCCATGGACTTTAGAAGAACATGGAGCAGGTGCACCTTACTCTTGAAAATGACATCTTTGCTCTTGCCCACTCGAGAGACATCTTTTAAGCAGATTTGTCCAAGGTAATAAATATGTTCTCGATTACTGCTCCTATTAGTATTCATTGGGTGTACAAGTAAAATGAAATCCTTGATCACTACAGTCAGTTCAGTTTATCATGATCCTGTGTATTGGTGAGGACATTTTTAGTTTGATTTTAGGTGTAATACACACTGAAGCCTGTTGTCTGGCCTTCCTGAGTAAGTGCTTCAAGGCCTCTTTGCTCTCAGCAAAGGTTGTGCTGATCGGCAAGTTCTTAACGAGCCTTTCTCCAATCCTTATGTTGTGTTCTGCTTCACGTCATCCAGACTGCTGGATTATTTGCTCAGCATGCAGGCTGAGTAAATATGGTGAAAAGATACAACACGGATGCATACTTCTCTTGATTTCAAACCATATCCCATTCTTCTATTTGAATGACCGCCCCTTGGTCTAAGTCCAGATTCAACATTAGCACGATAAAATGTTCTGGAATACCTGTTCGTCTCAATGTTGTCCATAGTTTGTTATGATCCACAAAGTCAAGCGCCTTTGCATATTCAGTAAAACTCAAGCAAACCTCTTTTTTTTAATTGTATACTTAAGATTCCTCTGACATCAGCAATATTATCCTTCGTGTTGAGTTCTCTTGTGAATCTGGTTTTTCTGGTAACTCCTTGTCATTGTGATACTGCATCTTTTTATATTGCTGATTTCAAGAAAACTTTACTTGCATGAAGCACAAATCAAAGCTCTTGATAATTGAGATCATTGATATCTCAGTGCTGTTGTGTCACCTTTCTTTGGAATGGGCACAAATAGGGATCGCATCTAGTAGGTAAGCTAAATTGCTGTCTTCCAACTTTCTTGGGATAGATCAATGAGTATTTCCAGCTTTGCATCAGCTTGTTAAAACATTACATTGGTTTAATTCATCATCCATCAATTCCTGGGAACATTTTTTTGGTCAATGAATTCAGTGCAGTATGAATTTCTTGCTTCAATACTATTGGTTCTTGGTCATATGCTACTTCTTAAAATATATGGACAGAAATAGGTTCTTTTTAGTACAGTGAATGTGTATTCCTTTCATCATATTTATATTTGTTCACTCAGCATAGTAAACCAGATGGTTTATGATTATCTGATTCAAAATGATCAATACCAGTTCAGTCCAACTCAGTAATACCTAAGATGTAAATCCCTATGTGTTTCATTTTATTTTTGATGACTTCTCATTTTCCTAGATTCTTACTTCATACATTCTATGTTTGCATTATTAATGCATGGGTGTTGGCAGGCGTTCTTTCTCATTTTCAGTTTTTCCATATCAGCAGATGAAGGCCCCCAAAGCTTTGCAAGATCCATGTCAGAACGGCTGACTCTCCTTGGAGGAGGCAGCTCTTCCCCAATATTTTGATCATTTTCCTACCTGAGTCGCTTATATCCCAGTTCTCTGTTCACAATGTTCTGTTGTTACTCATAAGGTTTTCAGTGGCTAAAATTTCAGAAGTAGGCCACCTTTTCTTTCTTCCTGGTCTGTCTTACTCAAACAGCTCTGCTAAAACCTGTCTGTCATAGGTGACCCTGCTGGTATTTGGAATACCATGACATAGTTCCCAGCATTACAGCAACATGCAGGTCACCCCAGCACAACAAATCGATAGACGAGAAGTGAATTTAGGGTAAGCCTATTGGCAACAAATGGTCTTCATTTTTTGCTTTGTTCTTAAATAAGTCTGCCTTGATTTTTCATGCCTTTTTTGCTGAATGTAGCTTTGTGGCTTAATGTTCTTTTTTTCAGCACTATAAAGAATGTGTGTCACGTTTTCTGGCCTGCATGCTTTTTGACAGATGATTTACTATTAAAATTGGCATTCCCTAACATGAGACAAATCAATCGTCTGCCCACTTTCAAGATATTTTAATTTGCCCTTACTTTTTAAAAGTTTAATGATAATGTGTTTTAGCAACTATCATTAGTTAGGGCTCATACACATTTTTTTAATCTTTAGGTTTGTGTCTTTTGTTAAATTTTCAAAGCTTTCTGTCATTTTTTAGCACACTTTAGACCTGCCCCCTTTCTCCTCTCCCTATAGATTCCAATACCCTGAATGTTTAATTATTTTTTATGACTTCACACCTCCCGAGACTTTGTTTATCTTTTTCCATCTATCTTCTCTATTGTTCAAATTTTTCTGTTCCACTCTTAATTTCACTGATTGTTTCCCATGTTCTCTTCAATCTGCTCTTGAGTCAATCCATTTAATTTCTATTTTATTTCTTATACATTTTACTTTCAAAACATGCACTTGGTTCTTATTTATATCATCTACATTTCCATTTTTATATGCTCCGAGTGTGTTTTCACTTGTTGGCTGGAGCATATTGATGAGGGCTGCTTGAAGTCATTGCAGCTATTTCTGTCATCGGTGTTATCTTAAAATGGGCCTCTGTTGGCTGTCTTTTCTAAGTCATGTTGCGATCTTCCTGGATTTTATCCTTCCCCAAATATTTAGTCCCAGAACTTATCCTTTTTTAATTCCATGTACATTGGGTTTAGTGTCAGTCGAAAGTTGTTTTTCTTAATGTAACCAGTTCAAATTAGACACGCTGTTTCTTTCATTCATGTAATATTGGGAGTATAAAAGTAATATGGCTTCAAGTTTGTAAGCCCTTAGTGGATATGTTGAATCACTCCAGCAAACCTATTAGGTGGGATTTATTATCCTCAATTTCACATTTAAAGAACTTGAGGTTCACAAAATAACAAATGGCAGAAATGGGCTCCACACATCAGCCAGTTTTGACATTCATTTTACCCATTGTCCCCATTTATTGCCTTTGGGCAGTCATCACATAGTATATGAAGGCAAGCATATACACCAGAGCTTTAAGCCGGCTCCTTCTGCTTCTCTACCGCAGAGCTAGAGAGCCGGAGTCCATAGTGCACCCATCCCATCCACTGCTGTCCAGTTGATTGCCACTCTTTTTTTAAAAAATTATTTTATTGGGGGCTCGTACAATTCTTATCACAATCCATCCATCCATCCATTGTGTCAAGCACATATGTACATTTATTGCCCTCATCATTCTCAAAACGTTTGCCCTCCACTTTAGCCTTAATATCAGTTGCTCATTTTCTCCCTCTCTCCCTCCCTACTCCCCCTCCCTCATGAGCCCTTCATAATTCATAACTTATAGTTTTTTCATAAGTTACACTGTCCAACATCTCCCCCTGCCCTCTTCTTTGCTGTCCCTCCCCCAAGGAGGAGGCAATACTTAATTTCTTGTAATTGGTTTCCCCTTTCTACCCCACATTCCCTTCACCCTCCAGGCCGCGCCCCTCTCACCACTGGTTCTGAAGGAGTCATCTGTCCCGGATTCCCTGTGTTTCCAGTTGCTATGTGTACCAATGTATATCCTCTGGTCAAGCCAAATTTGTAAGGTAGAATTTGGATCATGATAGTGGGGGGAAGGAAGCATTTAAGAACTAGAGGAAAGATATATGTTTCATCGTTGTTGCCCTGCACCCTGAGTGGCTTGTCTCCTCCCCACAACCCTTCAGCAAGGGGGTGTCCAGTTGCCTACCGATGGGATTTGAGTCTCCACTCCGCACACACCCACCTTTACAATGATATTTTTTGTTCTTTGATGCTTTATACCTGATCTCTTCGACAGTTCATGGTCACACATGCTTTTGTGCTTCTTCCATGTGGGCTTTGTTGCTTCTGAGCTAGTTGGCCGCTTGTTTATCTTCAAGCCTTTAAGACCCCAGACACTATATCTTTTGATAACCAGGCACCATCAGCTTTCTTCACCACAATTGCTTATGCACACATTTGTCTTCAGTGATTGTGTCAGTAAAACAAGCACCCACTGATATGATTTTCCATTCTTTGATGTCTGATAACTGATCCCTTTTACACCTCGTGGTCAGACAAGCTGGTGTGCTTCTTCCATGTGGGCTTTCATGCTTCTCAGCTAGATGGCCGCTTGTTTGTCTTCAAGCCTTTAAGACCCCAGACGTTATATCTTTTGGTAGCCGGGCACCATCAGCTTTCTTCACCACATTTGCTTATGTTCACATTTTTCTTCAGTGATTTCCACTCTTATCCACCCTACAGGACAGGGTAGAGTTTCCCATCGTGTTTCCAGAGTGTAAATCTAGATGAGAAGAGATAGCCTCCAATTTCTCTTGAAGAGCAGTTGGTGGGTTTGAACTACTGATGGTGCTATTATCAGGCCAACACTAAACCACGGTGCCACCAGATCTTCTCAAGTTCAACAAAATTCCCCCAAATCATCACCTCAGGAGCGTATAAAATATAGTTTCTGAATTAGTATATCTGAGTGTAAATGCAAATTCTTAGCAGAGGGTTGAAATGGAATAAGCTAATTGTTAAGTCCTGATTGCAACTAAGTCGACAGCTAAGCCTAGTCAGTAATGTTCGCCATACTGCTCTCCATGGTTCACTGGTATTTTAAATAACTGAAAACACATTATAATTTTTCTCATCCATATTGTGGCCAATTCTCTTTCTTGATTCTTTCTCTCACATGCTGCAGACCCAATAGCCTTCCAATTCACAGCCAAACTTGACCAAGCAAAGAGCATAGCCTCTATTACAACATCCAACAGGTTTTGAAATACTCAAACTCGACCTGGCATTTAATGCCCCCATTATTTGTTCCTTGTCTTCTTTTTACTCCTCCCCGAAAGTAGAGGGGCAGCGAAAAAGACTGTCCTCAGAAAGATGCAGTGACATGGTGGCTGCAACAATAGGATCAAGCATGGGAACAATTGTGAGGATGGCGCAGGCCCAGGCAGTTTCATTCTGACGTGCACAGGGTCGCTATGGGTCCATACCAACTCAATGGCACTTAACAACAACCTCAACTATCAGACTTCTCCATTGTGAATAAGACCCATATTAGATGCATCGGATCCAGTCCCAGATGCACTCTTGGTTCCTGGTTCAGCATGCTCTGTCTCTCTGCTATCATTTTGATTTCCAATCCAACACCTGTTTAGTAAGGTACTCTGATAGTGGCATGAATGACAATTCCGTTGACTGAGGGCCTTCAATCCTTGTGGTTTTCCATCTAAACTACCTTCTAAGAGGTTCAATCTGCTGGGTCCCTGATACTTCTGAAACAATCTCTTGAAGAGATTAATTTCTGAGCCCACAGTCCAGTTAAGCCTTCCTGAAGCAGGTGTTATTTGAGGCATAGTATACCTCACGCCAATAAAGATTGCTTGGCAAACAGCAAAGTTCAAAACATCATTAGTCTCTCAAAAAGAAGCACACATACTACAGGGAACATCTTAATGGATGTGTTTAAGAACTGAAAAGTATATATTTATACTTTTTAAACCTTTTCCAATAGTTTTACTGTGATAAAAATCACATATCAATCAGACAGTTCCATAGTTCAGTTGTATTGTAAAAGAATTGTCTATACACCATCACAATCAGTTTCAGGGCATCCTCCCCTCTACCATCTTTTCCCTCAACCTTCCCCCACTCGGTATCCCAGAGCAACCATGATGTCAATGACTGTCTATATACCCACCTCTTCTGTGCTTCATATACTGGGAAACTTACCAAAGACCAAAAAAAAAAAAAGGAAGGAAGGAAAAGACCACAAGCAGTATTAAAATAAGCCAGAGAGGAAACCTCTGTCAAGAAACAAGTGAGAACTATTGAAACCTAGAACAAATCCAGAATGAGTCAAAATATTTTTCAGGTTTTTACTTGTTTCTATTATTTATCACATAGAATGATACTGGTGAACATGTCCCGCAGAGGATCTGATCCATCCTGAAAGAAGAGAATGAAATACATTATAAAACATGCTGACACCAGGCTCCTTCTACAACAGGAAGGCCTTCATAATAACACCCTAAATGGTTTTCCAGTTCTCTACTAACTACAAGGTCAGCTGTTTGAAATCACCAGCAGCTTGGAGGGAGAAAGATGAGGCTTTCTGCTCCTGTAAAGATTGAGTCTCCAATCCCCACAGGGGCAGTTCTCTGTCCTATAGGAGTGCGATGAGTCAGAATTGACTCCATTGCAATGAGTTTTGTCTTTTGGTTTTTACCTCATTGGTTAAAGGCAGCCTGGTGATGCTGTTGGGGTAGTGTTGGTCTGTTAAGCACAGGGTCACCAGATCAAACCTACTAGCCTTTCTAAGGGAGAAAAAAAGATTTACAGATTCAAAAACCCTATATTTAAGATGGATATGAGTCAGAATTGACTTAGTAGCATGGGACTGCGTTCTTTTCTGAGACTCATTGATTCAGTCTCATCTACTTCAGTGCATGAAAATATAATGAATTTTTGGAATATAGTAACTTAAGTGATAGAATCTTTGGACTACTGTGTAACGAAATCAGGGGTGAGCCTTAAATCTTATGTATTTTACAGGAGTTGGAAGATTCTCTGATAATGACCCAGTTAAAAGAGTTATTGTGCCTAAAGATAAATTACATCTTTATCTTTTTTTTTCCTTTTAGAAAATAACTTTTGGTCCAACATCACAGATTTTAGTTGCAGTAATATGCAGCTATCAGAAGTAGCTATCTAAGAGATATTCATTTTTGTAATATTGAACTTGCTTATATCTTTAAGGAAGAGATACAGTTTTAGCAATAATTGAGAATGTAGTTCATAGAATAAAAAAGAACTTTGAAATGCATATTTTAAAATGCTACTATCATTATGTGATTTTTGTTTCTGAAATTTTAAGTATTTCATCTCTAAAGAGTAAAATGATTTATTGAAAAGAAGAAAAGAGCTTCATACTTGAGCACATCAACAAATTTGGAAAGAGAAAATTTTAACCTGTTAATCTTCGAAATAAAGAATTTCAGAATTTATTTTTAATCAATTTACTAAAATTTATTAAAACCCAGCATCATCAAAAATTCATTCTCTAAAGAATAGGTTTGAATTGGAGAACGAAGTATATTAGCTGACTAGCAACAAAAACCTTTGCATTATTGATGAATATGGCTTTAAAATGTGTATGAAGGCTTAGTAAGCACTACCAATGAAATCTATCTCCCGTTGATTGTATATCTCTCTATATTTTTTAATTGTGGTGAAATGTACACAATAAAACATATTCTACTTAAAATTTTTCTACGTGTACAATTCAAAGTCATTGATTACTTTCTTCTAATTGGGCAGCCAGTGTCACAATCATTTTCCAAAATCATTCTACCACCATTAACTTCACATAAACTCAGGAAGGGAAAGTTTCCCTTTGCCTTCTCTCTCGCACCTCTGCTAATCACTAAGCAACTTTGGTTTATATACATTTGCTTATTGCATAGGTGAGAACATGCAGATTCTGTCCTTTGGCAACTGACATATTTTGCAGTGCATGATCTTTAAAAGGACCATCCCTGTTCTGGTATACATCCGGACTTCATTAATGTTGATGATTGAGTAGTATCCATTGTGTGTATAAACCACATTGTTTTTTCAAATATTGATAGACATTTTGGTTCTTTTCAACCTTTGACTATTATTGAAAGCACATCAAAAACAGTTATGTTTATATATATACATATGTATATATATTTAAAGATCATTTTATTGGGGGCTCTTACAACTCTTATAACAATCTATACATCAATTGTATCAAACATATTTGGACAATGATGTTGCCATCAGTATTTTATAAATGTTTACTTTCAATTCAAGCCCTTGGTATCAGCTCCTCTTTTTTCCCTCCCTCCCCCCTCCCCCTTGATAAATCATAAATTATTATTATTTTCATGTTTCATACCAACTGCTCTCTCTCTCTCTCCCATGGTTTCTTCTCACCTCCTCTCCCTCTCCCCATCGTCCCCCTGCCTTCCTGGTATCGCTACTCCCATTTCTATTCCTGAGGGGTTTCTCTGACCTGGATTCCGTGTGTCATGAGCTCTTATCTGTACCTGTGTACATGTTCCAGTCTAGCCTACAGTGAAAGGAAGGATTGGGGTCATGATAGTGAGAGATAAGGAAGCCTCAAGGAGCCAGAGGAATATTGTGTGTTTCATTAGTGCTTTACTGCACCATGGTTGACTCATCCCTTCCTTGTGACCCTTCTGTGAGGGGCTGTCCCATTGTTTACAGGTGGGTTTGGGGTCTCTGCTCTGACCCCCCTTATTCTCAACAATAAATTTTGTTTCTTTGTTTGGGGTCTTCTGATACCTGTTACCTGATCCCATTGACACTTCATTATCACACAGGCTGGTGTGCTTCTTCCATGTGGGCTTTGTTGATTCTCTGCTTGATGGACACTTGTTTAGTTTCAAAATTTTAAGACCACAGACACTATTTCTTTTGATAGCCAGCCACCATCAGCTTTCTTCCTGATATTTACTTGATCACTGAAGATAAAATGGGTGCATAAGCAAATGTGGTTAAGAAAATTCTTTATCATATAATTGTGAATGAGGAGTGGTGCAGAGTGGAGACCAAAAACCCATCTATAGACAATTGGACTTCCCCTTACAGAAGGGTGTCAGGGAGGAGATGAGCCAGTCAGGGTGCAGTATAGCATCGTTGAAACATACAACTTTCCTATAGCTCTTTAATGCTTCCTCCCCCACTATCATGACCCCAGCTCTACCTTACAAATCTGGCTAGACCAGAGCATGTACATGGGTACAGATAAAAAGGTGGAAACACAGGGAATCCAGGACAGATAAGCCCCTCAGGACCAATATTGAGAGTAGTGATGCCAGGAGGGGCAGGGGAAGGTGGGGGGAGATAGAGGGAACTGATCACAATGATCTACATAACCCCCTTCCCAGGGGGACAGACAACAGAAAAGTGGGTGAAGGGAGACATCAGTAAGTGTAAGGCATGAAAAAAATAATTATTATAAACTATCAAGCGTTCATAAGAGAGGGAGGGGGGGAAATGAGGAGCTGATACCAAGGGTTCAAGTAGAAAGAAAATGTTTTGAAAATTATGAGGACAACAAATGTACAAATGTGCTTGACACAATGGATGGATGTGTGGATTGTGCTAAGAGTTGTACAAACCCCAATTAAATGATTTTTTTAAGTTCTTTATATATTTTTATATAGTACTGATAAGATTTGGGCTGGGTAGCCCCAAATGTGAAGCACTCAACTTCGATGTGAACGTCAGTGGTTCAGACCCACCCAGACAACCCTCAGAAGTCAAGCTTGACAAGCTGCTTCCGAAAGGTCACACTCTTCAACACCTACTCAGTTCTGTACACAAGGGCTGCCGTGAGCTTGAAAAGATTTAATTGCAACTGACAACACACATACACACACACACACACACACACACGCGCGCGCGCACATGCACACAAGAAATGTGCTTAGATAGAGAAGTTTTAAGTTTAACTACCCTCGGAGGGTAGCGAATTATACCGCAGTCCCCCACATCAACATGAACAATATAAATAAACGAACCCTTTGCCACAATCTCACAAATCTATGACTAATGCTATTTATACATGAAGAAACATACATGCACAAAGTACAAATGTATTAGCAATTGTTCAAAAATGGACAGAGAGTCAAAAATACTATCAATCGATAACAACCTTTATTAAACAAAAATATGAAAATATGAAACTAGTGTTTCTCAATATCACCCCTATAGGCCTATACATTTCTGAAGACAGTGTTTGCATCCCTTAAAGCTTTCCCCCAAAGAAATCCATACTCTTCCATTTACATCACATAAAAACAGCAGTTTTGACATCCTTCAGGGACTAAAATTGTGTTTCTTTAGTATTCTTTGAGTGGCAACAGAGAAATCTCCAGGGGCAAGGTCAAGGGTCTAGGGTGTGTTGGGTAAGGTTTCCCAATGAACTTCTCGTATGACAGCATTTGCTACCCTCCCACAATGAGCAGCTGCATCGTTGTGATGGAAAACATTCCTTGGTACAATTTCCCGACCTTTTCCTCTTTTATGCAGCTTTCAGTTTTATAGAAATTGCTTCATAATTAGCTCGTGTGATATCCTGTGTTCCTCAATAAAGTCTGTCAGGATTACTCCATTGGAATCCCAAAAACAATGGCCATGACCTCCTGAGCTGACCTCTCTGCCTTGAACGTAACTGGCTCAGCCAATTCCCTCGACAGCCACTGTTTTCCTCGCAACTTTCTGTTGAAGGTATCCGAAGGAGATTAAGCTATCACGGAAAGCACTGGTCTGCATCCGTCCACCGATCTCAGAGACAGGTTTAAACACTTTTTGTTCGTAACACATCTATGGATGAAAGAACTGGGATCCTAGCAGCAATACCTTTTTATTTACCCTCATCTGGATGCACCTTCCTTCAACTTTGGGGTTTGTGGTGAAACATTTGTGGTAACAAAAGTTTGAAGACTAAAACTTTTTATCCCTAGATCTAAAAACCCTACAAAACACAATTCTGTTTGACACACATAGAGTCATCATGAGTCAAAGTTAACTCAAGAGTCACTGATTTAGTATAAAGAGAATTTACTTTCTGGTTTTAATGTATTTCCTAATTATAACTTCAACTCATTATTGGGCTGCTGTTTTATGAAGATACCTATTTAAAAAGAAACTTCTGTGATCTTTGCGTTAATATTCCACTTTGGTTTGCTCATGATTATACCATCTCGTTTTAACTACAGTTGGACCTGAATCTTTACTGAGTAAAAATGTCACACACACACACAGAAACCCCAAACAAGTAGCCTATTTCCTTTAAAGCTGTTCTAATACATCAGCTATTATAACACAAGATTTATTCCTGGCAAAATACATTCTACGGCTGCTATTTATATTCATTCTATTTTAATATTTTCTCTTTCTAATTGTAAACAGGAGGCCAGATAAAAAAGATGAAATTCAAGAGGTTTGATGCTGCCTGAAAAGAAGGTGCTGAATTTTCTTCACCATGGGACCCATAGGGAAGAGAAAATGTACACGGAGTTTCAAAACCGTCTTCCACAGCTCCAATGGCGTGAAACCTGAATGTTTCATGTCACCCTCCTGCTTATGTATAAACAAAGACTAGACGCTCTTCCCAGTGGGGAAGCCTTCTGTATATAGAGTGAAAGATTTTGATGACATTATGGTGAACACTAGAAAGGAACTTGGGCAATTTATAATGATTCAATAGTCTCAAGATATCGAAGTTCTGTCATAAAATATTAATGAAAGAGTTAACAAGCCAACAAAGTTATAAAGGTACACATCACACAGGAGAAATCTTTGGTGACATTGATTTTGGACTCCCAAGTGAGTTTTACGAACTAAGAAGCTATGGATGTGCCTATTATTTTTCTATCAGTTGAGTATGCAATGAATAAATGCAATATTTTCAAAGACAGACATCTAATTTGTTTCAGCATATTCCAAAACTATGGGCAAAGCAGAGTTCAGCTGGTTTGATTTTATTTCCCTTTGGCTCGCATTCATTACTGGAAGAAATGCAAAACAGTAGCACCACCATGAAAAACAGTATAGCGGTTTCGAAAAAAAATTTTAAATAGTCTTGTCATGTTGCTGGCTGTTGTTATTCAGCTTCAACTCAGAGTGACCCTATATACAGTAGACCAGGATGCCCAATCCTCTGCCTTACTCAAAAGTGTGGTGCTTGGGCCTAGTGTTTCGGCCGCTGTGCCAATCCATCTTGTCAGACCTCTTCTTTCCTCACTGCCCTTCTACTTGACCAAGCATGGCGACCTCCTCCAGGGACTGGTCCCCCTGTTATCCTGTCCAAAGAAAGTGAGATAATATCGCACTAGCCTCGCTTCTTAGGAGCATTCTGCCTGTCCCTCCTCCAAGGCAGATCTACTTATGCTTCTGTCCGTCCACGATACTCCCCAAATCCCATGTTCACACCATCATGCAAATAAATCAGTTCTTCCGCAGTCTCCCTTATTCATTGGTCATAAGGTGATTGAATAGACCATGGACATAAAGCAATTGAATAGGCTACGGCTTGGGTCAGGCACATTTTAATCCTCAAAGTGATGTCTTAGCCCTTTAACAATTCAAAGAGGTCTGTGCAGCAGATTTGATCAGCGCAATACATTATTTGCTCTCTTGACTTCTTCTATTGAGTGTTGGTTGACGATTCAAGAAAAATGATATCTTTGACAACTTCAATTATATTGTCCATTGATACAATTAAAAGGATTTGAGTTTTCTTATGTCTTACTATATGATCCAGTAGTTTCACTCCTAGATATTTACCAAAATAAAACTTACATGCACACAAAAGCAAAAATGTATAGCAACGTACTCAAAATCTTCAGACTCTAGAAGAAATATAGAAATCCTTCAAAAGATAAATAAGCTATGGGACATATAAACAATGAAATATTAGGTGCACTAAAAAGAATAAGGGATTGAGGCAGAAAAATATATGGATGAATTTAAAATGAATATTGCTATCTGCCTTCCCCTCCTTGCTAGCTGGCTACTCTGAGACTGACCAGAGCCCTCGAGAAGCATCCATCACCATTGGATCCACAAGATTTTTCATCCAACAGCCTGTGATATTCTTGCATTCTGCATCATTGCATGTGGCTGTGCGAGTCTGAAGAGGGACTTATGGACTAATAATGGACTTAGGGACTTGAGTTGAACTGGAGTGGGATGTTTTCTTGATATGTAATTACTTTTAGATATAAAACTCTTTCTTAATATATATGTCACTGGATTTGTTTCTCTAGTCAACCCAGCCTAACACACCCATGTTCATTTCAGCACTAATTACAAGAGCAAAAGATAAACACCACATAAATTCCCAGCAGTGGAAGAATGAATATATAATGTTTTGCACATACACACAATGGAATACTATATACGACTGAAGAATAGTGGTTGGGTTAAGCTGGGTTTTCTAGAAATGTCAAGCCAGTGATGCTTATATGTGTATGTGTATAGAAAATTATTTATATCAAGAAATGGTCCACACAGTTTTAGAAGTGGGCAAATACAGTCTGGCTCAAGTATATGAGTCAGATGTTGAGCTGGAAGCTTTTCGTGAATCATGTACATTCAGGAGCTGATGAACCGGGAAGCAGGTAAATGAAACAGGAAGACCACAAGCTGGTATATACAAAACCTAATGAATCCAAAGTTGGCAGTCCACTGAGATGCAGGGTCCAGATCCAGCAGACTTAGATGAACTTGCCCACAAAGTAAGCTTTACAAGGAGAAAGCAATACCTCTGAGAAGTCTTTCTTCCAATTGAATCAGGGCTGTGACTTGTTCAAGAAGTTCGCAATCTACTACAACTGCTGGTTACTCACAGTGTTGATTACATTCTGTCAAATACCGTCATGGAGTTGCTGATATTGTGTTAGATCATAGCGTGGGAAATTACTATCAAACTACAGAGAACCCTGATTGGTGAACCTGAAGAACATTATGTTTAGTGAAATTAGTCTATCTCACACACACACACAAGCACACACATAATGAGAGCACTATTATAAAAGTCAAGAAAAGCTTTCGCATTAAAGGATTTGTTCTTTAATTGGTGCAAGGATAGAGGGGAGGGGAGGAAGGGACAGTCACTGGCTAGAGGGTAGGTGCTAATTTGGATGAAGGGGAAGGCAACATGCAATAATAGGGAAGAGAACAACAAATAAGGGAAGCAGGACAAGACATTAGGTTTATAAGAGTTAAAGCAACAGAGGAAAATACCGTTATCTACTCAATGCTGCAATAGTGGTAATCTATAAATAAGTAGATGCTCAAATAGGACATACAAAGGACAAACTTATGAAAATTTCATAGATATAATCAAGCACCTGAGGCAAATACCATATGATACAGCAACTCTTCTACTTGGTTTACATCCAAAAGAAATAAGAGCAGGGCATCAGAATAATGATAGCCTTGGGGGACACCAAGATCAATGGTCATATCATAGTTCACCAACACAATGTTCTGTATTCTAGTTTGGTGGTACCAATGGAATCTTAGTATTTTGTGAGTAGCCATATACGGTGAAAATTTGATCTCTCCATGTCTGGAGTACAAAAGAATGAAGAAAATCAAAACATATATAGAAACATTTAGTCCTACGGACCATGCAAAAGCAGCCTCATCAATCTGTAGAGCAGAACTACGTGGTACCCAGTTATGACTAAGAACTGCTCTGAAAAAGATCGCATTATAAAGTCCTGTTTAGAGTGAGAGAAAAATGTGAAACAGAACTCAAAATCAGAAAAGAGGCCAGACCTACCGATTGGATAAAGACCCCCCAGTACAATGAGCCTTAGCCAGCTTTAAGGTCTGGAACCAAATTCATGCCAGGTAAGAGTAACCAACCATTTAGATGAAAAGGGTCACATTTGCCGGTGGACAAAGGGCAGCAGGGAAGGAAAGAAGGAAGAATGGGAACAGGAAATCCAGGGAGACGTGCGCTAAGTGCTGGCACACTGAGGACATGGCAATGGATGAGTTTGAATAAAGTTCATATGAACTGCTGAATGTAAAACTGATATCTTCTCTGTAAGCTTTCATCTCGTTTACAATAAAAAGTTTAAAACTTCATGGTAAGATGGTTTTGCAGCTTTATTGCATTAATTCTATTATGTAAAGAAGAAATATGGCAGATCTAAAATACTGAAAGTCATTTCCATTTCCCAATGCATTCGCTGATGCCAGTGGAACTCTGGGCAAAGGCAGGTAAAGACATTACAAGAAACAAAGACTACATATCAGTACCCCTAGAAATCTAAATGCAGAAGTCATTAACTGACTATTAGAAAATTAGATTAAGCAATATATAAATGGATTATACACCGTGACAAAATAGGATTTAGCCCAGAAATGCAAAATTAGTTTAATATAAAAAACAATTAATACAATACTCCATATGTTATGAATTAAAGTGTGTTCCCCAAGAAGTTATATTGACGTCCTAGTCTTCAGTCTTATGTATGTGACCTTATTTGGAAATACCATGCTTGCATATTTTATTAATTAATTTGCATGTTATTAGAGCAGTCCCTAATCCAATGTAATTGGTATCCAAACAAAAAGAAGATAACAAAATAGACATAGAGAGACTCCCAGGTAACTGGGCCATGTAAATAGAGTTATGCTACCTTAAGCAAAGGAATGACTGGATCAAGCAGAATTTAAAGGAGACTATGAAGAAATCTTCAGTAAAATTTTGCTGACTATCATCAATAATTGAGAGGGAGCTGCCAGAGGTTCAGACCGGATCCAGAAGAGGACATGGAACAAGGAATATCATTGCTGTTGTCAGCTGTATCTTGGCTGACAGCAGAAAATACCAGAAAGTTTGTTTACTTGTGTATTTCTTTGTTTTAACTGTGCAAAAAGCATTTGACTATGTGGATTAAAACGAACTACATATGGCTTGAGAAAAATGGGAATTCCAGAACACTTCCTTGTGCTTACTCAGAACATGCACATAGATCAAGATGCAGGTGTGTGAACAGAACAAGGGAATACTGCATATTTATTCAATCGGTCTGCTGAGCAAACTAGAGAAGCTGGCTTATAGAAAGAAGAAGGGGGCATCAGGATTGGAGGAAGGTGTGTTAGTCTGGGTAGTCTAGAGAAACAAATTCATAAACACTCAAATGTGTATAAGAATGAGGTTTATATACAAGAGCAATTGAATATTGAGAAAACATCCAGCCCAGTCCAGATCAAGTCCATAAGTCTGCTATAAAGTCCCCTTCAGACTCATGAAATACATGCAATGACACCTCTTGTGGATCCAGTGGTGGTGTAAGCATCTCAGTGCTGGCAGGGGTCTTCATGTGGCTTCTCCAGCGCTGAGACTCTGGCTGTCATCAGTCTGTCTCCATGTGTCTTGTCAGCTGCAATGTCTTCCAGGGAGTCAGCAGAGAGAGAGAGACAGAGACAGCAAGAGAGAGGCTCCGGCCTCCAAGGAGGAATACTGGAGTTCCCAGAGTCTTCAGGAGAACACAGAGGCCTCATTGGCTATGACCTGGTTGACAGGTAAACTCCACCCTTTCATCACAATCCTCTCAAATTGACAACAGATTATTTAACTACCACAGAAGGCTTATTCACAACCTGAGATATGCAGACAACACAACCCTGCTTGCTGAAAGTGTGGAGGACTTGAATGACTGCAAAGAAGGAATGCAGTTTTCAGTATAGGTTGTGACTCAATAGAAAACAGACCCAAATCCTCACACCTGGACCAATAGATAACAAGATGGTAAATGGGGGAAAGTTTGAAGTTGTGAAGGATTTCGTGGTGCTTGGATCCACAATCAAATGCTCAAGGAAGCAGCAGTCAAGAGATCAAAAGGCATATTGCTTTGTGTAAATCTGCTACATAGACCGCTTTAGAATTTGAAAACCCAGGAAGGATGTTACTTTGAAGACTAAAGTGTGCCTGACCCAAGGCAGGCTATTTTCAACTGCCTCCTATGAATGTGAGCAAGTTGGCTATTGAATAAGGAAGAACGAAGAAAGGATGCATTTGAAATGTGATGCTGCTGGAGAATCTTAACGGTACCACGGACTGCCAAAAGGACAAGCAAGTCTGTCTTGGAAGAAGGCCAGCCAGGGTGCTCCTTAAAGGCACTAATGGGAAGACTTCATCTGACAGACGTTGGACATGTTGTCCGGAGAGACTAGGAGTCCCTTGGGAAGAACATTAAGCTTGCTTGGTAAAATGGAGACTCTCAGTGAGCTGGATGGACACAGTAGCTGCAACGATGGGCTCAAACATGGGAACAATGGTGAGGAAGATGCAGGATTCCACAGTGTCTTGTTCTGTTGCGCGTGGGGTCGCTATGGGTCAGAACCGACTTGATGGCACTTACAACATGGATCAGTCTTTCCTTAGAATCGCCAGTAAATTTGTGCTTTCAGCTTTCAAAGCCTTACAAAAATAAACCCATTCCATTTAGTCACCTTGTTTCTGACAATTGGGTACCACAGCCAGAAGAATGTAATACAGGTAACCCTCAATTGAGGGTGGAGCCCCAGTGGCATTGTGGTTAAGCATCAGCAGTTCAAAACCACCAGCTAAGGGAGAAAGATGAAGCTTCCTACTCCCTTAAAGAGTTAGTCTCAGGCACCCAAAGGGAAAGTTGGGCTCTGTCTTAAAGGTCACTATGAGTCAGAAATGGTTCTATAGCAGAAGGTTTGGTTTTGATTTATGACATAAGTCCAATACCTCTCCTTTTTTTGTTTTTCTTTTCATTATCGCCTCATTATTATTATATATAATAAGTACATATGCTATTTATATATGTTATTTGTCTTTAAACTTATTACATACCTATATAAACACATGCATACAAGAATGCTCTTTGCGTTTAGATAGGTCCCCTGGTGGCACAATGGTAACACTTTGGGCTGCAAACTACAAGGCTAGTCGTTTCAAGCCACCAGCCCTTCTGCTTTCTGTCCCAGTAAAGAGTTACAGTCTCAGAAACTCAGGGGCAGTTCTATCCTGTCTTCTAATGTCGCTATGAGTTGGCATTGACTTGAGGGAAGTGGGTTTAGTTCGGTTTTAGTTTATTGGTCTTTAGGAGTTGAAGGCAGTACTTATCAACTTAGTGCCATCAGGTGGACTCCATCTCAGCTATCCCGTAGAACAGGGCAGAACTGCTCCTGTGGGTTTCCAAGACTGAAACTCTTGACAGGATAGAAAGCCTCGTCTCTTCTGATATATCCTTACAGATGTGTTTTCTTACATACATTACAAATCCAGATATCATAAAAATTGACCATAGCCATGAAGACGAGTCGGGCAGTCACTTGTCTAAGGTTCTGAGTCGTGTGGATTATTCCTGGCAATGAGGATGATGCTACTAGTCCAGAAGATTAGTGGGAGAGCCCCAGCTGCTTGGTGGTGATGCCTTGGGAAGCTAACCGTGAGGTCAGCGTTCAAAACCATTAGCTGCTCACGGGAAAAGGAAGAGATTTTCGATTTCCGTAACAGAGTTATAGCTTCAGAAGCCCCTGGGGCAGTTCCACCTTGTCCTTCAGAGTCCCGGAGTCAGCAGCAACTGGACCGCAGTGAGTTTGGAGTGATCTGCATGCTTCTTTCATCTCTGGTGCTTCATGAATTTCTCGGAACACCTCACTGCTTCTGAAATCGGTCAATCGAAGTTAGCAAACTGATTATATTTTCAAACAACTGTAGCCCCTAATTAAGTGTACTAATTAAGTGTAGCCCCGAAACATATATGGTAGTCGCAAACAATAAATCATAAACCTGAACACCTGTGAATGAGGCATAGTGCAATATATGTAATGAAAACCCTCTTATTATTAATCATAAGATGTACAAAAGGATAATTGCACATATGAAGAAAATTGCATGTGTGTATTAAACTAGATCTGCACCCGAATACATCATCATTCAGATTACCTGTACAGCATAGTAACTTAATTAATGAAGTTGTTTATAGTAATAAAACCAAGGACAAAACCCAAAGGATTAGGTTATTATATTACAAAGTTTTTGATGAAATCCAACATATGCTAATGAAAGAAAGCCTCAATGAATTAGAAACAGAAGAGGGTTTTCTCAATATACTACGGGACATTTGTGTCAGTTACAAGCAGCGCTTGTGGTATTAATAGCAAGGAAAATTGTCTGTTCTTACCATAGTGATCCAAATCCAGCATTTTACTGGAAATGTAAGCCAGTACAATAAAGAAAAAGTCAATATAACAATTACAAAGAACACTAAATTTATATTGCAAGACAACTAGTAAAACAATTTTTATGCACAGATGATACAATTTTTATGTCACTAATTCCAAGAAATATACAAACACAACCTAAATTTAGATTGTTCATAAGAAATAAATTCTGTATTTTTATGTATATATAAAATTCATATGCAATCAGCTGCAATAACAAAGAAAAATCAGAAAATTAATTTAAGAAAACAATTTCATCTACATTAGCTTCAAAGAAATAAAACACTAGGGATATTTTCGGTTAAGTGTAATTCCTATACACTAAAAAGTACGAACCATTAATGAGAGCAATTTATGAAGACATAAATCAATGCAGTAATACAAGATTTCTGGATTGGAAGTGTCAACATTATAAAGATGAAAAATTATTTGAAAATATGCAAAAGTCCAATGCAATACCTAAATACCAGCACCCATTTTGTTGTTATTGCTGTTTCAGACATTGATAAGTGGATCCCAAAATTTATGTTTAAATTTATAGCACTTTAAATTGCTGAATCAACTTTTAAAACAGATAATATTGGAGATATTATGTTACCTGATCTCAAAATGTATACTAATAGTAATGAAATAAAAATAATGTTACTGATACAAGAACAACAACAACAAAATCACACCAAAGCCATTAGCACTTACTCCATCTTGACCCTATAGGACAGATTAGAATTGACCCTCAGGATTGTCAAGACTGCCACTTTATGGAAACAGACTTATAAAGCACATGGGAGGCCCGAACCATTGAACTTTTGGTTAACCAAGCCCTTAACCATTGAATCACCACTCTTCCTTACTACTGATGTAAGGACAAACACATATGAGTATCATGTATAAATGCAGGCTAATAGAACCCATAAAATCATGGATGCAATTCAGTTAGTTATGCCAAGACAATTAATCTTTTCAACAAATGATGCTGGGAGAATGGAATACTCATATGCCAAAAACAATGAGCACTACTTCAGTGTCCGCTTGCTGTTCTATGGTTCTTTCTGTGTTACAGTGATGTCACTGGTATTTCAAGACTCCACCATGGTCATCCATGGCACCGTTTTCAGCAGAGCTTCCAGACTAATAACAAACCAGGAAGAAGGAATGGGTAGTTCACATCTGAGGCATCAATCACTTAAAATATTATGAATAGTAGTAGAACATTGTCTAAAACAGTGCCTGAAAATGAGCTTCTTACGTTGGAAATTATTCAATACCAACTGGGGCAAAGCTGCCCCCTCAAAGGAGAATTGACCACAATGTTGGAAAGGAAGCAAGGCTTTTGGAACATTCACTTGTGGATGGGGATGGCTCAAAATGAGAAGAAACAACTTCAAATATCCATCATATTATTCAAGAAGACAACATAAAATATTAAAATAAAATGTGCAAATACCAGGAGTTAGACAGTCGAAAAGGGAAAATTCAATCAACATTTCTTAAGCTGAATAAAAAAAGCCTGAAGAAATTCAAGCCTCATATTGCAACGTTAAAGGATTTTTGTGAGGAAACTATGGAACAATTCAGATAGCATCAAAAGCAAGTGGAATGAATATACAGTCATTGCAATACAAAATTGATTCACATTCAACCATTTCAAAAGATAGCATGTGATAATTTTCATTTTTTTAACAAACCTGAACATATTGGATAAAAATTTCAAAGCTGTACTGAAGATTTTATCAAAAAACAAGTCTCCAGGAATTGACAGAAACCCACTGAAATGTTTTAACAAACTGATACATATCTAGAAGCACTCACTAGCCTAGGCAAGAAAGTTGGAAGACAGCTAAAGAAAGGTGACCCAACAGAATGGAGAGGTTGTCTATCAATATTATTAATATCATGCAGTTAAAACTCTGTTGAAATAATTCTAAAGAACTATAGCATTCCATCAATAGGGAACTTCCAGAAACTCAAGCCAGATTTAGAAGAGGACTTGGAACGAAAGACGTCATGGTTGATGTCAAATGAATCTTAGTGGAAAGCTGAGAATATCAAAAAGATGTTTATTTGTGTTTACTTATCTGTACAAAAACATTCAATTGTGTGGCTCATAACAAACTATGGATAACATTCAGAAGAATGAGAATTCAGAATACTTCATTGTGCTCATGTAGATCTTTTATATAGACATAGAGGAAATCATGAGGCCAAAATGAGGCCTATTGCGTAGCGGTTACCAGTTGGGCTGCGATCTGCACAGCCAGCAGTTTGAAATCACCCCCAGTTCCTTTGGGCTTTCTACTCCCATAAGCAGTTACTGTCTTGGAAACCCACAGGGGGTCTCCAGGGGTCGCCACTGACTTGATGGCAGTGAGATTGAGTTAAGACGCAATCAATCGACAGAACAAGGGATGTGACATAATTAAAATCAGGGATGTGTGCAGCAAGGATGCATTCATAGTATTCAATCTGTGTGTTAAACATGTAATCTAAAGCTGGACTATGAAGAACCATATGGCACCAAGGTTGAATGAAGGCTCACCGACAACCTGCAATACAAATATTACATCACCTTGTTTGCCGAAATGAGGAAAGCTTGAGGAGGCATTTGCTGATGACAAATCAAAGATTACAGCTTTTGCTACAGCTCAATGTAAGGGGAAACATTCTCACAAGTGGATAAATAGACAACATCATAATGGAGGAAAATTTGAAATTGTCAAAGATTTCATTTTCAACAGTTTTCTGGGCCTATAATTCACATATTATACCATTTAATAGTTCAACTACATCAAGAAGAGTTGTACAATCATCACCATACTCATATTTAGAACATGTACTCATCATATGGGCTCCTCATTTCCACACAACCTCTCCTACCATATCCCCAAGAAGCTATTAATCCACTTACTATGTTTATAGGTTTACTTATCCTGGATTTCATATACAGAAAAACATTAAAAACTAAATACGATTGACAAAGAGATAAAAACTTCAATCAAAAAGATAGAGAGCCTTGTAAAGTTTACTAAGGCAGACATAATAAACCTAAAATGTAGTGTCTTATCAGTTGTTCTCCATTTTGACCCATTTTAAAGATGTTTCCATTAAAAAAACAGTTGAGGGCCAGTACCCATGGATGAAGCACCTGGTGCATCCCCTTTGACCATGGACCAGAGATGGGAAGAGCCTTGCTACCATGCAGAGTACATTGGAAAGTAGATTATTGCAGATGCATTTAGTTCAAAATTTAGCACCTTATCATTTGATCTTCCCTATGATCCGTTTGAAATGTATTCTAGTTTTAAATATTTCTGCTACTTTTTAATTACATTTTTGATTTATGCACTTTCATATTTTTAATTATAATTAGATGTACTTAAATTTTTACCAAGGGCATGTATTAATCTTTTTTTAATTAAATCATTTTATTAGGGACTCTAACAGTTCTAATCACAATACATACATACTTCCATTGTGTCAAACACATTTGTACATATGTTGCCATCATCATTTTCAAAGCATTTTCTTTTTTTTTAAATCATTTTATTAGGGGCTCATACAACTCTTATCACAATCCATACATACATCAATTGTATAAAGCACATTTGTACATTCGTTGCCCTCATCATTCTCAAAACATTTGCTCTCCACTTAAGCCCCTGGCATCAGGTCCTCATTTTACCCCCTCCTTCCCCACACCCCCCTCCCTCATGAACCCTTGATAGTTTATAAATTATTATTTTGTCATATTTTGCCCTGTCCGACGTCTCCCTTCATCCACTTTTCTGTTGTTCGTCCCCCAGGGAGGAGGTCACATGTAGATCCTTGTAATCAGTTCCCCCTTTCCAACCCACCTTCCCTCCACCCTCCCAGTATCACCACTCACACCACTGGTCCTGAAGGGATCATCCGCCCTGGATTCCCTGTGTTTCCGGTTCCTATCTGTACCAGTGTACATCCTCTGGTCTAGCTAGACTTGCAATGTAGAATTGGGATCCTGATAGTGGCGGGGGTAGGAAGCATTTAGGAAGTAGAGGAAAGTTGTTTTTTTCATCGTTGCTACATGGCACCCTGACTGGCTCGTCTCCTTCCCAATATGTCCAGTGGCATACAAATGGGCTTTGGGACTCCACTCTGCACTTCCCCCCTCACTCACTATGATAAGATTTTTTGTTCTGATGATGCCTGATACCTAATCCCTTCAACACCTCATGATCGCACAGGCTGGTGTGCTTCTTCCATGTGGGCTTTGTTGCTTCTGAGCCAGATGGCTGCTTGTTTACCTTCACGCCTTTAAGACCTCAGATGCTATATCTTTTGATAGCCGGGCACCATCAGCTTTCTTTGCCACATTTGCTTATGCACCCATTTGTCTTCAGTGATCGTATGTATCATGGAGGTGAGCAAACATGATATGATTTTTTGTTCTTTGATGCCTGATAACCGATCCCTTTGGCACCTCCTGATCACACAGGCTGTGGTGCTTCTTTCATGTGGGCTTTGGGTAGTGTTAACAAATCCAGGATCAAGGGAGCAAGTGATCCAAATCGGTGGTGAGGAGGGTGTGGGAGGCCTGGTAGGGCATGATCAAGGGTAATGTAATCAAGAGGAATTGCTGAAACCCAGGTGGGGACTGAGCAGGATAGTAGAACAGGAGGAAAGTCAAAGAAATTGGATGAAAGAGCTGGGAGGCAAAGGGCATTTATAGAGGTCTAGATAAAGGCATGTACATATGAAAATATATTTATATATGAGGATGGGGAAATAGATCTATGTGTGTATATTTATACGTTTAGAATTAAGGCAGCAGAAGGACATTGGGCCTCCACTAAAGTACTCCCTCAATGCAAGGATATTTTCTTCTATTAAATTGGCATTCTATGATGCTCACCTTCCCAACACAACCACTGAAGACAAAGCGGGCGACTAAGCAAATATGGTGAAGAAAGCTGATGGTGCCCGGCTACCAAAAGATATAGCATCTGGGGTCTTAAAAGCTTGAAGGTAAATAAGCGGCCATCTAGCTCAGAAGCAACAAAGCCCACATGGAAGAAGCACAAAGTATTTTTTTCTACTTGAACCCTTGATATCAGCTCATTTTTATAACCTCCCTTCCCTACCCTCCGTCCCTCATGAACCCTTGACAAATTATAAATTATTTTCACATCTTACATCATCCACTGTTTCCCTTCACCTACTGTTCTGTTGTTCATCCTTCTGTGGAGGGGAAGTTATAGGTTGATCATTGTGATCAATTCCCCCCTTCTCCTCCCATCTTCCCCTTAGCCTCCTGGTATTTCTATTCTCATTATTGGTCCTGAGGGGTTGATCTGTCCTGGATTCCCTGTGGTGAGGGCTCTTATCTGTAGCAGTGTACATGTTCTGGTCTAGTCAGATTTGTAAGGCAGAATTGAGGTCATGTAGTGGGGTTGGAGGAGGATGGGCTTTGGGCCCCCACTTCACACCCTCCTCATTCACATTGATATGATTTTTTATTCTGGCTCTTTGATGTCTGATACATGATCCCATTTGTGTTAGTCTGGGCAGACTAGAGAAACAAAATTCATAAACACTCATACTTTATGAGAGTGTTTTATATAAAGGGTAATTATACATTAAGCATCCCAACCCAGTGCTGTCCAAGCCCATATGTCCGACATTAGGCCATATGTCTGACATCAATCTACAAAGTTCTCCACAAATTCACAAACACATGCAATGACACCGAATGCAGGAGGAAAGCCAAATCAGTGAGCATGTAAGCAGCTCAATGCGACTTCTCCAGCAACCAGGGCTGCATCAGGGTAGGTCCATGTTGCTTCTCCTCAGGGATGTCTCATAGGAAGTGAGCCTTGCCAGCTGAGGCAGAGATCCAACCATCAAAGAGCAAGAGACCAGAGAACTTTAAAGGCGAGGCTCACCAAGCCATTTATCTCTCTGCCCTTCAATTAATCCCACATGTATTTGTCGGCCAGGTTGGCACAATAAACCGTAACTATCACACCATCGACACCTCATGATCACACAGGTTGGTGTGCTTCTTCCATGTGGGGTTTGTTGCTTCTCAGCTAGTTGGTCGCTTGTTTACCTTCAAGCCTTGAAGACCCCAGACACTATATCTTTTGATAGCCAGACACCATCAGCTTTCTTCACCACATTTGCTTATGCATCCGCTTTGTCTTCAGCGATTGTGTTGGGAATGTGAGCATCACAGAATTATGCCAAATTATTAAAACAAAGTGTTCTTGCCTCGAGGGAGTTGAGGCCCAATGCCCATCGGCTACCTTAATACTTAACTTATAATTATAAATATATGTACATAGCTCTATTTCCCTATCATTATATAAAAATATATTTATATATGTACATGCCAGTATTTAGACCTCTATAAATGTCCTTTGTCTCCTAGTTCTTTCTTCTATTTCCTTTTACTTTCCTCTTGTCCCACTATCATGTTTGGCCTTCATTTGGGTTTCAGTAATTCCTCAAGGTTACATTGCCCTTGATTAAGCCTCACTAGACATCCTACACCCTTTTCTCCATCAATTTTAGTTCACTAGTTGTTCCCTTGTCCCGGGGTTGGTTGACAGTCCCCTTCCTTTCTCCCACCTCCCCCTCTCCCATGTCCTCCAGGAACTGTTGGTCCCCTTGTTTTCTCCTCCAAATTGTTTATCCTGCCTATATTATCTAGATAGACATGCAGAGACAATAATAAGCTTCTGCTTCATTTTCAAATGAATTCATTTTATTTGGATCTCCAATTGGTGTACAAGGTAGCAACATGTCAAGAAATCAAACAGCATATTACACTGGACAAAGGTGCTGGGGGGGAAATGTCTTTAAAGTGTTAAAGAGCACATTTTTTAAATTTTGAAGACGAAGGTGCACTTGATTCAAGCCATGCTATTTTCAATGGCCTCACTGCATATGAAAGCTGGATAATAAATAGGAAGACCTGAGAAGAATTGATGTGCTTGAATTATGGTGTTGGTGAAGAATGCTGAAAGCACCACAAGAAAGAGCAAAACTGTCTTGGAGAAAGTATAGTCAGAATTCCCCCCAGAGGTGAGCATGGCAACATTTTGTCTGACATACTCTGGACATAATGCTTGGTAGAGAGTCTCTGAAGAAGAGGAAGGCTATCAATGAAAAGACGGATACAGTGGCTGCAAGAATGGACTCAAAAGTGACAATAATTGTGGAGAAGGTGCCGAATCAGGCAGTGGTTAGATCCGTTGATCACAGGGTGATCATTCAGCAGTGCTTAACAAAAACAACAAAAATAGAAAGAAAATGTGTTGAGAATGATGATGGCAACATATGTACAACTGTGCTTGACACAATGAATGTATGAATGGACTGTGATAGGAGCTGTACGAGCCCCCAATAAAATGATTAAAAAAAACTGAAACCTTTATCTCATACCATGCACAAAGATTAGCACAAAATTGATGATATATAAAAAATTACAATACACCTAAACTTAATGGTTGAAATTGAAGACCTACTAGGAGAAAACATAAGAAATATGTACTTCTGACCTTAAGCTAGGGAACATTGTTTAGATATGATGCCACAAATACACTCCA
The DNA here is from genome assembly GCF_000313985.2 of Echinops telfairi. Classification (NCBI taxonomy): domain Eukaryota; kingdom Metazoa; phylum Chordata; class Mammalia; order Afrosoricida; family Tenrecidae; genus Echinops; species Echinops telfairi. The sequence continues at coordinate 20,132,480 of NW_022111300.1, forward strand.
CAAAAGAAAACATTTGGTAACATAATATGGTAATTGAAATCTTTTGTTCTTTAAAAGCTATCAAAAATAGCTTAGATATTATGTCAACTAGACCAAATCATCGATTTAGATAAACAAATTTAAATCACATATCTGATCATAACAAATTGAATGCCAATTACAAGCACATTTCAGTGTTTCATTCTATTGTGCAAAGGGTTGATATGGGTCAGAACTGACTCAATAACATCCAACAATAATAACAACAACTTAAAATACAATATAAGAAGACCGAACACCAATTGTATAAAACATTTGAATATATAGTTTACAAAAAATACATAGTGCTTCTTTGCAGATTCATAGCTTCTTCAAAATATAAATGTATATTTAAAACTATTATGCATACTTTCCATATGATTCAGTAATTCCACTTATTGGTATTTCCTGTGAAATATGAAATAGTCATATAAAGATTTGTATACAAAAGTCTATAAAAGTGTCATTTACAATAGAGTCAAACCAAAAACAACCCAAAAATCCTTCCAATGATGAATTGACATGCAAAATGTTGACTATTCTTACATTAGGATACTTCTAATAAAAAGAAACAAATGAATAATGCATGCTAAAACGGATGGATTTTAAATACATTATGTGAAGTGAGAGAAAAGAGACACAAGACTTCATGTGGTGTAATTCTGTGTATAAGTAATTAATAGAAAGGGGTAAAAGAGAGAGATATAAATGAGATTACCAGGGGGGTGGCCCTGATGATAGGAATAAAGGCTCAGCTTCAAATCAGCATAATGATACTTTATGTGGTGACTGATATTTTTTGAGGTAGAATAAAGCGGTGGTTGTACAACTATGTATATTTATGAAAATAAAACTATTGAACGAGACACTTACATTGGGGAAATTTGTGCTACACTAATTATATTTCAATAAAATTGATCCAACTGTAATAACACAGATGTCAGAGATACAATAAAAAATAATAAACAGCTTCTCATATACTCATACTATAGAAATGGAATTTTCTGTGAAAACTTTTCCACATACACAAAGGTAATAACTGCATTTCCAGATACCTTTGAAAGTAAAATCTACCCAATATTTTAGAAAGAAATAACAGTTCAACAAAAATTCCTACCACATATCAGCATATGGGGAAAATATGTATTCTTTCCAACAAATTGTACAAGGTCACCAACACCATGATATGAAGGCATTTCAAAAATATAAAAGAAAAGAAAATTAAAAGCCAATATTCCTCATGAGCATAGTGTGTTAGGCTGGGCTGTCTACAGAAAGAAACCAGTGACACTCGTATGTGTGTAAGAAAGGGCTTCCTGTCAAAAAATAACTATATATCAAGAAGGCATTCCAGTCCAGTCCAACGCAAGTCCATATGTCCTTGTCCATAAGTTCCTCTTCAGGCTCAAGTGGTACCTAAAAGCGAGGCAGGAAGATCACAGGTCGGTAACTGCAGAGCCTCATGGATTCAAGGTCAGTGGAAGCAGAGCAGAGGGTCAGAAAGCCCACCTGGGGTTACCCTGGTGGAGGCAGACTTTCAGTGAAGTCCCAGCGAGGAGGAAGGTGAAGTAGCAGAGATAAATTGTCTCTGCCTCATCATACTCTTACATAAAGGCCACACCACCAAGAAAGTGTCATCGAGCTACCACTTGACGCTCAGGTTGAACTCTGCCCTAGCCAGGGTGTCTAGTTGACATAATATCTAACTATCACACACAGAGACGATAATCAATTGCACTATAGAATAAAAAATAAACCCAACAACCTAAAAATATAATAAGAAAGACCAAGATGTTTCTTTATAGAAAGAGATGATTGGTTTAACATTAGAAAAGCTATCACTGAACCATACTATCTTAAGAGAATAATAGAGAAAAAAATTACTAGCATCCAAATAGATACTAAAGGCACATCCAGAAAGCTGACAAACTACGAAGACGTGCTACCCAGGTATTCTACCACAAAGATACAAGAGACCAAATCCTTATAATAATTTGGTCTCAGATAATTATGATATGATATGAGAAATAGATCATTATGATAATCCTGGAATGCCGAGCTTCCAAGGAAATGATCAAGAAATAGATTGAATACCAGGTAGGAGAAGAAACAACAAAATCAATAAGAAAGGAAACAGCTAGCCTGAACGGGATAGCCATGTTGGACCTTTTTCAAGCAGTATTTCATCCAGACAGCAGCCTGGATGAGCGGTGTCTTGAAAGAACTTTAACTGTGCTTTAATGAACAGTAAACAGAAAATGGCACACAAAAATGTCTATCACAACCACTAGGAGATGTAGCCAAGGTATCACCAACATAAAATCATCAATTCAATACAAATTTAAAAATTACAATGTCTCAGAGATAATAGACAATTTCAGCTCACATAAAGAAATAGAACTGTGTTAGTCCAGGTGGACTAGAGAAACAAATTCATAGACACTCACATGTGTGTAAGGAAGAGGTTTACATACAAGAGCAATTGAACATTGAGAAAACATCCCAGCCCAGTCCAGATCAAGTCCATAAGTCTGATATTATCCCAATTGTCCGATAACAATCTATAAAGTCCTCTTCAGACTCACGAAACACATGCAATGACAACAAATGCAGGAAAATCACAGGGAGTGGGTGTGAAGTCTTGTGGGTCTAGCAGTGTTATAAGCATCTCAGCGCTGCCAGGGGTCTCCATGTGGCTTTTTCCAGTTTCCAGGGCATGGTGTCTATCAGCATAGTGCCATGTGCCCTGTCAGTAGAGCATCTCTCAGGGAAAGTGAGCTCAGAGAGGGAATGTCTCCAATCTCGAAGGAGGAAAATACATGAGTTCCCAGAATTCTCAGGAGAAGGCCATGCCCCAACAGAGGTCCCACTGGCTATAATCCGACTGACAGACTAGACTCCACCCCTTCACTCTTATTCCTCTCTAGTCCCAAATTGACACCAGATTATGTAACTACAACTCATATGTATATAAGAAAGTGGTTTATGTACAAGAGCAATTGAATATTGAGAAAACATCCCAGCCCAATCCAGATCAAGTCCATAAATCCGATATTAGCCCATATATCCAATACCAATCTATAAATTCCTCTTCAGACTCACAAAACACATGCAATGGCACTGAATGTAGGAAGATCGCAGGCCAGTAGGTAGAAAGTTGTGCATCCAGTGGCAGTGGAAGCATCTCAGAGCTGGCAGGGCTCTCCACATGGCTCCTTCAGTTCCAGCACTTTAACGTAGCTCCATGTGTCTTGTTGTCAGGAATGTTTCACAGGGAGTGTGTGTCTAGCCTCCAGCAAGCTTTATCTCTCCTTAGTGTAGCCAAAGGAGGTCATCAAGCTGCGACCTGATTGACTCTTAAGTCTCAAATTGACAACAGATTATGTAACTACCACAAGGACAGTGTGACTCAGGTAAGTGACTGGTATATTGAGCCAGAACACCTTTTTCAGGACTACCTGATAAGGACTCCAAAAGAATGATATTTAGATTCTTTCAACAGATTGTGAGAAGCATTAAAAGTAACAAGGAAAGCACTCAAACAAATAGAAAACTTTGAAAAACTCAAAAAAACTAAAGGATGCAAACACACAGCAAAGGAAAAAAAAAAACACTGAAAGAACAAATTGAATGCTAGAAGATGTTTTTCCTTCCCTCTCCTAGATTATTTAAAAAAAAGAAGTTTGTTTTGCCCAGTCACAAAGATAAACCTTTACTATCTAGAAGAGCAGGGGCCACAAACTTACCCTTTTGCTACATGCTGAGGTGTGTGCCCCCGAACTGTATCAGATGCGTGGATTCTCAGGAGGGGTCATTGATGTGAGCATCTTCCTGGGTTGGTGTCTTTACTTCATGTCCAGTGTTTAAAAATTCAAATGGCAAACACTCTACTTCCATAACCAGATTTACTTGTTTTATCAGGAAAAAAAAAAAAAGCCTCAAGAAATTTGTAGATCAAATCAAGAATGTGTATGTGTCCATTGTTGCCAAAATTTTTAAATTCCTGAGAAACAAAAGAACTGCCCAAACAAATGAAAATTAAAAATGACCCCAAAATAGGAATAGAATCTAGAAGATTGATACCAAGGTATCAGAAACAGATAATGAATTTAAAGAGGAAAGGAGTAGAATTTAATCCATGGAAAGCCAAATTAGTGAACTTGAAGACAAATCTTTCAATACTGATCAGCTAAAGAAATAATTTTTATAAAAAGATGTTTAAAGAATAGAAGTAGCATATAATCCTGCATTCTCTCTACTTAGTGTATATCTCAAATAAATAAGAACAAAACATGAACAGATACATATACACCCATGTTTGTCACAGCAATTTCTATAAAGCTAAAAGATGGAAACAACTAAAACTTTGTCTGGGGAGTAATGGATAAAAAAACTCTAAATGCACACAATGGAATATTAGGCATCTCTAAAAAAAAATAAGACTCTTTCAAACTCCCCATGACATGGTCAACATCATTGTTTTATATTAGTCGTAAAGATAAATATTTCATGGTATCATAATTATAAAGAAAGAAACAATAAAAATGTTCTTTTACACTAAAGGAAAACATTTTGAAGACGAGGATGCGGTCAGGGACAGGGGAGAGAGGAGAGAAAGGGAAAGAAGGAAGGAGGGAGGGGCGGAGGGTGGGGAGATGGCAGAACCACTACACAGGGCAGGGTGGAGGGGGAGAGAGCTTTACTGCGAACTGCCACTGCGCTGTTTCATTTGCATATGTTATACTGTGCTACAAATATGAGGGGAACAATAATAGATACATCAATTAATTTTTACGTTTGTAATGGACAATTTTTTTTTTAAAATGAAGGGCACAGCCTTTAAAACCCTCCAGTTTCCGTACCTAGTCTGAGTGGTTATAAAGGAAAAATAAAATTGGAAATGACTTTGATTTTTCTGTGGCACCTAAGCTAGTTTTAAACAAACAAGATATCTGAAGGTATCTTGTGGGACACTTTTAAGAGGAATAACTTATGTGTGATTAGATTTCAAAACAGAAAGAAACAGAAAGAAATCAGAGGGAACATTGTTGAAGAAATTCATTGAAAGAAACTTCCCTATATCATCATGAAAGACTAAAAAATGTGCATTCAAGGAGCTGAACGAAGCCAAAAAGAGAGACTCTGTAGAAGAAATCCCCACAACATTTCATAGTCGAACTTTCCAAACAAAGATAAGGAAATAATCCTGAGAGTGGCTTGGGTGAAAAATGAAGTTAGCTACAAAGCAGAACCAGTTAAACTAAGCGCATCTTTTTTTTTTTAAGGAGAATGGTCCCATATTTTTATTAACATGTTAGCAAAACAAAATCCAATGGCTTACAATGTTTACGTGTTATTTGAAAAATAAAGTAGTGATAAAAGCATGTCACAACTGTCTTCTTTGTTTGGTTTTTGTTTTGCTTCCTTTTTGTTAACCATGACAAACACCAATCTAAAATGGAACTGTTTAATATATTTGAAATGAGGCCAATTAACAACAAATAAGGACACAAAGTGAATCTTTGTCTAGATAGTTCACACCTTCTCCACTTTCTGGGTTTCCACATGATGGCCCCATCCCCTAAAAACAAAACAAAACAAAAAACTCAACTTAAATTAAAGCTAACGTGCTACAAATAAAAATTCATAACAGCAAGAAAATAGGAAAACATGCTTTTCAAGTAAGCACTTATTCCACAAATGCAACCTCTTTCCATGGATTTTATTTGAAGCTGTGTGGGACAGGGTCCTCTCAGGAGTCCCCCTTCCCTTCTTGCCCTCCCCCAACCCCCCTCTCCCAAGTTAAAAAACCCAAACAAAACAAAATCCAAAACATGAAAACCAAAGGGCTCATACCCCTCACACACACATCCAAGCACTTGCACACACATGTGAGCACACACACTTCTACAGCCTAGGCTTCAAGGAAAGTTTGTTTCTACTTTTTGGAACGAAACCTTTTGTTCACAAACAGAATGTATTGTATAGACTTAGATTAGTCTCCACTGCTCTCTTCCTGCAAATACCTAATACGGGGAAACAGAGCAGCTGGCAGCTAGATTGGGAAAGAAAAATAAAAAAGTAGTTCTTCAGGCTCCTTGTAGGATTTAAGTATTTCTTGTCCATTCTCACCAAAGGGATGAGATTCGAGTATATCCCCCTCCCTCTAATAAATGAGCAACCTCCCAAAACACAACGCAAACAAAACGAAAAACACATTTTAAATGCACATGCGAAAGCCAGCTCATCCTAACAAAAATTATTTGTGTGAGACGGATAATGTGTTAATTTGATGAGCAACAAAAGGGTTTAGAGGACCTCCTTGTCTGGCCCACAAGCTGCATAGCTGTGCTGAAAGTTTGGTTCTTTAGTTAAATTAAAAAAAAAAAAGTTAACATCTTTGTTATTTTCATGGTTAAAATAAAAACATTCCTATTCACCAAAACACCCCTAAATCTCCCTTGCCCCCAAATTAAGCAATAACACACACACACAAAGAACAATTTATATGAAAAACTGAATTGTGCTGTGTTTGGAACACTCAAACTGATAGAAAATAAACACAGTGGCAAACAGAACTGCACAATCACCTTAAGATTCACTCACATGGAGCTACCAAATTCGAAATTATAGTTGAACAATAATAAACCGCTTACCTGGAATAAAGGATGACAATTCACAAGCAGTTATCTAATAATTAAAGTCTGGGTTTTTTTTTTTGTTTGTTTTGATTTTCCATATAAGGATTTTAAGCACAATTTGTGTTCCTTTCTTTAACCTCTTTTTTGCTCTCTCCCCCTTCCATTCACCATCTTGCCAGCAGTTCTCTCTACATTTAACCACAATGACGACAGGCAGTACTGAAAACTGCAGAGAAGTACCCATGGTTAATTTTGAGGTACTAGGAAACAGGTGACTGTTTTATGCAAAGCAGTTTTTTTGTTTTGTTTTCTGCTTTTGTTTTGCTTCCCCCCCCTGAAGCGGCTGCAGTTAGGCCTTGTGGAGAGCAAATGTTTTGAGAATGATGAGAGCAATGAATGTACAAATGTGCTTTACACAATTGATGTATGTATGGATTGTGATAAGAGTTATATGAGGCCCTAATAAAATGATTTTTTTTAAAAAGAAAGAAAAAGCTTAAGGTATTAAAATAGAAAAACACACCAAAAGTCGTGCATTAAAAAGTTTTTCCCCTAGGAGAAGAGATCTTCTACGGTCATGGAGTGTCTGTCTGTCCGCCGCATTCTGGCTGAGCCCACCAAGAGCACACCGGGGGCACAGGAGGCGTTTCCAGATTCCGCAAGTGGAACTTCAACGACAACAGAGATCCGGAAGATGCAGTGATGGAAAAGGAGCCACATATTCCAACCATTTAAATAATTTTAATTTACATACTCATTCACAAAGGTACCAGTGCTAAGCTCATATTTCTAAGAAGAAATTTGGCAGGCAAGAAGGCAATGAGCTGATGTATATTAAGGTCTCAAAGAAATCATTGCCAACCAAGAATTATATATCCAGCAAACTTGACTCTAAAATATGAAAGCATTAGTATATTTCCAGATGAACAGAAATTAAAACAAATTGTACAAACTAGACAAAACTTATAAGAAATACTAATGGGGATTCTTTGGACAGAGAACCAACAACACTGGACAACAAACTCAGATTAACAAACATGACAACATCCTGCAGAAGTTAAACCAAATATAGAAATATTTACATTGTTGTTGCTAGGGGCCATCATGTTGGCTCAGACTCATAGAAACACTATACACAACAGACCAAAACCCTGCCTGGAACCCTGCTCCATCATCCCAATTGTTCCTATGCCTGAACCCCTTGTTTCAGCCAGGGGTGTCAATCTATCTTGCTGAAGGCCTTCTTCTATTGCTGCCCTTCGACTTTACCAGCATGATGTCATTCTCTGGGGACTAATCTCTCATGACAGCATGTAAATTATGTATACGAGGGAGTCTACCTGTCCTTCTCTCTAAGGAGCACTCTGGCCTTACTTCTTTCAAGACAGATCCGTTTGTCCTTTTAGCAGTCCATTACACTCACAACATTCTTCAAAAGCACCACAGTTCAAACCAATTCCTCGTCAGTCTTCCTTATTCAACATCCAACTTTCAACTAATATCCATAGTAAAGCACCTGCACGAGATTAAAAATAAGGAACTAGAGGTACACATTCATAACTAAGATAATTACAAAATAAGTAGAAGAAATCATGTAGTTACAGAACTTTCAAAGGGAGAGGAGGTCAAGTATATTTCAGGATAAAACAGAATGTTTCCAAGTTGGGAAGAAATTACTAATTTACCAGGTACCCTCTAAGAATATGCACAGATCACATCAATTTTTTAAAAAGGAAAATAACGAACATTTAATAAACTCTAAAGCAACAGGAACTTTTTAAATGAGAATAAAAAAATACAAAAATGAATTCAGCACAGAAATTCATGTGGAATCAACAAACCAGCAGCACCATGAAAAACACACAAGAAAATGTCAACTATAATGATACTGAACATCTATTGATTAAATGCCCTGATGCAGAGACAAGAGTAGCAGAATGGATGAGAAAACAGACTCCAAGAATATGATGCGCTACTAGACACACACTTCACACTAAAGACAAAGATGGGCTCAAACTTTTAAATGGAAAAAATATATAACAGCTACCAGGTGTGACAATATTATTTTCCGATAGCATAGACTTTATCGCAAAATATAACAAAGGAGACTAAGAATGACATTATAGAATGGTTAACGGTCAATTACCAAGAGGACAAAACTATAATGAATATCTATGTACCCAACGAAAGAGCCTCAAAATAAAGTAATTAAATTCTTACAGAATTAGAGGAAAAGAAACCTGGACAAGGATAGTAGGAGGCTTTTACTGTGCCACTTTCAACTAAAGCTAGGACACTAAATGGAAACTCGGCCAAGACACAGAAGATCTAAAGAACACATTCTAGTGACCTAATCTCATAGACATAGACTGACCATGCTATCTAACAACAACCCAATTTCATTTTTTTTTCAGTGCACATGAAACATTCTCCACACTAGAACATCTGTGAGGCCACAAAGCAAGCCTCAATAAAAGTTCAAGCACTGAGATATTACAGAGCATCTTCCCACATTACAACACTATAAAATTAGCTATCCGTAATAGGAAGATATACCACTATTGGTTACTTTGTGCGGTTGTGATGGCTTGTGTGTAACTGTGATGCTGGAAAATATGTCACTACATTACCAATATTTCAGATACAAGCAGGATTGCCCAGAGTGATTTCAGCAAATCTTCCAAACTAAGAATAGATGATGAAGGCATAGATGGTCCATCATCTAACAATAGAAAGACCAAATACAAAATATCAAATACATGGCAATTAAATAAAACCATGCTTAAAAATGGATACAAGAAGAAATGTTTTTAGAAATGTTAACTTCTCAGAATCATTTAAGAATGTAAACACAAAATACCAAAACCTCTGGGAGAAAACAAAAGGTTTGCTCAGAGAGCAAATTCTATCAATAAACACACACATCAAAAAAAGAAAAAGGAACCAAAATCAGCACCTTAACCCACCATATCCAGCAATTAGAAAAAACAGCAAAATAATTCTACAGCCACCAGAAAAAAAGAAGAAATAAGAAGGATTAAAGCAGGGTTAAATAAACAAACATAATAGAAAGAATCAACAATAAAAGAAGTTAAAAGGATTAACAGAATCCACGACCCACTAGAAAATCAAACACACGAGGAGAATGCACACAACACTAATAAGAAATGAAATGGGGACTCTCTCTCATTCACTCACTCACTCACTCACTCACACTCATTCACTCACTCACTCTCTCACTCACTCACACTCACTCACTCTCTCACTCACTCTCATTCACTGACTCACTCTCACTCACTCACTCTCTCACTCACTCATTCACTCTCATTCACTCACTCACTCTCTCACTCACTCACTCACTCACTCACTCTCACTCACTCACTCTCTCACTCACTCTCATTCACTGACTCACTCTCTCACTCACTCACTGTCTCACTCACTCACTCTCATTCACTGACTCACTCTCATTCACTGACTCACTCACTCACTCTCTCACTCACTCACTCACTCTCATTCA
>NW_022111300.1:20142927-20153567 GCF_000313985.2 Echinops telfairi
TGACTCACTCTCTCACTCACTCATTCACTCACTGATTCTCTCACCCTCTAATTCTCTCACTCTCACTCACTCTCATTCACTGACTCACTCTCTCATTCACTCACTCACTCACTCTCTCTCATTCACTCACTCACTCACTCACTCTCATTTACTGACTCACTCTCTCACTCACTCATTCACTCACTGATTCTCTCACCCTCTAATTCTCTCACTCTCACTCACTCTCATTCACTGACTCACTCTCTCACTCACTCACTGACTCACTGAAAAAAAGAAAGAAATGAAATGGGAAATGTCACAAGAGAACCAATGGGGGAAAAACTGTCATCACACAATATTACAAAGAACTGTACCCCAACAAATTTGAAAGCCTAGAAGAAATGGAAAATTTTGGGGTAAACACTACCTCTCTAAACTACCTGGACAGAAATTGAAAACCTTAACAGGCTCATAGTAAAATAAGAAATTGTTCGGGTCATATAAAAAAGCAGGACCCAGACAGTTTTACTGGTGAATTCTATTAAAAGAAGCTGACTCCAATTCTACTCAAACTATTCCAGAGCATAAAAAAAGACAGGAAATTTAAGTTTTGACATAAACGTATAATAAACCTGATACCCAAGTCAGACAGAGACATCACTAACAAAGAAAACTATAGAACAATATCCCAGGAATACGTTGATGTTTTGTCAGTCGAGACTCACAGTGACGCTGTGAACAGCAGTCCACGGTGCCTCCGATTGCCATCCTCACAATTGTTCTCTCTGAGCCCATTGTTGCTGCTACTATGCCAATCCATCTGGCTGAGGGCCTTTCTCTCTTTCACTGCGCCTCTACTTAACCAAATATGATGTCCTTTTCCAGGGAACGGCCTCACCTGATAACGCATGCAAAGTGTATAAGTCTCTCCATTCTTGCTTCTAAGAAGAATTCTGACTCTACTTCCAAGACAGAATTATTTGTTCATTTGGCAGTCCATGGTACTTTCCATTCTTTGCCAGTACCATAATTCAAATGAAACTATTCTTGTCAGTCTTCCTTCTTCAATGCCCAACTTTTATATGCATATAAGACAATGGAAAATACCATGGCTTGTATTAGGCACATGTTAGGCCTCAAAATAACATCCCTGATTTTCAACATTTTAAAGAGAACTTGTGCAATAGATTTCCTCCATGTAATGTGTCATTTGATGTCTTGATTGATGCTTCCATGAACACTGATTGTAGATCCAAGCAAGATGAAATCCTTGACAGCTTCAATCTTTTCTCTGTTTACATGATGCTGCCTACTGGTCCAGTTGTGAGGATTTGGGTTTTCTTTACATTGAGGTGTAATCCATACTGAAGGCTACCTTCCTTGAGCTTCATGAACAAGTGCTTCAAGTCCTTATCACTCCCAGCAAACAAGGTTATGTTGTGTGCGTATCTCAGGTCTCCATCCCTGATGTCCCACTAGTCTTCATGTAATCCAGTTTCCCTGCTGATTTGTTCAGCATATAGTTTGAATGAGTATGGTGAAAGGAGACAACCCCAACATGCACATTTCTTGATTTTGAAGTATGCAGCATTCCCTTGTTCCATTCACACAACTACCTCTTGATCCACGTAAGCCTCTTAATCTGCATAAGTACAAAAAAAGGTTCTGGAATTCTCATATTTCTCAGGAGTATCCAGTTTGTTATGCCCCACAGTGGAATTACTGTGTGTAGTCAACAAAACACAAGTAAACATCTCTCTGGTATACTCTGCTTTCATCCAAGTCCTTTTGATATCAGCAACGCCTTTGTTCCATGTCCTCTTCTGAATCTGGCTTGAATTTCTAATAAATCCCTGTCAATGTGCTGATTCAACCATTGTTGGACCATCTTCAGTAAAAATTTTATTGCATGTGATATTAGTAATATTGTTCTACAGTTTGCACATTTTTTGGAATTATTGTTCTTTGAAATAGGTACAAATAATGATCTCATTCAGTCAGGTGACTGTTTTCCAAATTTCTTGGCATAAATGAGTAAGTACTCCCAGTGCTTTATAAGCTTATGTAAACATTTCAATTGGTATTCCATCAGTTCCTGGAGCCTTGTTTTTGGCTAAGGCTTTCACTGCAGTTTGGATGTCTTTATTCAATACCATTGATTCTTGATCATCTGCTACCTTTTGAAACTATTTTATATCAATTTTTTGTTCTTCTTGGTACAGTAATTCTGGCATTTCCCATCTTCTTTTGATGGTTGCTATATCATTCAATAGTTTGCCCATATAATCCTTCAATATTTCAACTCGAGGCTTGAACTTTTTCTTTAGTTCTTTCAGATTAGGATGTGCTGACCATGTTCTTCCTTTTTGGTTTTCTAACTCTATGTCTTTGCACATTTCATTGTAATATTTCACTTTGTCTTCTCGGGCTCCTCTTTGAAGTGTTCTGTTCATCCCTTTTACTTAATCATTTCTTCCATTTGCCTTAGGTACTTGTGGCAGTTGGAAAAATCTCCTGTCAACTTGTGAAGGGGTGGAGTCTAGCCTGTCAATCAGGTCCTCAACAATAATGTCTCTGTGTGGGCATGGCCTTCTACTGAGGATTTTGGGAACTCAGGTCTTCCTCCCTGGAGGTGGGACACACTCTCTGCTTTGTTTTCTTGCTGACAAGCCACATGGAGCTTAAGCTGATAGATCCAGAACCCTGGAACTGGAGGAGCCACGCGGAGACCCCTGCCATTGCTGAGATGCTTCCACCACTACTGGATCCACAAGACTTTCCACCCACTGGCCTGTGATCTTCCTGCATTCTGCATTATTGCATGTGTTGTTAGAGTCTGAAAAGAAACTTATAGACTGGTATTGGAATATGAGCTAATATCAGATTTATGGACTTGATTTGGACTGGACTGGGGTGTATTCTTAATATATAATTGCCCTTTTATATAAAGCTCTTTCTTATACAGATATGTGAGTCTCCCTGGATTTGTTTCTCTAGTCTATCCAGACTAAAACATTAAGGGACCTTGGAAGTGAGGTACTAGAGAAACAAATCATGAAAATGGTGAGTAGATGCTTGACCTCTGTCTCATGGTAAGTCAGAGGTCTCACTCTTTGACTAGTCAGAGGTCAGATAGGGCCAGGCAGTTTACCCTTTGTTTTCTAGAAGGAATGTGGGAATTTACCACTTTGATTCCTAGAATTGTCTTTGGTTAATCCTGCCTGAAATGGTGAAAATGATTGTGATAAATGTGAATCTTGAGCTCTGGTGGCAAAACCACCCCTTAAATTTATCAAAAACCATGCTGCTTAGTGAAAACGGCTGACGGAAAGTCAGAATGGCTCACAGAAAGCCTGGCCCTGGCTTGATTCAGTCAGAAACCTGAGGCAATCTTTTGTATCAGTGGAATAGTTTGGATAAGGATTAATATAAGTTTAGATAAGAATAGAATTGGAATTTTTTTTAACATTGAGTTTATGGTCTGGCTCTACTAGGTTTATACTGTTTTCTTCTGCCTATTGTTATTGATATAATGATTGATAGAAATTATTACTGGGAAGTAAAATTAGAGTTTGTAAGACTACTTGCCTTCAGCCATTAAATTGGAATTTAAATGGATTAGGACATACCTGCAAAGAAGACTCTAAACTCTAAGCCCCACCCAGTGTCTTGAGAGCCCAGGACACTTGAAGGTGAAGAGACTTGTCTAGGGGACTAGTGACAGTTTGGAGGGGGAGGGGAAGGAATCCTTTGGTTTTCGAATTTTGAACTTGAGGTTTGTGCTTGAGGCTGAAAAAATTTGGAACGTGGAAAGAACTCTTGCTCTAGGACTGAACTGATAAAGGGAGCCTGTGAGCAGGCTGAAATGCTTTCTAGGTGACCACCTGGATCCACTTGTTGAGTGGAAGTGAAAGAGAAGCAGCAATAAAAAGACGGGTTGAGTCTGGCCACTGACAGCCATGTACCTGGTTCACAGGGACTAGAGGAGAAAACAAGAATGGGTTGATTGGTCTGAAGTTCATGACCTAGCACAAGGGAGCTAAGGTTGTTGTGAATTTGATGGGGCCCATGGTCGAAAGGCAAGGCAGCCAATGGGCACCTGGTGAGGCTAAGTGAGGCAGCTCACATTGAGTTGACCAGAACCCAACCTGATGAAGAGAAGATTTTTGAACATGTGAACTAGTACATATTGCTGGCCTGTTCATGGATGGCCTGTTCTGATTTGACTTTGCATATGGATGCAGACTCACAAGGTTCCAACTGGAATGAAGATTCTTTACATCAAAGAACATGTTTGTCTCCTCAGAGCACTGGGTTGATGTAAGTGGGTAGTATAGAAATTAATTACCCAAAATTGGGTGAATAAATGTTTGAAGTGGCTGGCTTACAAACTTTCATAAGTGGGGGAATATATTCAGAGGATTATGGTGTAGCTGCTCATTAAACTGCAATTGTTAGGCATAGAATATTTTTGTTTTATTCACTTATAGAATATTATGTTTAAATGAGGTTGGGACATATTGAATTGTATGCATTCTGGTTTTATCCTGTAAGGAACAGATTTGATTTTATTATTGTTTTGTTTAAGACTTGTATATGGCTAAAGAGTTGTGTAAAACTGTCAAGTTGACAAGGAGTGGTCTGTGGCAGTTACATAATCTCTTGTCAACTTGTGAAGGGGTGGAGGCTAGCCCGTCAATCAGCTCATCGCCAATAATGCCTCTGTGTGGACATGGCCTTCTGAGGATTCTGGGAACTATGGTCTTCCTCCCTGGAGGCGGGACACACCATCTGCTTTGTCTTCTTGTAGACAAGCCACATAGAGCTTAAGCTGATGGAGCCAGCACCTTGGAACTGGAGGAGGCATGTGAAGACCCTGCCATCGCTGAGATACTTCCACCACTACTGGATCTACAAGACTTTCCACCCACTGGTCTGTGATCTTCCTGTATTTGGCATCATTGCATGTGTTGTGAGAGTTTGAAGAGGAACTTACAGACTAGTGTTGGACATATGGGCTAATATGGGACTTATGGACTTGATCTGGACTGGACTGGGATATTTGCTCAATATACAATTGTTCTCTTATATAAAGCTCTTTCTTATACACATATGTGAGTCTCCCTGGATTTGTTTTTTTATATCATCTACCTAGACTAACGGCCTACTTTAGTAATAAGAGTAACTTTCAGAGTCTCTTCTGACATCCACATTGATCTTTTCTCTTTTTCCTGTATTTTTAATGACCTTTTGTTCCTTCACGTATGATGTTCTGGATGTCATCCCATTCCACGGATCGTCAAGTCTTCTGTCATTAGTGTTCAATACATCGAGTCTGTCCTAAAGATGTTTTTGAAATTCAGGCAGCATATCCCCAAGGTTGTATTTTAATTGTTGTGGATTTGGTCTCATTTTCTTCAGCTTCAATGAAAACTTGTGTATGAACAATTGACGGTCTATTCCCAATTGCTGGTTAGGTCCTGGCCTGGTTTTAACTGCTGATCTTGAACTTATTTCTCATTTTCTCACAGAAATTTCTGTGTATTTCTGTGTATTCCATATGGCGAAGTCCAGGCATATAGTGGCCTTTTGTATTATTGAGCAAAGTTATTTGTAATGAAGAAGTCATGGGTCTTGCAAAATTCTGTCATGCGATCTCTAGCTTCATTTCTATCCAGCTTCTGGTCCTTCCTCTTTGTTTCCAACTTTTGCATTCCATGAACATAAATTCTCAAAAAATTCTTGCCAGTGAAATCCAATTATATATTAAAATAATAAAACATGATCAAATAGTACTCATAACAGATATGCCAGCATGGTCCAATTTTATAAAATAATTAATATAATACATCACCTATATAAAACAATTGGGAAAACCCACACAATCATGTCAACTGTTACCAAACAAAGGCAGTATTCATTCCTGATAAAAACATTCAGCAACATTGGAATAGAAGGGAAACTACTTGACATAATAAAGGATATACATACAAAATCAAGTGCCAAATCAATTCTCCAACCATTTCTATAAAATATTTTGCCGTATCTTAACTCTTAGTCAGATCTATAGGGCAATAAAGAGCAATTAAAGGCATCTAAACTGGCCCGGAATTAAAACTCTTTATTTGCAGATGAAATGATCCGATACATAGAAAATACCAAAGATCCAGCAAGAAAATTGTTGGAAATAATAGGAAGATTCAAGGAAGTGGAAGGGTATCTGATCAACTCACAAAAGCCATTGGTTTCTTTTATGCTGAAAATAAAACAGGAAAACACCACCATTTAAAATAACCACCACTGATCCTCTGCCAAAAGATTTCCTAACACAACTCCGCCTCTAACGTAGGAACACAGGATTCCTGTTCCACGGCTTTCTCCACTGTTCTCAGACATCAGGGCCACATGCCTGCATTGCCTCATTATTGTCAGAGGACTCTGATTCATGGCAGCCATATGTGATGAAGCTTCAGCGTCATGAGTGATTTTATCTGAAGACACCTCTTCTTTGAAGATCATGTGGGGTTCTTTAGCATTTGTTAAACTATTGAAGCATGACATCATGCCTGGTAAATTGGGGGGGGGGGGCGCAAAAAAGAGGAAGGCCCTCAACCAAATGGATTGATATCGTGGCTGCAACAAGGGGCTCAGACATATGAACTGCAAGATGGCCCAGGACCAGGCCATCTGCTGATCTGAGTCAGGACCGACTCCAGGGCAATTAACAAGAGGACTTAATGAAGGAACCCTGGTGTTGTAGTGGCTACACATTGATTTACTAGCCCCAAAGGCACCAGTTCAAAACCACCAGGCTCTCTGAGGTAGAAAGTCATGGGTTTCTATTTCTGTAAAGAGTTACAGTCTCAGAAACCCACAGGGGGCAGTTCTACCCTGTCCTACAGGGTCACTGTGAGTCCGCATCAACTAGAAGGCAGAGAACTTGGTTTGGGGTTGGATGTTTCCAACACTGCACAAGACATCCTGATCCTCAATGTTCTTCCTTGTTTCTCTAAGATTCCAAGTTCACCAGGCATTCTGCAGCCAGAAAGCTTGCTGTTGTTGATTTTGACTCAAAGAGACCGAGCCTATGAGATAGACTACCCCTAGCCACTGTAACGCCATCTTCTTGACTGCTGAATGACCTGCCTCCTTTCCCCTCCCATCTCGAGAAGTCCCACTAGTGATTGGTTTTAGAATGTATGCTTATGTTCTCGAGATCAGAACATTGTAATTAATAATATTACTCCTTTGGTGTTGTAATCTGGATATTGCTATTCATATTTTATTAACCAGGATATTATAATCAATGCTGTAGCCTTAATGCTCACTAATTATAAAAAATAATAACATTAATTTTGCTTTCTGCTTCTGTCCACTCTTGCGTAAGTTCTAGACCAACGATAAATGAGTTTTTGCCTTTAGAGATGGACTGAAATGCCCACTTAGAACTGCAATCAAAGAGTCACTTTTAGATCACTTTTGGATAGTCCAGTTATAACAGAATAAATGACTCTTTTAAATTTCAAAATAAATAAATTAAATAACCGCCACAAAGAAGAAAAACTTAGGAAGAAATCTAACCAGGAAGCAGAAGATGCGCACAAATGAAACTGCAAAACAGTCTTCCAAGAAACCAAAGTGATCTGCATCAATGATAGAGTAGACCTTGCTCATGGATAGACAGACTTAAACGTGTGACCAATATCAATACTTCTGAGAGAAATCTACAGATATCAAGCAATCCTGATGAAAATTTTGACATCATTTTTAAAAGACATGGTAAAATTAATCAATAACATTATGTGTAAAGGAAAGAAGCCCCAAATAAGCCAAACAGTACTAAAGTAGAAGAAATAAGTAGGCCTTTCACTCCATGATCCAAACCCTACTCCCCAGCCATACACAGTCATAACACTCTGTTTTCTATAGAAAGATCAGTACTGAGACCAATAGAGCAGAATTGAAAACCCAGAGGTAAATCCTTTTGCCTAAACACAACTGATCCATGGCAAAGGGTCAAAACAAATGGGATGGGGAAGAGATCATGTTTATGGAATATGATGCTGGCAAAACTGTTGCAGAAGAATGAAAACAGATCACAATTCACACCATTTACAGAAATTCACTGAAAATCGATCATAGACCTAAGTGTAAAGCCTAGGATTATAAAGACCATCAATAAAATAACAGAAACAAAATTAGGAGCCCCCAAACATGGCATAAATGCAGTATACAGTTTAATGAAAAAGACAAACCACAGATGGCAAAGTAGGTAACTGGTATGTCACTTATGTGAGTTAAAAGATAATCCACAAACTTTGGGGAAAATTGCCAATAACATATCAGACAAGGACATAGTATCTAAAGTTTATGGAATTCAGGGCAGTGGATTGTTTCATGTGGTTCTTCTAGCTAAAGTCTCTAATGACCTTTACCGTCATGGGTCTGGTAAGAAGGGAGAAGGTACTTTTAGTAGGCTTGGCCTGTAAGTAATTGTGAACAGGATTACCTGGAATGCTATCCTGCTGCTATAAAGTGAGCCCTCTGGGGAACAGTATAAGGCATGTCATAACCAGGAAGAGCTAGTTATAGAGTGTGTCCTCTGAACCTGTGATCACTGTGCAGTGAATCCCCTGGGTCCAGAAGACAGTTCTAATAACTGAGAAGAAGAAGCAGAACCAGGAGACAGAACATGCAAGAGAGTGGTGGACTTCCCAGTCCATGGGGCAAGTAAAACTGATTGCTTTTATACAGGAGGCTGGCTTGTGGAGGGGTATTTCTGGGCATTTATTTGGGGGACCCATGGAAATGGAGCTGAGTAACTTTGGACTGGGGTTGACAGCTGAGTGGTATGCCCTTTGAGCATCTATTGGCAGTCCTGGAAGAACTTTGTAACATGTGCTGTTGAATAACTCTATCCTGAGCCTTTCTCAATGGCACTGCAACCTATTCACGTCCTTAATAAACCCTTTAATAATGAATGTTGCCTCCAATTTCTGTGTCACCATTGCAATGGATATTAGAACCTAAATATAAAAGTAGAGCTAGCACAAATAGTACTTCAACAATTCAATAAGAAAGACAAAAAATGGACAGAGGATGTGAACGGACGCTTCATGAAAGAAGACATTCATGTGGCCAACAAATGTGAGAAACTTTCCTGCTCCTTAGTCCTTTGAGCTATAAAAACCAAAATCATAAGGCGATGTCACTCTACTCCTGAAAAATATCAAAATTCAAAAAGAATAGACAATAAAAGCACTACCGAGAGTGTGGAGGGCTGGGAACTGTCATAACTGCCGGGGTACTGTGAAGAGAGAGGTACAGTTGAGGAAAGTAGCGTGGCATTTCCACAAAAAGTTGTAAATACAAATTTCACATGCTCCAGCTATTTTGACTTAGCATGTATTTGAGAGAAATAGGCTTTACCATATGCATAGATACATGCAAACCCACATTCACTGCAGTACTATTGGGAATAGGAAAAATTGGAAACATCCTAAATGCTCATCATTGGAAGAATAGATAAGTAAGCATTCCTACATACACAAAATGGGATATTCTGTAATGTTGAAAAGTAAGGATGAATCTGACAAAAGATCATATAATGGTGAACCTGGAGGATATTTTGCTTAGTGCTATTACTCAATCACAAGAAAAATATTGTCTGAGACCACTATTATTAAAACTCAAGGAAAAGTATTCCCTCTAAAGGAAACATTATTTTTTATGTTACCAGAGGTGGAGGGGAGCAGATGCATGTTTACTTTGGTGACGGGGATGCTAATACACAATAAAAGAGAGGTTATGAAAAAATCAGGAAAGCAGGGGAAGATACTGGGAGGCTTGCAAGGGTCAAAGGCAACAGATGATATACTATGCTGTATATGTAGTATACAGATATACAACTGTGTGATATATAGGCAAATACCATGATACACACAATCCTGCAATAGTGATGATCTACAGGTAGATGCTTGGATAGACATGTAGGCTGAACAGATGAGTGAAGGAGAGTGAAAGTACGTCCACGAATATACAAAGGGTTTGGGCAGAGGCTTTTTGTGTATGTACATTAATCTTTGCTACAAATATATCCATGGTATAACATATAGAGGACACATTTATGAAAACTTTTTAGATACAAATAAAGACATTGAGGGAATGAGTTTCTGGGCCTGAGGGGTGGTAGCACCATATTCTGGGGGGACAGACACCAAGGTCAATTGGCATAACAACGTCCACAAGACAATATTCTACAACCCACTTTGATGAATAGTGACTGGGGACTTGAAATCTCACGAGCAGCCATCTAAGGTGCAGCAATTGTTTTCCTTATCCGGCGGAAATAGGAGTGATGAAAATCAAAAGACAGATGGAATGTTATTTAAGGGACTTTGGAAACATCAATCTCTACCACCTTGGGACCAAAAATACTAGATGGTACCATATGACAAAATAATAATTTATAAATTATCAAGGGCTCATGAGAGAGGGGGGAGCAGGGAGGAGGGGGGAAATGAGGACCTGATGCCAGAGGCTTAAATGGAAAGCAAATATTTGAGAATGATGAGGGCAATGAATGTACAAATGTGCTTTACACAATTGATGTATGTATGGCTTGTGATAAGAATTGTATGAGCCCCTAATAAAGTTTTTTT
>NW_022111300.1:20153927-20163202 GCF_000313985.2 Echinops telfairi
TATACCTTCCAATCACATTGGAAGGTCCTGGAAGTGAAATATAGAACAGAACTGAAAATCACGAAGAGACCCGTCTTAATGGTTGGATAGAGAATGATGGGACCCCCACATCTGTGATGGACAGTCCCTCTTTACGTTTGGAGCTGTAAAACCCCCATGTTAGAATCATTAGGCATTTACAATCAGAAGGGCAGCATTTACGCAAGGAACAAAAGTACGATCAGAGGGTCAGGAGAGAATGAAGGACGGAAATGGGTAACACAGGTGACAGTGGGATAAGCATTGGTATATTGAGGGAATTGCCGTGGATGAGCAGAAACACAGTGTTGAATGTAAAATGGATAACCGGCTCTGTAACACTTTACTTAATGCACCCCAAAAAAGGGGGAGGGGAGGGTAACAGATAGATAATGAAAAACTTTTGATACAATTTAAAACACATCATGGAAAAACAGTTTAGCAATACTGTAGTATAACAAAACATGTGCAAGAATACTCTGTTGAACATATACTGTTTAATGTTAATTTTATTTTATTGGGGGCTCTTACAGCTCTTCTCACAATTCAGACATATAGCCATCTTGTCAAACACATCTGCACATATTTTGTCATCTTTTTCAAAACATGTTCTTTCTACATGGCTGAGAGAAGATAGAGATGATCCTCACAAGATATATATGACCATTTTATAGCTTTGCCAATTTTAATGTTATTAATGTTTACGTTTTTCTAAATTGGTAAATAAATTCAATGCACTTCAGCTGAACTGAGCTGGGATGCCTTCTTGATATATAAAGTTCTTTCTAACACTGACACCATTACAAAAAAAGAAAGACAAGCCTTTGGTGGGAAAAATAAGTTTGTACAATGACAGGCCAAAGGATCACTGGTGGCCCAGTGAAAATGATGGGCAGCAACCTGAAAGGTCAGTTGTTCAAACCTGCTTGCCCTTTGTAGGCAGACGGCATGGCAGTCCACCTCTGTGAAGACTGCAAGCCTGGAAACCCTCTGGTGTAGTTGTGCTACGTCCTATGAGTGACAATAGTGCTGGTCTGGATAGTCAGGGGTAAGAAGCCAAATTTATCTAGGGTAATAGAAACTGGAAAGTGGGAGGTGGGTATTGACTGTAAATGAAATGAAGAACTATTTTGGAAATGCTCTGTCTCTTGTTTTGTATGGTAGTTACTGTGGTGTATACAATGATCAAAAGTCATAGAACTGAACACTGGAGAGCTATCCTTTCTATTGTATGTTAATTATACCTCCAGTAAAAAAGAGTAGACGTGAAAAATAACTTTAAAAACTGCACTGAAGTGAGATTCCTTGGCTTCATAGAGAACTCAGCAGTAAACTCACAAATAGATATTGGTAGGATGGAGATGATTCATTTTATGAAACAGAAAGAAATGAAATAAAAATGAGTCCGGCAGATTTAACAACTTGCTCATCTATTAAAAGAGCTCTGGGAGTGTAGCGGCTCTGCAGGAAGATGGTAACCACAATGTCAGTGGTTGGAAGCTACCAATTGCTTTTTGGGAGAAAGATGAGGTTGTCTGCTACCACAATGATTTTTAAAAGTCTCATCACCCAAAGGAGACGGTCTACTCAGTCTCACAGGGCAGTTGTCAGTTGGAATGGGTTGGTGGCAGTGGGTTTGTTGTTGTTGTTTTCTTTTCAGCTTGAAGGGAGTAAATTCCAAAGAAAAGATTTTTCTACTTCAAAAAGAAATGCATCTATCAAAATTCTTACCAGCAACTCAATCCGAGTATTGTTAAAAAGCATGATTCATTATTTTGACATCAAAATGTCATAACTGTCTTTGATCCTGCTCCTTGGGGATACATTGCTTAAATGTGATAGAGTGATATTAAATCAGAGGAAAGGAGTAAGTAAGAATCCCTTTTTCTGGATTTTTCTATTCTCAGACTAAAGGTGAATATGCAAAGTCCCTACCGGCCGCTACACAAATCCTGGACAGATTTCAAATACTGCACAGTCATTGTTCCGTTTGCTGGAATGAAGTCCTGCTGCCTTTTCCCTTTGCTAGGTGGGTCTCAGAGTGGGTGTGGACACACACACACACACACACACACACACACACACCCCTTCTTTTCTGTCTTCTTGTGAACCTCTGGATAATTCGATGGTATTTCCTTGGCCACAATGGGTTCCTAAGAAATCTCCCAGTTACGGTATTACTGCTATTTAGCTAATCAATCATGTCACCCCATGGTTACTGGAAGTGTGTGGTTTAAGATGATCAGCCCTGTCCCCTGCAATAAAACTCGACAGAAAAGCAATAAGAATTCTTCAGTTACAAAAGAAGCCCTATCTTCCCTCCCTTCAATCCATCCTTGTAAAAGTTGCAGGATGACCTTATAGCAATCTTTGAGCTTTAAGGGCTATGCATTGTAGGGAGAGGAAGCTCCAATAATAGATTATTGCCTACACTGTAAACTTTATATACTTTAGTGTGCAACTTAAAATAGGGTGTAGGTGAAAAAAAATAATTGGAATCCATTACTCACCAGTGATTCTGCTAAAGTGCTTCTTTTGAGGGCGGGGTTGGGTTAGGGATTTGCAATCACCATCCTTTTCTTTGGAATCTGAGAGCAGCTACTCCTGACATAACTAAGGCTCTTTTGATTTAGCGCGTCCGAGACAGTCATTGCAATCAGAACATTAGTCCTCTTAAACTAAGCATATTTCCCCCCATAAAGATGAATTTAACAGCATGTAGTGTTGCTTCTTATCCATTATCTGTGGGACTGAATTCGTTTACCTAGAGAAATCTAATTTGTACTTTTGAAAATAACGAGAAAGCTGTTAGACTACAATGTTGTTATTTGGATCGCATTACACGTGCAATAAGAAGATAGTATGAAGCAAAGCTTTATTTACATTTCCTAAGTGGCTTATTTTTCCCCATCGTGCTTTAGCTCACTGTGTGTAAAGGAGGAGTGGTGCTGCAGGAAGGATGTGTACCCCTCTCTGTGCAATGGATTAAGGGTGCAGTCTTGTTCAACATTAGGGCATAAAGCAGACTGTGCTCTCTAGGGCTAATTAAGGGTTTAAAAGGGGAAAAGGTAAATTCTTGAATGAAGGGCCCTAGTCAGAAGCAGAGTTTGTTATTTCACAAAGGAAATAAAGAGATAAAGGGAAAAAAGAGCAGTTTAAGAACGTGAAAAAAGAGGAAACTATGACAACATTTTTAGCCACTTTACTCTCTTTCATGCTCTCAGATGAAAGAATATTTGAGCTGCGGAATCTTTTGATATATCATGAACTATTTATTTTTCTATTGGGACATGGAAATGTAGTAGCAATGTAAATTGATTAGAGAATTAAAAATGAGTCCCCAAAGAGCTCTTGTTTTAATTTTCATTTTTTCAAAGAGAGTTTAAGCATTGGCAATATAAGTAAAACCAGCTAAAGAAATACTACAAAGAAAACTAAGACTACGTTTTTTTTTTCTTTTTAGCTACACATATCCCCATAATTAGAATACACTGAAAAATTAAAGTGCTATTTCGAGTTAAACAAATAAAAAAATAGTAAAACTTCTCATTTCCCAGTTGATGAATTGTGCCAAGTTTTGATAAAATAGTTCCCAGGTAATATTTCTAAAAGCACTTCAATTTATATTCTTGAGTCCAGTTAATATTTACATTCTTAGTATCAACTGATTTTGAACAGACACATCCAGAGACATACAGACTGTGTTACTGAGAAGATGTGGGACTCAAAAAGGAGACACAAATGTCAACTTACTGCTGGGGAATCAATTCCCAAAAGGCCATCAGAGGTCAACATTTACTTGGCTGTAGGACTATCACTCAATAATATCTGACTATCTATAATCACAGGAGCCCTTGTGGTGGTATCCTGTCTGGTAAGCATTGGACTGCTAACTATAAGATTAAGGGTTCAAGTCCACCAGCTGCTCTTTGGGAGAAAGACTAGACTAAATGTTTCTGTAAAGAGTCACAGCCCCTGTGAGATCCTCTATAGGTCAGCTCTGGGTCTGAATCAACTAGATGGCATGAGTTTGGTTTTCTTTTTCATACATAATTAATAACACGGTACATGGTCTTTCTTCCACTGCAATTTGTATTACCCAGCAACTGCTCCATGAACTCTAGAAGAAAACACAATGTTTGCTAATAGCAGGAAGCACTTGAAATATGTCTTGAATCACTGATTTATTACTGTATTCATAATAACCAAACTTAAGCCATTGCCATCGAATAGTAATGTCTCACAGAGTTTCCTACAGCTGTGGTCTGTACCGAAGCAGATTGACACCTCTGTCTGCAGAGCAAGTGGTGGGGTATTTGGGGGTAAACAGCCAAGACCTTAACTACTGTTCTACCAGGACTACTGGGGGTACTCATAATAAAAAGTGCCAATTTACCAATTTTCACTGAGTTCCGTATACTGATTAGACCTAGATTACGACAAATAATTTAATGCTGGAAATTCTGTGCTATCAGTAGAGAACAAGGGCCAAAAATTGACCACCTTCATGAAATTTCCAAAATTGTTAGATCCCAACTGATATGAATTAACAGTGCATAGGACTATTAAAAACAGTGCATGTGACTATTAAATGTCCTCTTTGTAGCATCCAGAAATTTCCAGTTCAGGAATAATGAATATATTTTAGAAATATAACTCATGTTGCATGTCCATCAGGACCACATCCAGATATTTGTACGTGGGTATTTTTAGCTCTGTGGGAAATATACTTTGATTGTGGTAGAGCAGATCTTAGAGACATACCCAAATACCTCAAGGGAACAAGTCACTAGCCCTAGGGGGAATGAAGAGTATAGATTTGGGGGTGCAGGGAACACAAAATTCAATTGGCTAACAGAGTTTACAAAGACAATACATCCTATTTGGTGAGTAGCCACTGGGGGGTTAAATGCTTGTGAGCAACCATATTTAGGTGCAACTATTGGTGTCTCCAAGGAAAGAAGAATTTTGAAATCAAAAGACACGTGGAAACAATGAACCCCATGAACTAAAGGACCACAAAAAAAAAAAATCAGCATCCGTGCCCATGAGACCAGAAGAACTAAGCTGGTGCTCTACCAAGTCCTCTGGAAAGGCTCACATTAGAAGATTCTGGATAAAGTGGTAGAAAATGTTTAACAGGAAAATCATTAAAGAGCTCCGGTTTACTGGTTCGTTAGAGGCTGGTGGAATCTCCAAGATTATGACTGTTGGCCACCCTTCATGTTCAGAAACTCCATGGCTCAATTTTCAGCCAAGCAACAGATCTTTAAAAGGAACAGTAATACTAGGGAAGTACTGAGATGTTAGGATAATGAACCATTTGAGATCAGAAGGGCATGCCTTACCCAAGAACAAAGTTTTGAAGGTTTAGAAACGAAGGAGGAATGAAAATAGTAAATACAGGGAGAAAGTGGGATAAGTGATGTTGGTTATAGTGAGTAGATCGAAATGAATGAGATGAAACAAGATGTGTATATTTAAACCACACGTATTACCATCAAGTGGATTCTGATCCATAGTGACTCTGTAGGCAAGAGTAGAATGGTCCCTATGAGATTCTAGAACTATTAACTCTATAGGAGTAAACAGTCTTGACTTTCCCCACAGAGCGGCTGTTGGTTTCAAACTACCCACCTTGTGGGTAGCGTAGCAGCCCTACACATAATCACTGTGTCACCAGGGATCCTCTGAGTTAACATTTATTACTATTTGGGTTTGACCTGTGCGGAGTGCTGATTAATTGTTAATCATGTTATAATATATTTTAAAAATAACATTGCAAGAGAGAAAGATATCTGCTGGAAACGATGAGGAAGGACAAGCCCAACATGATTTTGATTTGTTGAATTCAGAACCTAATAGCAAGAATGGAAATAGTGTGTGAGTGTGTGTGTGTGTGTGTGTGTGTGTGTGTGTGTGTATACATGCATACACGCAGAGAAGGTGTTGTTAGCTGCCAATAGAGCTCTGGAGCTATCTCCATTTAGGAGATTAAGGTCTGAGCAAAGCCTTCGTAGGGCACTTTTAACTGGTTCTCTTTTCTCATTTAAGGGACAATTCCCTGTTGGCTTAACCACAAGGGCAGTTAACCATAAGGTTTGTGGTTCAAACACAGCTGCCCCAAGTGAGAAAGACTTAGCTTTCTACTCCTGTAAAGAGATACAGTCTCAGAAACCCACAGAGCAGTTCTACTCTGTCCAATAGGGTTGCTATCAGTCAGAATTGACTAGATCAGTGGATCGCAACCTTCCCAGTGCCACAACCCTTTAACACAGTTCATGTGTGGTGACCCTCGAACCATAAAATTATTTTTGTTGCTACCTCATAACTGTAATTTTGCTACTGTTATGAATTGGGCGACCCCAGTGAAAGGGTCATTTGATGCCCAAAGGGGTCTCGAGCCACCGGTTGAGAACCTCTGGACTAGCTGGTAGCGAATTAGCCTTTTTTTTTTTTGGTCTTTGGTAACATTGTAGTTAAACATTGGGCTGCTAACTTCGAGGTCAGCAATTTGAAACTACCAGCCTTTCTTCTGGAGTAAGCTCAGGCTTTCTACTCCCTTAAAGAATGATTGTCTCAGAAATCCACAGGGGCAGCTCTGCTCTTGTCTTATGTGGCCTTTTTGAGTCAGAAGCCACTCAGCGACAGTTCATTTGGTTTTGAGTTTCTTGAAATGCGTGTGTTCTTATAGGACATTTATGAGAACATTTGCAACTTGGTAGATGTCATCTGTCTGTTAAATATTGTTTCTTTTCTAGTTCTCAATTGTCTTAATTGGCTTGCCCTGCCTTCACATTTGTGAAAGCATTTCTTCATCCTCCAGAAGTTGAATATTCAAATCCTGCCCAGCTAGCCAGGCACCCTCGTGGCATAGGTGGTGTGGTGTGTTGGCCCATCTTTGATCCGCAAGGTCAGCAGTTCCACTGGAGAAAGATGGGGTTTTCTAGTCCTGCTGAGAGTGCAAGTCCCGGGGAACTCAGAAGGTGTAGTTCTGCCCTGCCCCACAGGTTCGCCGGGAGTCAGCATCGACTCAGTAGTGGCAGTGAGTTTGATTGTTTGTTTTTGGTTTGGGGAGATGAAAGAAAATTCTTTAATCAAATAGTTGGACCAACCAAAAACCAAAGCAAAACAAAATAAAACCTAACTTACTGTCAGTGGGTCAATGCCGACTCATAGTGACCCTATAGAAGCGGGCAGAACTGTCCCTGTGTGTTTCCAAGACTTTGATTCTTTATGGAAATAGAAAGCCCGGACTTACCCCTGGAGCTTCTAGTGCTTTCGAACTGCTGGACTCCAACTGGTAACCCCTCTGCCTCTGTGGTCCTCTTTAATCTCCCCAGCAAAGAGCTGTTTTTTCTTTTTAATTTTCACATCGTTTTCTTGGTACATGTATTAAGTTGATCGCTTTCTACTTCTACTTCCGTTACTAAAGATAGTCATGCAAATGATGAAACCATAAAGTTGTATTTTATTCATCTACTCCTTTCCCCCATCATTTCTCAAATACAAACATTTGAGAGAACCTGTGAGTGTGCCGGGACAGACTGGCTGGCTGCATTCAGGTGAATGTTGAAGAAAGCACAAGGACACGGACAGATCACCTGCAATTGTGGCCTCCTCTCATGGCACACCTGGGATACTTTGTTATAGATTATGCAAGCCTTTAACACGACTGCTGATATCCAAGTACACAAAATAGGAGTAGAATCCAAGAATCAGTTTATAATAGTGGTTATTTATACTCGGCTTACTAATGGGTGCATAAACAATTGTTTTTATTGTCATTTTTGGTTTTATCTTCAGTTTACATCTGCTTATATGGGATGATATATTTTCTTTTCTTTAATAACTAGATCTTGGCCTTTCTGTAAAACAACTGAATATGCATGTTTTTCCTTAGCTGGCTCCAAAACTTCTTATTAAGCAGTATTTCACAGAAAATTAAAAAAAAAAAAGTACATGTTATGGTCTGATTGCTTAAAATAGGTATCTTTGCATAGAAAGAAAAAAAATTAGAAGCAGAATACGTTGGAAATATATTAGTTACTTTAGTGATAAAGAGAATTCATGAAAATAAAAGCAGATGTGAATGTGATTCAAATTTAATATACTTGTAAAGCAAAAATATAATACACCTGGATAGAGTTATGCAAATTGCTGGGGTAAAAATTTCCCCTAGAGATAGGTTCAACGTGTTCTCTCATTCCATTAACAAAAGAAAACGTGGAGATAAGCTTTTAATATTTCATTAAACTGAGAGGGGGGGTTTTCCCCTGTCCTAATGAATTAATAAAGCAAATATTTCTTTTTACAGAATTAGCATAACCAACTCTTTATGGTTGTGAATGGCCTCTGCTTTCTTTTTGGGGAATCAAACATTTTTATTACTTCATTTGGTTGACAAGGCTCTCAAAGGAATCAGTTCGCTCAGATTTTTTCTCATTCGTAGACATAAATCTTTTCATTATATGTGGGTGTTCATTTCGTGAACACAGTATTTATTTTGAAGTACTGCAGTGTGGAATACTAGAAATAACATGGGATTAGAGTCAAAAGGCTTGGGCTCAGTTCTGAAAAGTGATTTGGCAAGAGACCTTGGATATAATGTATTTAGTTTGCTTTTTTATTTGTTCAGCAGTATGTTGTTTGGAAGATCAAATGGGATAATATATACATATATATTAAGTAGCAGTTATATACTATTATTATATTCAGGAAATAACTTTCTATAAACAATCCAGTCTGAGTGCCCGCCCCTCCCCCCTCTTTCTTACATACTGAAGGTAAATGCACACTGAATTAACATGTGGGCCACTTTTTTCTTTGACAATAACTTCATTGACCAATTCACCAACAATCTAAGAGGCTGGAAAAGTTACAGTAAACTTTTTGATCTTATCACATTAAAAAAAAGTCTGGTTATAAGGTGAGCAATCCAACTCTTCATGAATCCCAAATCTGGCATCATAAAATAATTTCAAAAATTTGCCAGCGCCAGCGGTGCCATTGTTTTCCGTATGCATCTGGTTTTCCGCTACAGGAGGCTATTTTAGAAGCCTCGGGCGATGGCAGCAGGGCGTTCCATTAATGATCGATGACAAGAGTTCTTTCATCTTGCAATGTTTAAGATGATATCGATGTGGCGAGACGTTGTGCCCGGATTCATGTTCATAATTAGTTCTGGGTTCGGTCCCCTTTGGACCAGGAAGGGAGCAGAGAAATGGTTAAAGGACTCCAGGCGGGGGAGGTCCTGC
>NW_022111300.1:20164376-20225875 GCF_000313985.2 Echinops telfairi
CTCCGAGCCGTCTGCTCCGCGGGCGAGCGGCGCAGCGCGCGGCCCGCGCTCCTTCCCCCGCCGCCCCGGAGACCTTTGTGTGGCAATGCCCACTCCCCGCCGGCCCCTCCACCCCCCGGAATGTCGTCAATAACTCGCTGCGCACGGTCTGTGTGTCCGCTGGGCGGTTGTGAGTTCATACAGCTTACACGTGCATGTGCGGTGTGTGTCCGGCGCAGGCTGGTGGGGTGTGTGCATGCGGGCTTGGCCGTGGCGTGTCTGTGTGCCGTGTCCGGGGCATCCTGTGTGCACCCTGGTACGTGCATGTTTGCTGGGGAGCCAGGTCGTGGGGGCTTGCAGGTATTGTGCTCCGCTCGATGTTTGTGTGTACATTCCGTGCACGTGTGTGCGATTCGTGAGTGTGTGTCGGTGTGTGTGTGTGTGTGTGTGTGTGTGTGTTTGGTGAAGTTGGGTCAGTGTCATTTGTAGTGGGAGGCTGTGAAGAGGGGACAGCTAGGTGTGTTTTACGCCTGGCTTCCAGGGCGGTGTTCCTCGGCGCTTTAACCTTTCCGAGCTTACGTTTTAATCATCGGAAGAATGTCTCTATAGATTGCTGGTTGGCAGAGGGGCGGCGGCGCCTTTGGTTTAATTCCTGTGTATATGTTTTTCTTCTCTTCAAGGACAGCTGTAAAAGGATTTTTTTTGTTGTTAAAAAAAAGATATTTCTGTACAGTGGGTCTCGGGGGGATGCCAGGCATTACATTTGAAGTTGAGCCTTTCAGGGTTTCGACGGCATAAATTAAATATTTATTCTCCAACTTACTCTCTGCTATAAATTGCCCAAAAGCGAACAGACTGTCCGCAAAAGGGTGGGGGCTGGCAGAGGGGAGAGGCCGATCCCTGGACTCGTTATTGGGTTGACTTCGCAAAGATTGTTTGACTGTAACTGTGATCATCTTTCAAAGCGTTGGAGTAACTGTTGTGGAGAACATTTGTCAAAAGTAATTATCTGAGTTTGGTTGAAGGGCCTCGCTGGTATGTTTCTGGATTCTAGCAGAGGCTCTTAGATCATTGGCCCTATCGCCCTTAGAGGAAGTGATAAAAGTCCTTTTTAATTGTAATCTAGTTATTGGTTGCGGGAGTGTCCAGGCCCTTTAACTTCATCTCTTAATTCTGTGGTGCCTTGTGTTATCATTTCCCCCTTTATCTGTAGTTGTGTTAATCGCAAAATCAATCTCTGTGCATGAATGGGCAGGTGGTAGTCATTCGCTAATGAACTGCATCTGAGAGAGAAAATTTCGTTCATGGGGAAGATGCCAGAAAAGTGTGAAGTAGATGTCAGATTGATGCTATCACTGAGTTTTTGCTAGCGTAGAGTACATTACTTATTGTTTGCTCGGCCATTAATTCAGAATTGCATGAGGGTGTGCAAGGCTCCGGAAAATGCATTATTCAGCTTTCTTGGAGTGGCAATCAAGTATTATTATAGAGTGCTAGTGTATGTATTTTAAACAAGTGAACAATGAGTTGACTTATAAATATTTTAAAATAATGATTCATGGATTAGCTATATCTGCCCGCAGAGAATTATTTAATACATAACATGATTCTCGTGGAAGACTAGTTGTTTGCATTCAATCAGTAAATGTTACCATTCTTGAAAGTACGGTGCTTTGTTTCTTATTCCAACCATAACATATTTGTATCGCTACGTCTTGAAATAGATTTGTAAGCCGTAGTTTTTGGTTAAAAGTTGGATTTTTCTCTGGCGAAGTTCATTGATGGGAAAAGACACTAGGAGTCATCCACACAAAAGAATTAATGATAGACCAGATGTCTCTATTTTAACCAGACATATTGAACTAGTAGTTATGGTAATTTTTCAATTTGGTTCAAGCTATTTTCTCTGGGTAGTTGTACAAATGTATATATGTTCAAAATGTGACAGTTGAAATAAAATACTGAATGAAATGGTTAGTAATTGCACTGCAAACATCTTTTTCAGAAATTTGTGAATTGTAAAAGTGGCTTTGTAATTCTCAACTTATTTTGTGTAAAAGGAGACCCATTTGGATAACCGTGACCTTTTTTCACCCATGTTTTTCTTCTGATCCTGTGAATGCATATGAACTTGAAAGCTCTCTTCCAAACTTGCATAATAACATATTTTAATTGATACTGAAAAAGGGATACTTTTTTTTTAAGCGTAGTGTAATGAGAAGACTGTCATGTCATTTTACAGTTTTACAATGCCCCTGTTGATTCTTGTCATTGTTAGGACTTTTAACCTATTCTCCACCAAATGTTCATCTTGGTGACTGATTTTAAAAAGTAATGACTCAAGGATGGATTGAGAGCCATCACTTTGTATGTAGCTATTGCACTTTGTATGTAGCTATTGCAGTATGTGAACTAAAAGGAGAGTACCCAGGTCAACAATAAGAGTAACCTTACAGGTAGTACAAATGATCTAAGATGTGCATATCTAAATGCTACCCTGGTTTGTGTGTGTGTGTGTGTGTGTGTGTGTGTATCTTTTCCTGAAAGAGTACCTCAAGAGAGAGGAAATGCAAAATTGATTTTTTTGAACTGTGACCTAAAGCTTATGTTTAAATGCAGCTTTGCATCCATCTTTAAAGAAAAAAAAATATATGGAAGAACAATTCTTTGTAGAGTAACTAAGAACTTTCCGGTAGCAGCCACATTTTTTTCACCTCGTTCTTTGTGAGCAAAGTGTATGGTCTACAAATCTGTAAACTCTGCCCTCGAGAACTCCAGGGATTTTGCGTTAGTTATAGACACAGCTATCAATCTCTACCATTTTCTCTCTAGAAGTATGTAGTGTGTGCATGGGATGGGCTTACTCAGCTGATGGAAGAAGGAATGGTGAGAAAATGCCCATGTAGTTTCAGAAATGAAATGATCACTAACAGGCTGCCACTTAAACATAGTAAATACCAAATCTCTCCACCCACACCTTTAAAAATGTATATGTGTGTGTGTGTGTGTGTATAACACACACTTTCTGCCCTGCATCAGTTGCAGAAATTTCCTTCTTTTTAGCTTCCTCCCCTCCCCCACGGCCTTCTGCAGTTGTGGTTGTTACTCTGAGCACTGCCATTTAATAGGGAGTCTGCTCCCAAACCAGATGCATTTTCAGCTGTTTTATTTGCTCCTCGAAGGTTGTAGAGTCTCAAAGGATCCCACAATCACATGGACGTATCTTCTGTCTTAATATTTGTAGACCACAATAAGAATAAAAATCAAAACCATCACTCATGTCGAGCTGGGACTCTGACTTTAATCCTTTGACTTTTATCTCAAGTCTTCAGTCTGTTACTATAAATACAGTTTAAACCATTGTGAAAGGATCTTCATGCTTCTTTGTGAAAAAAGGGGGTGGGGGAATTGACAGGACTTTGTTTTATGGCACTAAGGGGTTTCTTTGTTACTGGCTTAACACAGACCATACTGTTATTTCTATATTTATTCTAGGTTAATTCTCTCTTTTTTTGACATGCAAAAATGCTGCTTTAGGAGTGCTTTGTGATAGTTTCCTCACTGTTCTGTAGGGAATGCTGCTGTTAAGGTAATGGTTCCAAATGTATTAATTTGTTCCCTGAGTTTCCGTCTATTTGTTTTATTCTTTCCAATCTTTGTTTAGTCTCAGTGGCACCTGAAAATAAATCTCACCAGTCTCTTCAATAGCTTTGTGCTTGGTAGCAGGACAGATTTATTTGCTTGAGGTTTAGATACATTCATGTAGATAATGAATATGAGTTTTTTTGTCTCTCTCTTTTTCTTGGTAGTTCAAGGTGACCTTTGGGGGAGAATATATATATTTTTATTGCTAAAGTGTCTTCTTTTGGGGGAATTGAAAACAGCAACCAGGTACAACGTCTTTTATGCCACAGCAGGGTTACTGAAGATTGTAAGTAAATCAAAATTTGCTAAGTCCTGTTTATTAAAAATTAAGCAAGTGGGATTTATTAATTAAAGGAAACCTGTGTGAATCTTTTGCACAATAAAGGCTCGTTTGCATAATGCATTACATTCTAAATAAACTATTAGGGTTTCATAAAACAAGACAGAATGGTAACTGGTAGCTATTAAAATAGAATTGCTAATTTGCTGGCTGCCTTGCCTTTTGTTTTTCTTTGTATTTTAGAGGTAAGTGTAATTTTTCAGGAATGATGATGGTATTGGGGTAGGGATTGGTGCTGCTTTTGTCATGTAGTCATTGCGCTAATGGTGTTTGGTTTGTAGGTGAAGGTTTGGAGTCTGGGGCACAGTCCCCAAAGTGAACATGAGCCTTAATTGTGATGATGCTCACTGGCTTAAGAGCTTGGCTAACATACTTGTGCAAGTTGAGTTTTATTTTCAAAACAAATTTCAGTGGGTGTGAGTCAGCTGTTTTCTCTGATTAACACATAGCAGCATATCTTTATGTTTTCAGAACCCAAATTGTCATTTTGCAATTAGAATAGAGTTGAATAATTTCTAAGCCTGTTTAGTGTAGGGGCCAGGGGAGAGAGTTTTAAGCTGAGAAGCATGTGTTTGAAATGAGAACTTGTGGATGTAGGCCTCATGTTTCTTTTTCTCTGACAATTTCTCTGGTCATAGATGATCTCTTGGATGTCAGAAAGGGAAGATGGGGGAAGGTGGCTTTTACACATGTGGAATTATACCTGTAACCAAATTTCCCAATTAGGTCAGCTGACTCACACTATCATTAAACTTTATTTTAATTTTTGAATAGTTTCAACCTTTTGGCAACCCAAATGGAAGTGTGAAATATGGCCCCAAATAATTTGGAGGGCTACTCCAGGAAGTTCATTAGCTGGGAGAATACAAAGATGAACCCACCCACACAGTTGAGTGGAGTTCATGAGAGACCAGGAATACAGGAGGATGACTGGGCAGACACCATCTGTAGATGTCACATGAATGATCAAACAGGTGGTGGTTTACAGATTTATAGCAGGGAGACACCGGTGTGTAGTGATTATGAAAGGCTTAATGGATTAGGTGAAGCTTGAGTTGGCCTTGAAATATGAGTGAGGTTAAACAGGTGACAGAGGACATCATTCTGAGAAGAGTGCTATGCATGGGTGAAGATGTAATGTCAGGTGAGGGGACGGTTCTGGGTGGAATGAGCAGAAGACTTGGGGGGATGGAAATGCAATGAAATTGAAAATTCGATTGTGATCAAGTTGGGTAGGGGTTTAAAGTTGTTTTAAGTCAGCCTGACCTTGGAACTGATCGCATGGGGCTAATGGGATAGGTGGTAGTGGTTAGGGAATTAAAACACAAAACAACTTGAATGTTATGTTTGTACAGCAATAGAAGGAGACCTAGGAGTGTTACTTTGTGCTAAAGGGTCTTGAAAACAAAACTGAGGTAGAGACGAGGCGATATAAAACTCAGTCAGTATATCTATGGCATGTGTCGACGATGTATGCAGAACCCTCTGTTTAGTCCCCACAATAGTCTCTGAAGATCAGCCAGGCAAGCTGTGATTATCCTAAGTAACTGTCTCCAGTATGGTTTAGTGACTTGCCTGATATCATCAACTCACCCTTTAAGTAGCAGGCCTGGGATGTAGCCTGATTCCATAGTATCATTAAAAAATTTTTTTTGTTTATTCTGTGCTTCCCTTCTGAGTTATTTAAACACAGCAACAACAAACCACGGAGGGCATCCTAACTAATGTATTGAGTGGATCGGTGGCAGTGAAGCATGGCAAGCATCTAGCCTGCAACAGATGGGCCCTGCCTTTCAGATTGTCAGCTTTTCCTTCACTTTTTTTTTTTTTAATTCCCCCCCAAAGAACTGTCCCTATCAATGTCAGATCCTGTCTCCTTCCTGATGGGCCCAGGAGGAGGGGGCATCTGGATAGAGCCACTTTCAGCTAGTTGCCTGCACTGAGTGACTTGATTGTTCTGCTATTGTCCCCGCACGGTTGGTAGCTGCTGAAATCTAGCCCTGACTGAAACTTTCCATGAAGAGCCCTTGGGGAACAAATAGAAACATTCTATGATTAGCTACATTGTTTTCATTATTAACCAAATTTCCATAAAAGGGTAGCAATTAATACAGCTTTATGAGCTTGAACTTAGACATCTACCTCTCCTCTTCCCTCAATATTCCCACTTGAAGGGCTAACAATTAACTGTTGCTGGTTTTAATGTCTGCACTGAGAACACCAAATTGGGAATAGGCACTTCTCTGGGTTGATTGACATGTAGCCCTCTGACACATTCTAATGTAATTTTAAGGCAGATTCATGCCCTGCAGATAGAGCCAAAGGGCTTGTCAGAACACTGACTTTAATAGCTCAAATATATAACTTAAATGACACCCAAGACCTTAGCTTTGGTGGAACTTTTAGAACCTGAAGGGATTCTCCAAGGCAGGGCAATTTATACTTAGTGGACAAGCTTAGGCATTGTATGGTTTTTCTAAGTATATGGTTGTGGAATTTAATTTATGGCACAATTATTTACCATGGGCCTATTTTGCATCTTAGTGTGTAACTCAGTCCAGAATAAACTAAATACCGTGTTTTAGAGAAGATATTTTCCCAGTGACAGTGAAAATAATTCCAAACTTGGAATTTATTTTGAGCTTGTATTCTATTCCTCTTAGTTATGCAACAGTTGATCTCTGAATTTATTGTCTGTGACTTAAAGGATGGAATAATAGGGCGGGGAACTGCCTTCATTGTATTCAGAAGATAGGTGACTTTCCAAGATTTCATTCACTGTTATGCATTAGGATGTGCTTACTATTTTCCAGGAATTAGAAATGGATATTGGAGCTTGAGCTTCTTTTCCACCCACCCTTAGAGAAGGCATGATATAGTGAGGCTGTTGCTTATTTGTCTTTGGTTTTTTTTCAGGAATTCATATGTAATTTGTTTAAATGTGTTACGAGTCCAGGTTTGATTAAGTCGGGTTGAGAACCAAAGACGGAGACTGGGTGAAAGTGAAACAGGGAAGATCCACTTTAGTTGATGGAGCAAGCAGCAGACTTGGATAAAAGGAGTTCTTGGGGGGGGACAAGGGGGGCGGCTGTTACAGTTTTATAGGTGTTTACTGGGAAGTAAACTGAGGGGCTTATGAATAACAAGCTTCAGGGGAATGGCCATGAATATGCCTTTGGGTAGCGTTATGATTCTTGACAGGAAATGGCTCATTAGACTTCCCAGTTTCAAATGTCTTCCAAGTTGTTCTTGTGACATCTTGCCAGGGACGTTTCGTTTCCTATCCAAAGTACTAGTATTCTGGGGTGACCTGAGGGTTGTGACTGCCCTTCTGAAGCCTGCTTAATGGGCCAGGTCTGGTCAGGTCAAAGCTTGCTGGGGTGGGGTACTTTTGCAGAAGGAAAGGGCTCCACAGGGTTAGCAAGTAGGGAAGTAGAGGTTAATTATGGCCATGGCCAATGTGTGGAACACCTTGTCAGAAGAGACCAGTTCCTGGAGAAGAACATCATGCTTGGTAAAGTCGAGGGGCAGTGAACAAGAGTGGGCTCAACTGCAGGAACAATTAGGAGGAGGGTGCAGGGGCGGGCAGTGTTTTCATTGGATGGCCCTTCACACCAACAACATAGTTCAGTATCCTGTGATTGGACAAGCTGTGGAATTGACAGGCTGGGGAGTGAGCTCCCAGAGGACATGCCCACAGCACCAAGGCCGGCGAGGTAGCCGAACCCCTGGGCTATTGGGCCATTTTTTGACTTTCTACTCTTACAATAGCCACCTCTTTTTATAAGAAAATTATCCTTCTTTAAGAACTGTGCAATATCATCATCAAAATGTTACGATCAGAAATCGCCTTCCTGTGATCTTTAACCCCTTTCTGTTTAGTGGGGTTTGAGAAATCAGTTAAATAAAGCAATTATCAAGCTTTTTTTGATACACTTTTTTCTCTTCCAATTAATTCTCTTTCCCTTTCCAGCTCACATGAGGGTCTCTTCACACTTTTACTTGTTTCTTTAGTGTTAATAGGAGGCTTACTGCTTATGTGTTAGCCTGCTAACCCCAAGGTTAGCCAATCAAAGCCACCTGCTACCTCTGAGGGAGAAAGACGGAGCTTTCTACTCCCGTAAAGAGTTACAAGTTTCCAGACTCACAAAAGCAGTTCGACCCTGTACTATAGGGCCATCATGAGCCAGAATTGACTCAGTGGCGCTAAGTTTCTCTGTGTGTGTCTGTGTGTGTGTGAATATTGGTCAGAGTTTTGCCTACCTCTTCCATTTTATTCTTTCCTATTGGAAACTTTCCTCTCCCAGTGGCAATTCTTCTGTGATGAGATCTTTGTTCTGATCTCTCCCCAACGTTTCTGACTTTGTTAACAATTTTTATTGTTTCTCACTTTAAACTGTAGCTATTTCGAATGAAATATCCAGTCTAGTTCAAAAGTTATCATACACCTCCCGTTCATGAGCCATGCATTGGGTACACAGAGAAGACTAGGTCAGCATTCCCGCATGGGAGGGACCTATATGTGTATACATAAACATTGCTCAGGGAAACAGCAGTCAAAACTTGATCATAGGACGCTTTGCATTGGGGAAATCTGCACCACAGCTGTCCTTTAAGGTGTTAAAAAGCAAGGATGTTACTTTGAGGACTAAGGTGCTCCTGGCCCTAGCTATGGTATTTTTAATTGCCATATATGTGTGAAAGGTGAATGTTGGTCATTGAGTAAGGAAGACCAAGGAAGAATCGATGTGCTTGGATTATGGTGCTGGAGAAGAATATTGAAAGTGCCATGGATAGCCAAAAGGACAAACGCGTTTTTCTTGGAAGAAGTCCAGCCAGAATGCTCGTTGAAGGAAGGCCTAGATAGCAAGATTTTGTTTCGTATGCTTTGCATGTGTTGTCAGGACAAACCAGTCCCTGGAGAAGAATATCATGCTTGGTAAAGAAGAGTGGCAGTGAAGACGTGGAAGCCTTTGACAAGCTGGATCCGCACAGTGGCTGCAACAGTGGGGGCACATAAAGGGATGATTATTCAGATGACGCGGGCTTGGGTGATGAGTCAGAACCTCCTCCATTGTTATAATAACACGAAAACACAGGACTACTGGAGAGCATTCAGTTTTGTCTCCGAGATATAGTTTAAATATAGACTCCCTCCCTTTTGATTCATTACAATTTATCTAGTTATCATATTGAGGACCTTGTGCCCCTGGCCCAAGCCAAGGCATATTGAGTCAACTCATAATCATTGCATAAGCTGCACAACGAATAAGGAAGAGTGATGAAGAATGGATGTCAGAAGGATGAGCAAATCTCTGTTGGAAGAAGAACAGCTTGACTATTCCTTAGATGGGCAAGTGGTCTGATTTCATCTCACCTACTTTTCATATGGAGATCCCAGTCACTGGAGAGACATTAAACTTGTGAAAGGTGAGGCCTCACGAAAAAGAGAAAGAGGAAGACTCTCCAGGGAATGGCTTGCCACAATTGTTGCAAGAATGAGCTCAAACAGCCACTGATTGAGAGAATGGTGCAGAACTGGGTAGTGTACTTAGGGTAGCTGATTGGCTGGCAACTAGCAATAACAACCATTTGTGAAGTGATCTGGTCTTTGATTTTTTCCCCCCAATCTTGCATATTGTCTTATCTTTCTACCACAACTCTGATTGTATTCAGACATTTCTGTGCTGAAAAACTTTGTGATTACTTTTGTTTTATTGTAGGATAGTTCCATTAAAATAATATAATTTCCAAAGTTATAGAATCACAATAAAAATAGCTCACATTGCCTAAAATGCTTTGCAACAGTAACCAGTAATGGCTTCGTTCCTGTCCAATGCCTCGGTTGTAGTTCAGAGTTCTAAGATCGGTTGGTGCATGTTATTCGGAGATTATTGCTGGAGGCATAAAGGAGAGTGGCCATTGTCATCTTGCACCAGCATCTGTGATTGTCTCTACGCTAATATTCAACTGGTCATGGGACCCAATGCACCATTGCTAGTCTGCTGATTCTGTAGCAACCCTATAGGATAGAGTAGAACTACACCACAGGATTTCCAGAGCTGTAAATCTTCAGAGTTGCTGTAAGTTGGAATTGACTTGAAAGCAGTGGGTTATTGAGTTTAAATCTGTAAGGAAACAAACCTTCACATCTTT
Source organism: Echinops telfairi (assembly GCF_000313985.2). Taxonomy (NCBI): domain Eukaryota; kingdom Metazoa; phylum Chordata; class Mammalia; order Afrosoricida; family Tenrecidae; genus Echinops; species Echinops telfairi. Next base: position 20,174,497 of record NW_022111300.1, read on the forward strand.
CTTTGGTGGGTTTCAAACGAGTGAGCTCTCAGTGAGCAGAAGAGTAGTTATCCACTGCATCACCAGGGTTCTATGGTCCGGAGAAGCCCTTTAAAATACAGGCAGCATGTTAAAAACAAGGGGTAGATAATTGTTGTCCTTAATGTTATGCAGGACTTAGCATGCTTTGCCCCTGATGAACCTCCGCAACCTCCCATCTTGGAGCTCCTTTTTATACTCTAAGACTTATGTTTTCTTTATAACTAAAAGGCTGGTTACTTTTAACAGTAATTATTTATATTCATCAATGTATTTATCGACTATGCTCAGTGCTATTCCTTGTATAACACTCTTTTTTCTAAATTGCCTTTGACTACGTTTTTAAAGTGAAAGTTTCTAGAATGAACCCTTTTCGTTTTCACCTTGAAAACGATTTTGTTTTTCTGCTCACCTTAAAAAAAAAAGAGAAACAAAGCCCCTTTCATAAAACTTTATTGTTAGCTAACTGTGGACTCATGCATTTAAACTATTTTGAAAAGGATAAAATATTATTAGCAAACTGCCACACCCTTTTCCCTATCCTCACTCCAAGCCTTCCCAGCATCATACAATAAAACTGAGTACTGTTAGTCCCGGGTTTACAGAAGGAGGTAAAATTAGGAAGCATTATCCCTCAAGCAGGGAGATTATAATTCACAAAGTTCAGCATGCAGCACTTTCATTAAAAAAAAAAGAGCAATTTTATAGAAAAATTTCCCTGAATGATGTGCTCACCTCTGGATTGTAATTGGAATGACATTTTAGCTGGTTATAAAAGAGTATATGGTGAGGGGTGGAGGGTGGTGTGTGTGTGTGTGTGTGTGTGTGTGTGTGTTTACTCAGTATTTTGGAATTGTTTTTTCATTGGATTCATGCAATGTGGTGTGAGGTCTGTTTGGAGGTTAGTTGTCCTTTCTTGGTAGCATTCTTTTGTGTGCCTGACAGTTGTTACTTGCTTTCTTTGTTCTCGAAGTTCCACAATTTACATTTGTGTCTTAAATGTTTATGATTATGGATGGATTTGGCTCCATTTGTTCTGCTTTGTGCTTTAGCGTGTACATAATTGTTGCCTTTTTTATCCCCTTATGTCCATCTTAGCCCCAGCAGGGAACAGAAGGCATCATCTTAAGAGAGTAAGAAAGTGAAGGGAAAATACAAAGAGAGCAAAGGATCAGAAATGGCTAAAGCAGAAAACTGTTACCTCCCTTAGAAAGGAATGGTCAAGAAGGGCAAGGAGCTGCAACATTGTGTGTGGACATTATAGGGGAAAACTGCCGGACAGAAATTTCTCCCTAGTGATGCAAGTTGGGCCGTGAGTGCCATGGTTGGCAGTCCAAAACCACAAAGCTGCACCACAGGAGAGAGTCTGGGCTTCCTACTCTAGTAAACAGTTACCCACAGGGTGGCAGTGAGTCAGCATTGACTCGATGGCAGTGAGTTTGGTGTTTGTGTGGAAGTAGAGGAACACAGTCAATGCCAGCCCTCACTCTAGGCCGAGGGGACGCAGGGAAATCAGTACTCTGACTCACTTTTCTCTTCAATTCTCTCATCTCCAGATGGTGCCTCCTATAGGCTGAACTTACCCAGAAGCAGAAGACAGTGGGACTCCGTTGAGGAGATTCCTAGACTCTGCTTCCTGGACACAGAGCTGGGTGGAGAAGGCTAGACAGTGTATGTGGAAGAGCTAAAGAAGAACATTCAGAATACTTTGAATAGTCAGAATAGTTCTTTCAAACCTTTAGTGGCTTCTTAATATGCTGACTATAGTCTCCACTTGTTTCAGTAACCCTTTAAATAAGTCTCCTGCCTCCATCTCTTGTGTTGTCTGATACCTCGACCTCTGCTATTCTAAACTCCAGTCCCACGGAAGCACTATAAAGTCTTTCATTTAAATTGATCACATTGTCTCCTGTTTCTGTTTGATCTTTGTACATGTTATTGCTTCTCTTGGTAAAATCCTCTCTCCCCACACTTAGCTTTCTTTTTATCTGATAAATTCCTAGGCTACCTTCAGCTTTCAGCCTCTTTTGCAAAGCTTTAGGATACTCCCAAAGCACTTTGTAGTCAGAACATTGTATTATCATTTGTTGTTCACTTTCGTGACTACTGTGGTCTCCCTAGTGCTTGATGTGCTACCTCATATTAAGTTGGTGTTGATTATAGTTGAGTTAAATAAATGAGTTCAAGACAATGTCTAAGGGAGCTGTGTGAACTAAGCTTCCATAAAAACAGATGTATGGAAACGAAGAGCAGTTTCTCCCTGAAACGTATGCCCTCCTGATTCATTTTTACATTGTACAGTTGCTAAGTTGTACAATTCAGAGAATAAATCAGATTTTCCAAAAATCAATTAGACAAGTCAATCTTGAAAGACTATGTTTATTTTCAGCCCACCTGTAGTACCTTTTATTTATTTTGGGGGGGAGAGGGTAATACATTTAGTAGTGTGAGAATATATCATAACTAAAAGTAGGGGGAAAAAAAAACTATTCCTACCATTAATATGTTGGTTGTTGCATGAACAAAATAAGGTGGAACTTGACTTTATGAAAAAGAAAACAAACAAACAAGGAAACAAATAAACTTTAGGGCCGGAATTAAATTCATCTCTGTAAATGTAAAGAGAAATTCATTACAGTGCCTTGTAGTAGAAATCCAGGAACCAAACAGTAATAGTTTCACATGTTTAATGAGGCACACTGATCTAGTTGATTTTCTAAAGCATGGTCTTTCACACAGATTGTAAATGTTTATGAATTAAATACACTCCCCTTATGTATGTGAGTACGATCTTCACAAGCTTGGTATCATAGGCTCTCCTTGAAAGTGCCTGGGGCGGGGGTGGGGAGCGGTGTGTAGATGTCATCAGAGGATACACTCAGTGTATGAGTTATCTGTAGTAGAGTGACACTGGACTAAACTTGCTACAAGATGGCGCTTCAAAGAGTTGTTGGAAAACTAGACTTAACATGCTTGAAGAATTTTCCCACATGCTGTCTGAAGCTCCCTCGTGTATGCATTGTAACACTGGATCCTGAGAGCCCACACCTAGGACACATTGCAATAGAGTTTTCATTTTTCAAACAGAGGAACTTGAGATTTAGAGAGTCTGTTAGTTGAATGTTTTATAGTGGCAAGTGACATAGATTTAACTCAAACTTAAACAAAAAGACTCATGTAATAAATCCAAGGATCCTGCACAGTTGTGGATGGGTATAGGGATGTAGAAAATGCCATCAAGCTCTTTGCTTTTAGTGCATCTTTGGTTTTGAGACTTTCTTTTGACTTCCTATAGCAGGGAGGGAGGGATTCAAGCCAAGTCTCGGGCAAGTTGGTCACTAACTGCACACCCATGTTCTCCAAGCCTAATCCCATTAGCATAAAGAGAATGTATCTTTTAAAAAACAAAACAAGACACATCTCAGGGCCGACTCCAATTTGGTCCCCTTGGCTGTTACACCCACCATGATTTAGTCCTACACAGCAATTACATGGAACAGGTCAACGTTGCCCAGAAGCACCAATAACAGCAGGTGGAACGTATGTTGAGAAAATTAATGACTACTATCATCACTTTTGCTACTGAGAGGGTGTATTAAGTTGCTTCGACAGGAAGTTGAGGAACTCAGCACCCACAGCCTTCGAGCCAATTCTGACTCATTGCAGCCCTTCAGGAAAGTGCAGCCCTGTACCTGTGGTTTTCCGACACTGTAACTGTTTTCTGGATTAGAAAGCCTCTTCTTTCTCCTGCGGAGCAGCTGGTGGATTCGAACTGCTGATCTGATGGTTAGCAGCCCCAATCCAGCTCTGCCTAACTTTAGTGGCCCAGACCTTAAGCTGCACTAATGTAGGCACTTTCTCTTTCATTCTTTCCGGTATTACTTTAATGATCTTTGTTTTACATTGAAACAACAATAAAAGAAACAGTCATTGCAAGAATTCTAAAGCTGTCTTTAGTTCTGTTTTCACTGGATGGAGCTCTCCCAGAAGCCTACTTTCCTGATTTAGAGGCTAGATGTTGCCATGCATAGTTCCTGTTCTGTTTCCCCCACAGACCAGCTTTTTTTACTGCGACATATGAATAGCCTCTGTATAATGTTTATATCCTGGGTTAACACAACTCCGAATCTGAGAACTATTTAGGTTTTAACTCTCTAAAATATATATATTTCTGGATGAAACCCTCAGGTGCTTTCTGGATCAAACTTACATGTTTTATTCAGTCTCACATGCCAGTTTTCTGCATAGAATTGATCATGGCTCTAAGACGATGTTAGCGAAGGAAAGGCTATTTCTCTACAGAGTACATCCTCACTCATCCCTCTGAAAATTGAGATCCAGTCAGCAGCAGGTAATGACTCCTAACTTCCCGTGGAATTCGAATGACAGCATGGTTTTATTGCTGCCCTTTCTTTTTATTGATCTAACAAAGATGATGCTGCAGAACATTTCTTCTTCTGTCTGTTTTCCCCAATCTTGTGGACATCTGTCCACGCCCTTTTCCATTTGCATGGAGGTGGAGCTGCTGCTGAGGTGCTCTTTATTCCTGGCCCACATTGGACAGAGGTCTATTGTATTTAGAGACGCAAACATATTTAGCCCAGATCCACCGGGCTCTTTAATGAAGGGATGAGAAAGAGAAACAAAGGCACTATTAAGCATAAACGTGTGTATCTCCTTATTCTCATCTTTTCTCAAGTTTTTATATGTCTGTACTGCCCGTTTGTAGCCGGTGCTACCTTCACAAGCCAAGTTTCAGTAGCAGGATGGAAGTAGATGGACTGTCTCCAGGGAAGACAACAGTCAGTGGATGTGTGCATACATTGCTCTTCCTTGTATTCACCTAGTGCTTCTACTTTGCTTCTGAATTTACTCTTTACTGGGCTCAGCTTCCTGGTCAGAAATGCTGGATTTATGAAATTTCAACAGTTTTTCATTTAACAGCTACAGTGGAGGATGAGGTTCTTGTGTAATAGCTTGCACTCTAAACTCAGTCCATCTTTTAATGGAAATCTGTCTCTGATTCTCTCAATTGTGATTAACAGCAGTAGGCAGCTTTGGGGCAGGAAGAAACTCTTAGCATATAAAGGTGTCACTCTGAAGAATGGGTTATGGAAAAACAGAGAACATTAATAACATGTATTGTTTCCCTATTATTTTGTGTATGTGTGTGCACATATCATTAATAGTGTTGGACAGAGTCCACAGTGGACAACAATATCTATGTAAACTCGAAGTAGCACTTCTCTGTCTATAATATACGGACGACCAGCCATTCCTTTAGGATCAACAGGTTGGTAGACAGTGATTTCATTTCCCATTTTAGGATTGCATGTCTTCGACCCCTCGTAGGTAGAAATGACTATGCATGTGGATGTTTTGTTGTCTCTGACTTGAAACTTTTTGAAAACCAGTATGCAATATACCTTATTTGCTTGCATTGTGGATCACAGAAGCGGATGTGGCAGTATGAGTTAGATATCTGGTTAACCTGGTTCTTGGTTGGCCATGTAGTGAGAAATGAGCATTCATTTGAACCCCAAAGATTGGAGAGTTGGTGTGGATCATTGTGCTTCCCAGCCTGCCTTGACAGATACAGCTCTTGTGACAAAGCAGGTGTTTTAATTTCACTTAGATTGGTGTGTTTGTTTAACATGACACCAAATGTATATGTACTTGTTCAGTGAGTCTTGTAAGGTAGGCAAGGCGAAGTCTTCTTTTTCTCCCCATTGCACTAAAAATGTGTTTGCAAAATACTCCATTCCAGATTGTATGCTTTGGTATAAAAGTTAAACACACGAGAGTAAAAACAGTTCTTAATTAGTCCAGTCAACACCCTATGCCCAGTCCACCCTTGCATAAATCTGTCTCATTGGTGGGGAATAGTGGTTGGCATTTTTATGGTAAGGAGCTCAAGATGTGTTTTTCTGGAGACCACAGGAGGAAAAAAATGAACTGTAGGATTGAAATAAAATGTATTGTTTTGTTACAGAAACAATAAGCAAGAATGAGTTTTCATTAAGAAGAAAAATTCCTTTGTGTCATCTGAATATCATTTTTTTATATTTTTGACTTCTAGAAGGGGGCTTCAAAAGTTGTGGAAAAGTGGAATTTAAAGATAATGAGGTTTTTTTATCCCATGAAATTTTTGAAGACCCCTCATATAAAGACTCCCTTTTCTCCCAGCCTGTCTTCGGGGGAGGGCAGTTTTCTCACTAGAAAGCGTGGAACAATTATTATTAACGAGGACTCAAATTCCAAGATAGTTGAAGAGATTGAAAAAGGGCACCTGGACATTTTAAATGAGTTCAGGTTCCCTAGTTTAGACAAATTGTGCTTCATTAAAAAGGTCTGGCCAGATTTCCACACCATTAAGAAAAAGAAAGCAGACACTGTAATAGTACCCCTTTCTTTCTCTCACTCTCTTTCCTGCCTATGGGAATGCTGCTAGAAAGGAGACACCCCCCCCCCCCAAATGGATTATGTTTCCAGTCTGTCTGAGAGATTCCTGGCTATATTGCCCTCCCACTGAAGGCTCAGTTGCCCTTGGGCTTATTCTTCCCAGTTTCTGCTCGTCGGTAGATGTAGTCTATAGAAACACCTCACCGTTTAGAGACTCCCCACTGTGTCCTACCTCTTCATGTAGGAAAAGGGGGAAAATAAATAAATACAACTGGTCTTGAAGGCCTGCAGACATTCATTCCCCAGGGAAGAGGTAGAACATGTGCATCTTAAAACAGAGCAACAATATTTGGCCAAACCTTCAACTCATCAATATGCACCTGTATCTGTTCAGTGCTATGAAGCAAAAACTCAGAACTTAGCTTCCAGAATTTGCTAGGAATTTTTTTCTGTACTATGGATGGTGGTATAGTGGTTGCCCTTTAGGCTGTGACCCACATGGTCAGCAGTTCAAAACCAGAGCAGCTCTGTGGGAAAAAGACTGGGCTTCTTACTCCTGTCAACAGTTGCAGTCTTGGAAACCCATAAGGGGTTTGCTATGAGTCAGCATTGATTCGATGGCAGTGAGTTTGGGTATATAAATATAACCAATTAATATACATCTATGCCAATCATAATGTATCCACAGAAGACATTGATTTTTTTCCCAGTGAATTCCTCTTCTTGAAAGTTCTCGGTCTTTTTGTGGGAATATCCACTTACTCAAAACTCACTGCCATCGAGTCAGTGTTGACTCATAGTGACCACCTAGGACAGGGTAGAATTGCCCCTACGGGTTTCAGAGGCTAATTCTTTATGAGAGGAGAAAGCCCTCTCTTTCTCCCATGTGGGAGTATAGTCGATGTAGTTATAGGCAAAGCCACCTCTGAATTTCTAGAGTCACATCTTCCTGTTTTACTTTGTAATAATATGGAAACGGTATGGTCTACATTTATATTCCTCTTGCATCTGAATAAATACAGATTAGCCAGATGCTTGCTCTCCTGTGTGTTTTATACACCTGATGGCAGGTAGAGGTATCTGTTCAAGTTGAAGGGTAGGGTTGTTAACAGTGCTTGAAGTGGTCCCCATAGATGGCGAGTATCGGGAGGATTTATTTCCTGTGGGGCTAGTGTCTTCTACATGAAGTTGGGTGAATATAAGGGAAAAACCATCCGGCCTAATTTATCTGCAGGTGTAACTTATTCGTGCTGGATGGCAACCTTTGGGAGAAATCAAAGTATGACTTGATGGAGACGCTAACTTAGAGTTGGTTAATAGGTACCTCTTAGGATATTTTTCTTTCAGAGAAATAGGTCTTTTGCTCACATCAGAATTAATATTTTTTCCTTCATTTTGACACTTAAACATGGCATTTTAATATAATGAGCTCCCAGCCAGGTTGTTTGCAAACTCAATTGGGAAAATCCCGAGTGAGGGAGACTGGAACATCATAGAGGTCATGTAATTCCATAAAGACTCTTCGGTTGGTCAATGTACATTTGAATACTCCATGGTGTCTCTAAAAAAGGCTTGGCCTGTACTTCATATCAACAATAATGGGCTGATTGAAACCAGTTCCATTTGCTCTGTGCCCTGACAAATCATGCCTTCGTTCCTCTAGCATATAGTGCAAGAAACAGGACTAAAAAGGGGGGAACCAGGGAATGGGATAGAATGGAAAGATTTAGAAAACTTGTCTAATACTCCAATGGGTTGCAAGCCATTCAAGGAGAGTATAAAACCAATTGTCAGAAAATTTTAACATACATTTTGATGGAGATATTTTAGTTGTATCATAATGACTTGAATAAATCCCCGTGGGAAATCTTTGACTTCGTTTTAAGATAAATCTTTGTGGCTGATTTTTCACCCGTGACACCAGTTAATAGCAGGGCCACACACCACAAACGTCTCTCGGCTTGTAGAAGACCTCTGGTCAAATCTATGAAATCATAATATGCCTGCTTCATGTTTTTTAAAAAAAATGATGGCCCTCTTTCTATAGCCCAGGACTTAGGAATTATTCCCTATAGCTATTATTTATTAGCATTCTAGGCAAAATCTTCTTAAGACAAGAATTACTTAGAGCTTTGGCTCGTGACTCTCTGATGGAATACTATTGTAGAGATTGGAGTAATATTGTAGAGATTGCTTCCTGATGGATTAAAGTGCATGTTTAACAAAAGGGTCCCACTCTGCTTTATCAGAGTGCTAGTTCATTGGGAATTTCGGTTACCAGTGATAAAGAGGTAGATTTTAGCAATTGCTGCTCTCCCCACCTCCATCTTTTAAAGAGGTTAGACAACATTCACATCTAACTTGGAAATGTTTGTTAATGATTTTGTACCCCCACCCCACCCCAAAAGACAGCAGTGGACTTTAGTAACTACTCTAACACACATACGATAGTGGACATTTGGTAAAAAAAAATCAAACCGAAGCAGTTTCAACTGCTGGTGACTCCATGTGCTTCATAATAGATCTGTACTCCATAGGGTTTTAAGGACTGTCCGCTTTCAGGGCTAGATGGTCAGTTCTTTCTTACAAGGTACTTGCGTTACTAGGGCGAAAGACGAAGCTCTCTACTCCCGTAAAGAGTTAGGGTCTTGGAAACTCACAGGCTCCGTATGAGCGGGGATCAACTTGATGACAGTGCGTTTTGGTTTTCCGTTCCGATATCCCAACTCGAGCCAGTAGAGTGAAAAGGGAACTTTTTGAGGGGTGAGTGGATTCAGATTACCAAGCTTATACAAGGGGAATGACAGGTTGTCAGTAACACCTGTGGAGGAGGATGGAGGTGTGCAGGCTCCTCTCTGGACAAGGGAGTTTTCTGAGCCTGTCTTCCACCACTTACCTACAAAACAGATTTAGACCAAACCTCACGGTTTCATCTCATGTTTTATCACCTGAAAGCAACCGGGATTTGTTTCCCTGAGTTTTAGAATTATGTATCCTAAAGAAGATCACTGATTGGTCTTCCCTGTGGGCCCCACCCCTACCACCCAACCACCCCATATTAATAACCAGATTGGAGGCACCTACAAAAATATGACAGCTCCCATGCAAACCCGAAAGGGACAGGGTACCTTTTTTCAGAAGAAGGGACGAGGGAGCTAGCCACCCAGCATCAGACCTTTGGAATCCTAGTGCTTCGTTGTCGTGGGTTCCTCTGTGCGCATCCATTTGGGGGATCTTTATTAAGTACGTATCAGATAGCAATCGTTGGAAATTGCTTGTGGGTGGGTGCCTTCAAGTAGCCTCGCACTCCAGTTCAAGCTTCTGTCAAGGACAGAGCAGAACTGTGCATCCGAGTGTCCTAGACTGTCCTCTTTCTGAAAGAGCATCACCGGGTCTTTCCCCCTGCAGAGTGGTTGGTGAGTTCAAACCTCCGGTCCTTCAGTTGGCGCCGGTGACAGCCGGGCTCTTACTGGAGTTCTACTAGTGAGCAGCAACCGAAGGAACAGCATCATCCCCAAGAGCAGCACCACTGCCACCTCCGCTTTCCTAGAGGGAATTAGAATGTGTCACTGGAAACGGGATGACCGGGGACCCAGGCATCTTTTCTATGCTGATAGATTAGAATTTTGGAAGAAGGTGGAAGAAGTCACATCACTTAGCACTCTTTCTTTGCTTGTATCTATTTCTAAGGAGACGGATTTGCTCGCTCCCTCTTCCTCCGCACGGTAGTATAACAGAGACTAATGTTTTCCAGAGAGGGTGAAAAACTTCCAGAAGGGTTTGTCCTGTGTTACATTTTGGGGGAGGGGGTGTGCTTGGTAAATATTTTTAAATCAATGAATTATTGAGGTGGTGATGCTGTCGTCTAACTGTACCAGAGTCAGGAAAAAGACGTTATTAAGTGTGACAAAACAAGCGTTATTGTCATTGTCATTCTTCTGCACATAAGTGGTCAGAATCAAATAATTCCATACAACAAGGCATTTTATACAGTTATTCGAAGATGCATTTCAGAACGAATTTCTTCTGGCAGAAAGATCTGGATGCTCTGCCACTTCACACTCGCCTGAGAACATGGAAGGGTTTCCTCACTGATTGAATGATGAGTCATCTTTACTTTAGAAAAAAGTTCAATTCTACCTCCTTATTTTTCCCTCCTGTGCTTTACAGCATAAGGCTTATCATTTGTTCCAGCCGTTATTGTTTGGGTTTGGAACAGAGTTTTAAGTCCATTATTAAAAAGGACATGATGTCAATAACATGCATAAATTATATACACTCTAAGTTGTATGCCATAGCACTGATTCTCACTCATAGTTACCCCAGAGGAAAGTTACCCCAGAGGAAGTTGAGCCTATCTGCTCCTGTAGGGATTTGCTGCCTCAAAAACTCTATAAAGCCACTGTGAACCAGGATCCACTTGATGGCAGTGGATTTGGGTTTTGGTTCGATTCCCTTACAGTGCCCCTGGTGGCTTTGACCGGCTGACCTTGGTTTGAACTAGCAGGAGGGTCTTCACATTGTGTCCCCAGAGTTCTTTTATACAATATATAACATGCATCATCTAAATAAATCATGTTAAAGTTGTTAAAGTAAATTCTACTTCTAAATACACAAATGTGAAAAAAAGGACTACATTTCTCACTTTAGCGTTTGTTTCTTTATCACTCTGTAAGGTATAACAATTTTCAACTGTCCACATATTTTTATACAGTATCAGTGTGTGTGTGTTGGGGGAGGGGTTGGTACGTATTTCATTCAGCTGCACCTTTTCTGGACTGTGCATTATGTATTTGTGTGTATATACATTATTTCATTTCAAAACAAATTTTTCCTGTTTTCAGCAAATGAGGCTCACTTATTCTGTGCGTTTAGATACCAACCCCGGTAAGATAGCCGGTTACACATTGAACTGCCAACCGACAGATCAGCCATTCCATGGGAAGAAGATGAACTTTTTTACTCCAATGAAGAGTTAGAGTCTTGGAAACCAATGGAGGCAGTTCTTGCCTGCGCTATAGGGTCTGTATGAGTCAGAATTGACTTGATGGCAGTGAGGTGACGCCACCACCGCGGAGTCACTTTCATCTCATCGTAACTGTAGGTACGGTGTTCAAAGCCATGCAGTTTTGCAGGGGGAGAGAGTCTCAGCTTTCTCCCAAGGAGCTGCTGGCGAATTTCTGCCGCCAACCTTGTGGTTATCAGTTAACACAACCTGACAGCACCATTAGGGCTCCTTGATATTTAGACAGGAAAGGCTAGTTAGCTTCCAGATAAGTGTGTACCAGTTGGTATGGTGATGGTGAATCATTAGGAGTTCAAGGGCTTGAGTTTGACTTCTAGTTCTTCTTCTTTCTTGGGAACAACTTGAGATAAATTTCAGCTGTCTCATCTGTTGAAACAAAACAAAACAAAATATCCACATACTTTGGGTAAATTTTGTGGACTAAATGTGTTATTTAACTCAAGTTCTTAGAACAGCCTATAAATATTTTTTGCAAAATTCTTTCTAGCATTATACAAGTTTTAGGTAATGTTTTTATGACCTCAAGTCCTTTGTATGGATTCCTGAAAAGGTGGAAATTTAGGCTCTTAATGACTGTATTTTTACCCAAATATCTGACACATTGTAGTTTATTTTGCAAATGTAGCAATCCCGGGGTGCATTACTCGCCTGTGAGCACCGTGCACATTATATGTGTGCAAGATATTTATGGAAGAAATACAGTAATTGCTGCTCCAGAATGGTATCCTGAGGAGTATGCTGGCTTTGACTATTGATATCCCTCTTGTTGGACAAGGATTTAAGTCTCTTGTTCCTGGGGAGCGGGGGTGGGGTGGAGATACACATAAAGAATCTCAATTTTCATGCTAGAATGTCAATCATTCTGTCATCTGCAAATCTGGTTTTTGGACCTGTGATATATATGAGGTCACCATGAGTTGGGATCAACTCAACAATGAATAACGTGTGTATCATTGTTAGTTAGCACTAAAATATAAATAGATTCCAAGTCAGCGTTCAAAGTGTATAATCTTGGTTGGTTATGTTAGACCCTGGGAAGATCATCTACTTGAATTATTTCACCTACCATTCTCAGTTATATTTTCCATGTGATGTTTAGATTTTGGTGGAGGGTTATAAAACAAATATATCTGGTCTGTATGCATATTTATTAATGTTTCACTGAGCTTATGTTCCATTACTACTCTGTGTCTGAGTGTCCAGATGAGAAAATTCTCTTCAAATTTGGAAATCAGAAATCTTTTCTTTGAGGAACTCCAAAAGCCAAACTCATTGCCATTGAGTGAAGGCTATAGAACTACCCTTGTGAGTAGAAAGCCCCCCCCCTCCCCCCGTTAATTGACTAAGGCTGGCCTCTACGTTGTAACTGTCATTGAATTAGGAGAGTGTTCTTTCTAGGTCAGAGTTGCAGCAAGTTTATCATCAGGCAAGATTTCTTCATATTGGAAGATCCCACTTACATTTATCTCTTTTAAACTAATGCAGATTGTTTTTCAAAAGAAGGCACGATAAGAAAAATGAGCCGGAGCAGCTCTGTGGCTTCACTGGCATGAACAATGATGGAAATAGAGCTTGATGAGAAAACCCAGAGAGCACGTGCCCCACGCGGAAGAGGGGTCACTGATAATGTCTGCGGCTGATCCATTTCTGCACGTGGACAGTTGTCCAGGGTGCTGAGTCTGACACTGTGACTCTCTAAATTTTTAGTTGTTTACCTCTGCTTAGGCTAAAGGAACTCCTCCGTGCCTTAGTCATCTCATCTGCCATGTTGGAAAATGAGTCCAATACGTAATCGTCTCCACATGATAGAATTGTTATTATTACAATTAGGCGCATTTATCTGAAGACTGGATTAAATCTTGATGCTGAGTAACTGCTCTGAAAAGAGTTGCCATTGTTTGTTATTTTTTTAATGGCAAAAGGAAAAAGAAATCACCAATGATTGAATTTCCTCTCAAAACCCCACAACATTCCAGAGTGGATTATTAAACAGATGTCTGTGAGCATTTAGAAACGGAAGTAGTGATCCCTGGAAGGCATTATGGATTCTCTTTAGTTAATCCATGCCAAACACCATTCATTTATTTTGATAGGATTACTAGACTTCTATATCAGGAGAATGCTTTGGTTAGAGGTACATTTCAGCCAGTCGTCTGACATAAGTCTATTATGAAAGTCGTTTAGACCTGATGGACAATTATGAACTGGGCAATACTGGAATGAAATGAATTTGTAGCAAGCTGAACATCAATAGCAACAGCATATTGATTGGCTAGTCACTATCCATCTGAAAGGAGGTCCCAGTGAAACCCCAGTGCTTTGATGCATTGCCTTGTTCAGCTCTGCCACGGATACCTTGGGGGAGAAGAACACATCAGTCATGCTTGTTGGGTGTGTGGATGACACCCAGCAAGTGGAGGAACTGGGCAAGCTGGACAATGAAGAATGATTCAGGGAGAAAAGTTTATTAGTGTGAACAATACCTGCAGCTAAAAAGACGAAATTTGGTTGAGATAAGTGTTTTTTTTAACGTCTGTAATACCGCAAAAAGTAGCTGTTTGGGTGGATAATTAGATATTTGGGACCTAGAAGATTTCAGAGGTTGCAAAAAGGGGACTGAAAAAAACACTTTATTCCAAGATACATTTATATCCAGCAGGTTTGGGAAATACATCACCCAGTACTAATGTGGTTTCTCAAGCAGCTGTTGACAGAGCTGGAGATTTCGGTTGACGCCATGAGTTTGTTGATAAAAGCTTTCATGTTGCACTAACCCATGGCCCCCTCATGGCGCTGACTCTGAGCAGCCCTGCAGACGAGGGTACAAATGCTCCCCAGGGTTGCCAAGACTAGTTTGATGGAAGCAGGCTGCCTTGTCTTTATCTTGTGGAGCTGCAGATGGGCGGACCCAGTGATCTTTGGGTTAACAGCTGAGTACTTTAACGACCGCACCACCAGGACTCCCTGAACATCACGTTAGCTTCTGTGAATGGACTGATGTAAAAACCAGTGGTTGCTGAGACAATTCCAAGTCACAGCAAGACCAGATGTTACAGAGCAGAACTGCACCTATGGTTTTCAATCGCTGTGTTCTTTTCAAAGCAGACCGCCAGGTCTTTCTTCTGAGGCGCCTCTAGATCCGGACCACCAAGCTTTCAGTTAGAAGTCAAGCACTCACACAATCTTTCACACCGTCCATGGGTTCCGGATGCCATTCTAGGGGATAGCAAAAGGGATGTGCGATGGCTTGCAGCTGTGGTGTTTGACCAAATTACATTTAGGATACTTATGTTCTGTATTCTGATGACTATAATTTTCGAGGACCTAGACCTATTTTGAGAATTTTATTAGCAAAAGCATGAATATTCCGAGAAGTGAGTTGTGGATAAGGGAATGTCTTGAAAATATTTTATGTGAGGATTTCTGGGAAAACTAACAAAACACCCAAATCCTGAGAATCGGATTGACCTCAAAACAAAGGGAAACTTGGCCTCCAATAGTATTCTCAGCCTCATAAAGTTATCTTAATTGTAAGCCTGTATGTTAGGGAAGTACTTGTGATTCATTGTCAGTAATTGCTGTCACATTCCAAGGTACAAACAAGGGCTGGGTTGTAGAAATTATAGGAAAGCAGGACTTTCAGTTGATGCCAGAAGCACACTTTCTAATAATTACCAGTGTGAATACAATAGACTGCTTGCCTATTGCTACCATGGCAGAAGGAATTCTTTGCTTTTCATTAAAGAGGCGTTTTATTTTTTACAACAAGCTTCATATATATCATCATTTAAGTAATTGCTACTCTCTTTTGGTTTGATTTTTAGAACATTGTGTACATTTGGTCTGCTTCTGACACTGTTTTCTTTACATATAAAAGGAGTAAAATTTAAAAAATGGAATGCTGGTATTAAGTGTTTTAAAGATCAGAAACCAATTGAGGTGTAGAAAGGTTGCCAAGGAAATTAGAATTCATCTTTTGGTTGCGTAGTATAGGTTGTAAGTATAGGTAATGGCCGCTCTGTTTGAACTGTTCAAAGACTCGTGAATTCATGTCTCTCCTCTCAGCTGTGCTCAGGTTTTATGACTGAGCAACTGAAATCATTTTACTGTAAGACAGAGATTTCTTTTGATGGATATTCTATGACTTTATATGTCACTGTTGCTTGAAAGTTTTCATTTAAATCTATAGTGTTGGAAATAACTTGTTACTGCTAAACATTCTTTTTTTGTACTTGATTTATAACCCAAGTTTATCAGGATCATTTGTCCTTGTTTTGCACTATCAGAGAAGGGTTTACAAGTAAACTGTATTGTTTAATCTCCTTTGTTGAAACAAAATACAGTTGTTAGATGATGAAATGAGGCACCGTGTGGTGCAAGTTTACCTATGAGACCTCAGTGGATACTTTTGGCAGTGGTCAGAGGATGAGACATGTGACTGACTTCCAGGTTACCGGGATTTGCCCAGGAAACGCTGCTGTATTCACTCAGGGGAACCTCAAAGAGAGACTGTTTAATCTCCATCATTTCTCTGTAGCGCTCTTCTATGTAGTCACAAGATTCATGTGTTCTTAAGCTGTGCTCAAAGGGATCTTAAAGATTAAAAAAAAATCTAGCCAATGGTGTTAGCTAGTGTTTATTAACTCACATTACTGTAGGCAGTCATTTGACACACTAGAATAAGTGCTTTCCTCCATTATCTCATTTACTCTTCACAGCCCTTGTATGAATAAGAAGGAACTAAATTAAAAGCCAGAGATGTAAAATCTCTAAACTCAGAAAGCGCGTTAAAAAAAAATGGTGGGGAGAGCAGACTCCTGCTTTATCTGACTCCAATGTGCATAACTTTCACTATTATGTAACGAAAGAGCACCAACTCGTAGACTCTGTGCTCTATGGCATAGAGCAAGTCAAAACATCTCTCCCAAATGAACTTGGCCTGAATGTGTTCAAACCTGCTTTCGTGGTGCAATAAGCTGGGGATATGAACCTGAACAAAAAGGCCAAGGTCATCAATCTCAGGATACTTGCAATGTAGCAAGAAGACTATCATTAAACAGGCAAAGCTAATTAATGAGAATTGTGACAGATGGTACAAGAGACAAGGACAGTTTAAAGTATTATCTGAGAGAGTTCAGGGGAAATATTGACTTGTCCTTAAGTGTGAGATTGCCGAGTGGGGTTTATATGGTAGATAATTGTGTTCTGTAAAACCCATGTGCTCATGGGTGAGAAGCAGTTTAACTTAATAGACAGAACAAACCTCAGTGGCAAATGGGCTAGCCCTGTCACTTTGTAGCTGTGACACCTCGGGGCTATTATTGTCTCCCAGGCAGCTTTCTTCTTTGTGAAGGAGGTTGGAGTCTCAGGGCTTTTACAGTGATCGTTTTTTGAGTATTAAGTCACACTTTCATGGTACTACAACAGCGTATAATTTCCCCATAAAATGCATCCAAGTGGAATGGAAATTTTAAGTATCATCTTTAAACCCTTAACTAGTAACCACATATGCTAAGCATGGAGAACACCCTTATTGAACTATGGAGACTGGGCTGACACTCTCTACATGATCTTTTCCTCATCTGAATGCCATCAGTGATCCAAATTCATGTTTCGCTAAAAGGACACTGGCACCAGGGTTCCTTTGCTGTCTGAAACTCAAAAAACTCACTGCCATTGATTCAATGCTGCTGCATTGCAACTCAATAGGACAGGTAGAGCTGTCCATGTGGTTTCTAAGATTATACCGGTAACTCTTTATGGGAGTAGAAAGCCAGTCTTAGGGCATCTTAATTGTGGAGTAGGATAAAATTGTATGTGTATGGGTGTATCACACACGTATATTATAACCCTCAAATCATTTACCTAGGGCATGAGACCTGGAACATCTAAACAATTTCTCAACTACTCATAGGGATTAAGAGAAGGCTGATGAGGAGCTGATACGAAGGGCTCAAGGAGAAAGAAAATGCTTTGAAAATGAGGATGGCAACACATGTACAAATGTGCTTGACACAATGGATGGATGGATGGATGGATGGATTGTGGTAAGAGATGTATGAGCCCCCAATTAAAAAAAATAAAAAGACAAAGCAAATCAGCGACAGCTGACTGAAAATGAGACTGCAGAGCTAAAAGAAGGGAAATATCCACCAGTCAGTACATTGAAGTTGTACTATGTGCTCAGTCCTCCCTGCGTTCAAGTGGACAAAACATACATAGGAATAGACACTGGTCTTCTTCCTATTTTGTTGTTATATTTTTTGAGATATACTTATTTGTAGGGATATTTGGATTTATTTGTTTGGCCATTTTTATCCATTCGCTTTTAGGATGTGTTAAATGAGTTTTAAAAAGTGTGTTAAAAAAAAAAGAGAGAGAGAGAGAAGACGGATCAATGTTAGGAAAACATCCGTAGCCTTGCTAGTCGTTTAGGATTCCATAAATGTAGACGTGATTCACTGAAATTAATCCTAAATTATGCAGACTTTTAATTTTTCAAGCAAATTGTTAAGACCACTCCCAAAGTTTTCCAGGGGGTCTGAAGGACCTACATTTTAACTTTTCAATGAACGTTGGCCTTGTGTATGTACCACAGGTATGCTTAGAATGACTTTTCTGTTGGAGAGGAGCCAAGAAAACGTTGAGTTAGCTTTAAAGGGTTGAGGTATCGTACTTCAGGACAGGAAAAGCACTTAAAGACACAGGCTAAAACAGCACAGGTTTTCTTAACATGATTCTATTTATCAGATACCACGGAGTTGGTTTTGGACATGACTTGCCCTGTAGGTTTTCTTGACTGTCATCTTTACAGAAACAGTTGGCTAGGCCCTTGCCCCACAGAACTGCTGGGTGAGTTTGAAGCACCAACTCTTTGTTTAGCAGCTAAGTGCCACCAAGTCTCCTTCCCATGACTAACCCCTGGCATGAAATCATTTTTTATTCATAAGGCCCGGTTGGGCAGAGTCTCTCACTGCCATCTTGTCAGCTCCAACTCATCGTAACCCTGTCGGACAGGGTAGAGCTGCCCAATAGGATTCACAAAGCTGTGATATTTACAGAAATGGACTGCCACGTCTTTCCTCCAAGAAGTGTGGCCAGTACCTATCAAATATTTGGTGATCTAGTTAGTTATCTCCCTCCCTTTTTTTATCCTGCAGCGTTTAAATACAGATTTCTTTTTCTTTTCTCGTTCCCTCTCTCCCTCCTCCTGTTCCTTCCTACTGGGAAAATGAAAAGGTTGGATCGGGTTGTTTCTTTGACAAGACTGTCTAGTCTTAAGGCTGTTTATCTTTGAGATAAGATCTGATATACCATAGTCACATAAGTAACTATAAAGAAGGTAAACCCGGGGACGTACTTGACAATTTTATGCATCTGTTCACATCATCTGAAAAATAGATGAGGATCTATTTTCAGACAATATCCCTTGCTAGGAAAGTAGCAGATTGCAAGCATGGTTTTTTTTGAGCCACAGAGAACCCCCTTTCGGGAGAGCACCGTGGCATTTGAAACCCACAAGCAGTAGCACACAAGAGAAAACTGTGGCGGTTTAGGGGTGAAGCAGAATCATGAGATGAAAGACCGAGCTCTCCGAGAGTGCATTCAAGTGAAATCGTACATCCAGCTCCAACTCCGGAGAACCGTCTGCTGTAAAAAGAAAGGCACGGCATTCTGTGTAGACGGCACACCTCTGACAGACTCCCGATTTGTGTGAAAGACACAGTGATATCTGGCCAGTGGTTTCTAATTCCGGTCTTCCTCCGGCAGTGCTAGCTTTAAAAGCCCCAGCTGTGCCTGTTCTTTTGGAAACTACATTTGTAAGGTTCTAATTTGGAAGATAAATTCAAAAGCAGCTCAATATTTTAGCAAAGTACATTGAAAACATGGGATTAAAAGGATCAAGTTTTAGCAAAAGAAAATAATGTAGGAAAGAGACATAAAATTTGGAGTTCATGAGGAGACACAATTTTGACAATGATTTGTAAAAATATAATTATGTACCTCAACCTAAAAGAATTCAATTAGCTATTCATATAGTTAATAGTTATTCCAAGTCAGTGGCTTTCATATGTAGTAGCAATATGTGCTACGTGAAGAAGTATATTCAGAGTTGCAACTAAAAATATAAAGCACTTAATAAAAAGCTTATTACAGTCCATAAAAGAAAACTTAAACAAATGGAACAATGAGTATGCATTCTTTCAAAATGTAATTAGATTTTTCATTCAATTTCAATCTAAATCTCATCTGGAAAAATAACGACATGAATAATTAAAAATTTAGAAAGGAATAATGGAAGGAATGTTCTGTCCCAATATTGAATTACGAAGGGTTTTAAAAAGTTCATGGAAAAGCTTTATCATCTCATCATTCACCCCCCCCAGTTTTTTTAGCCTTCTCTAATATATTGCATTAGTTCAGCAAATAAAACCAGGGTGCTGCCACGGCAATTAACTGAAGGTTTGGTGGAACATAGTAGGTCCCCGGAAGAATCTCAGGACAGTAGTTTTCAATTTTCCCCCCCAGAGATCCTGCAGGTTCCCACAAGTATTTATAGTCATTGCAGCTTAAGGACCCCTGATGGTTATACTTGTTTATATTTTGTTTGGACCCACCAGCTGCTCTGTGGGAGAAAGAGGCTTTTTGCTCCTGTAGCGATTTATAGCCTTGGAAACCCATAGAGGCCGTTCTCAGTCTCAGTCTCTTACAGCGTGATTATGACTCTATAAGAATCCACTCACTGACAGTGTGGTAGACACTGGGCTCTCTTCTCCACCTCAACAAGACCAGCTATGGTTGTTCTTATTTATGTATTGAATTTCTACAATGATGTATTAGATTTCCCTCAAATATATTTATAGCTTGAATATTAATGCACAAGTAAAATTTCGCTAAGTATCATCTGACAATTATTGCCGCAGTTCGCAGGCAGTTGCTAGAGGTTCAGGCTGGATTCAGAAGAGAACGTAGAATAAGGGCTCTCGTTGCTGATGTAAGATGGATTTTGGTGAAAAGCCTAGACTCAACTAAGTCAAGGCATCCGACTGTGTGGATCCTAAACTGTGGATAGCCATGAGAAGAATGGACATTCCAGAATACTTCCTTGTGCTCATGTGGAAATTGCACATGGATCAAGAGGCAGCTGTGTGAACAGACAGGGGAATACAGGGGAATGGCTTAAAATTGAGAGGCGTGCATCAAGGTGTGTGAATAGGACATGGAATAAATACAAGGTTTACAATGGAGGAGATGTGCACCATACTCATATTTCTCAACGCTTATGCTGAGCACTTCATCAGAGAACCTGGATTCTATGAAGAAGAATGTAGCATCAGGATTAGAAGAAGTCTTATTAACAACTTGTGATCTGCACATGACCCAACCTCGCTTGCTGAAAGTGAGGAGGACTTGAAGCACTTGCTGCTGAAGATCAAGGATTGCATTGCAGCCTTTAGCATGGATTGCAACTTGATGTCAAGAAAACCAAAGTCCTCACAACTGGACCAGGAGGTGACATCATGATAGATGGAGAAAACATTGAGGTTGTCAAGGATTCCATCGGGCTTGGATCCACAATCAGTGCAAGCAATTGGAAGCAGCAGTCCAGAGATCCAAGGATGCGTGCCATTGGGTCAATCTGCTGCTCAAGACCGCAGTAAAGCATTGAAAAGCAAGGAAGTTACTTTGAGGACTAAGATGTGCCTAGTCCAAACCAGGGTGTTTCAATCACCTCATATGCACATGAAAGGTAGACATTGAATAAGGAAGACCAAAGAATTATTGATGCATTTGAACCATGGTGCTGGCAAAGAGTATTGGAAGTCCCGTGGACTGCCAAATGAACAAACGAATTTGACATGAAAGAAGTATGGCTAGGGTGCTCTTTAGAAACACAAACGGCAGGATTTTGCCTCCGGTACTTTGGACGTGTTTCCAGGATAGACCAGTGCCAGGAGAAGGACATCGTGTTTAGTAAACAGAGATGCAGTGACAAAGAGGAAGGCTCTTGAGCAGACGGACTGGCACAGTGGCTACAACAGCGGGATCCAGCACAACCGCAATTGTGCCCGTGGCGCGGCACCGCGCAGCCTTTCCTTTCGTTGTGGACGTGCTGCTCCCAGTCAGACCTGACACAGCAACCGACCAGCAGCGTTCTTCGCGCATGCTTGGAGACTGCCTGTCCTGTCAGAGCATGACCTCTCTGACCAATTAGGGTGTGGAGAGACTTGGCTTAATAATTGGAGGTGAGGCTAACAGTAGCGCTTACTTTTTTACAATAAATTCCAAATGAGTTAACAAATAAGACCATGGAAGTAACTGGAAAAAAAATTGACCGCTGTTCCTGTATACTCCCTGTTGATGTTGTCTTTGTGGGTGATTTGTGACCTTGGACACACTCTGTGGTTGTCAGGAAGAACTGCTGGGTGGGTTTGAGCTACTAACCTTCAGGTTATCAGCTGAATGCAAACTCTCCCTCCCCCTGCCCCCACTACCTTTTTGTGGTTAAAAGGAAATTCTAAAAGTAAAAGCATTAGGCATTACCATGAACACGATGAATGTCAATGGCGTGTAAAAACAGAAAACTTTCCATGTCTCTATTTAAAAAAACCCTAAAATATAATCAACAAGGAGTAATTATTTTGAGTATGAGGAACATTGAGTGTTATTCTTAATGTAAAAGAGCTATTTATATATTATTAAGAAAAACATTGATCCCAGTTGTCATATCCCGTGTAATCATCATGTAGGGAAAAAATAGTCTCATTAGTAGTTGCACAAGTATCATTAAGCTAACAATGAAATGCCACTGATTTGACCTATTAAATTGGCAAGTGTTACAAAAATGATAATGTTCAATACTGCCAAGTATGTGGCGAGAGAGGAGGTTTTCTCTCTCCTGGCAAGAGTAGAAGTTGTTAAAATCTTCTTGGAAACAATTGGCAGTATATCAAGAGACATGACAAAGTTCATGTCTTGTGATTCATAATAATAATACTCCAAGACTACTAGAGTGTCTCTATATTTTGCAAATATTTAATTAATCAAAATTTTAGTTAAATAACAGAAATGTCTATCAGTGGTGGGTTAAAAACAAAACAGCCAAAAAACTCAACTAATTTCTTGGGAGCCGATGCGTGCCACAGTGGTAGACCTCCCTAAGATTTTCAGTGGCTGATCTGTTTTAGGAAGGCAAGTGCCAGAGCTCTCTTCCAAAGTGCTCTTGGAGAGATTCAAACCACCAACTCTTTGGTTAGGAGCGAGTGCATTAATCATTTGTCCAAGAGTTATGATTTCCTTTTTGAAGACTTCCAATGACACAGATACAAGACACTGAAAAATTCTGTGGTAAAAAGAGGAGGTGATACCAAATGCTCAAATAGAAAGTAAATGTTTAGAAAATAATGATGTCAATATATGTACAAATGTACTTGATACAATTGATGTATGGATTGTTAGAAGAGCTTTAAGAGCCCCCGATAAAATGATCTTAGAAAACAAAACAAAAACAAAACCCAAAATATTCTGTGGTGGAAAACTGAATGAAAAGATAATGGAGTTCTTCCACTAACTTTTGGAAGCCCTCTCCTATATATTACATAGCCTTTATATAATGTAATCTGCATTAGGTTAAAACTAATATGTGTGACTGGAAAAACTTAAAAGGGAAGCAAAGATATTAACAGTAGTTACCTCGTGACTGTAGGCTAGTTGGGTGTATTTTGTATTTGGTTTTCTTCTATGTAGGTATAAATTTGCATCTTTCCAAAATGTTTATTGCCAGAAAACGTAGTTATTTTAAGGACTATAATTACCCATGGTAAACTTTAAAATTAAATTATATCACAATGATGGCATTCTTTCTCCTCCTGTTAGGTTGAGCCTTATTGATTATCTGAAATATCTATTGCCTGTATTTCCATAAAAGTTTGTCATGATAGTATTAAAGATTGTGAATGATCTTGCTCCCTTTCTTACCCTATTATACCCTGGATCCCAGTTTCTCAGGGGGTAGGTACGATGTGAACAAGTGGAGAAGGTCATTAAATTAAAAACCTATGAAGATACATTCTAATGCTACTTGTATGTTTGATCACGGCAAGGGAGTCGTTCAGAAATCGAAACTGTGGGATGTCTGAAACAGCAATACTTCCTGGTCAAGAGATTTTTTGGAACAATGGGCAGTTGATCAATCTAATATTTATGTGTGATAGCTTGGATTGCCTTTTCTAAAAACGCCTTCTTTATATTGGAGACTTTTTTTTTCTAAGAGTATGACTGCCTTGAGAGTCTGATTGATGTCTCTGCCATGTGTCACATGACTTTGCTGCTATCAGTGTTGTGTGTGTGTGAAGGTAATTTACCCTGTATTTGTTCTATTGGAGCCTTGGTGGTGCAGTGGTTAAAGCGCTCAGCGGTTAATGGAAAGGTGGGTGGTTTCGGCCCACCACCAGCTGCCGCTCTTCAGGAGCAAGCTCTGGCAGTCCACTCCATCAAGATGACAGCCTTGGAGACGCCACGGGGCAGTTCCACCCTGTCCTGTTGCGTTGCTGTGAGTCGCCTTCCGCTAGACAGTAGCGCTAGGCTTGGTTGTGGTTTGGGGCATTGTTCCCACAGCTCATTGAGTGCGACTGGTCCCCACACAGGCACCTCTCCTCCTCTGTCTCCTTTCTCTGTCTTGCAGGCACTGAGGGTGGCTGGATTCTGGTGTTTTGTGTGGCGCCATCATCTCCTTCTCGCCTCTCATGCACTTCATGATGTAATTCTCGGCACTTTCACTTCCTTTGTAGAGTAGGATGTGATGGCATAGAGATGGGGACAGGGCTATCCAAATTCTCTCAATTGCTGGGAGGAGCTGCCCAGGTGTGCTGAGGGGCCTGTACTCAGGAAGAGAAACAGGGAGTCCTCCACAGTGAGTAACCCCGCTTTCAAGTGCACCCAAATTTTGGTTAAAACTTTGTCCCATGCGGTGGTGTTTCCTCTTCGGCCCTTTCTAGACGTACCCAGTTTGCCCTTTTGGACAGTCCCAGTTCAGCTCAATGTTCCTCCTCTCTCCCCCTTGTCCTCGGTTGTTTCTTCTTGCTCTCCCGTGTGCCCTCCTTGCTTACTTGTAATATGTCTGTTGGCCTTCTGCACATACTTTGCATCAGAGATCATTCGTGCTCCCAGTACGGCATCTCATTTGGGGGCGATGCCTCATTTGGGATGTTGTCTATGTGACCAAAGCATCCCCTTTCAGTAATCCATAATTATGCATCATTCTACTTACAGTTCTTATTTTTTAAATTCTGTCAGCTTTTTGTGTGTGTGGATTTTCATCTTTTCTCTGTGATCCAGTCTCCCCCACTCCCCCCACCCCCGACTCTATTATGCAGTTTCCTTATTGCCTCTCCCATCCCCTACAAGCATTTTTACAGTTTATTCCTCTTCCCTATACAGCATTGCCCATGTCTGTTTTTGGCCCATTACCTAGTTTTTGGTTCAGCTCTCCAAGTGTTCTCTGTGGGAGCCATTTCCCTTCTTTCCCACTGGTAGAAGGGCGCCACACCCACGGACAGTGACGGCCGGGAGAACAAGTGCAGGACATCGATGGGCAGAGGCTTTGCAAGTGAACTAGTTGAAGCTGGCCATTGGTGGTAGGGGAGCTCACAAGGCTGTTGGGAACAGATTTGGAAGCCTTTTTAATTTTTAGGTTGGCCCTCTTAATTCTTAATAACGATGGCCTTTTTTTTTCTTTCCTTTCCATATCTACGCACAGATTTGAATCTTTAAGTTACTCGGGGCCATGACTTGTGCATGCCGCTCCCGTATGCCACCTTTAAGTGGGTGTCCTCCACCTGTGGAGAGGAGGTCATGGTGAGGATGTGTGCAGACTTGGGTCTTCTTCCCAGATTCAGTCCCATAGTCCCTGTTGGTGAGCTGTGTGGGACTGTCACTTACTGCTGCCACTACCTGTCACTCAGTCCCGAGATGATTAAAGGACCTTGATTTCCTGGGCTGGTGGTTCAATGCCTAGAGAATGAGCAACCAGTCTTTGTTTGCGAGTCCCCCGACTTCCCCCCAAAGTACGGCAGAAAAGGATAGAAGGAAAATGAGGCTTCATTCATAAAACGGAGATGGGCTGAATGGGAAGAGGAGGGGGTGTCCTTGAATTTTACTTGGAAAGGCAAAGGAAAGGAAACTGAGCTGAACTGGAAAACACCCTTTACCGAGAGACATGGCCTTGGCCTCTTCAATATTGTAGCCATGCCTTTTCTCCCTACTCACGGTTTTTCGGTTTTAATACCGATGAATTTGATCATAAGATGGATCTGGTAAGGCTGTTTCTGACTAGCACATTGTTTCCTGCTGTTGGTAGTATTTAAGCCCAATGTTTCTAGTGCTCTGGAAACATAGGAAACAATTTAACAATGTGGAAACATCTTTACCAAAAGTATTAGCATTTTTTTTAAAGTAAAGGAAATTGTACTCATTTGTTAACTTGGTTTCACATTTCCCTTTTTTTTTTTTCAATTTCTGAAGACTGTCCCCTCAATGTTGTAGATATTGTCATAAATATCCAGCAAAAAAGTTTGCATTTTTATTTTGGACACCTGAACTATGTTCTGGGACCTCATTTACACAGAAGAGCTCCTTCCCCTTAAACAAATTGAAAAATACATTGCATGCTATAGATGTCTTTATCTTGTATAGTTTCAGGCAATAATCTAGGAATCTTATGTTTATTTTTATTTTTTAGGCACTAGAAAAACATCCCAACTCACCAATGACAGCAAAGCAGATATTGGAAGTCATTCAGAAAGAAGGATTAAAAGAGACAAGGTCAGTATTGGCACTTAATGGCTGTATGTTTTCATTGATTCTACTTGCCACTGTTGCAGAGCAATGGCTAGGTTTCCACTTTGACATCACAGTTGATTGCAAATTAAGTGTATCCCTGAAAGGTCTTTTGTGATGGCCAAAGATGGGGATGACCCAGGATTTCCTTAGATCTGCCCGTTAGCTTAACCTGTTACATTAGATGGATTGATAGGGAATGCACCTTGTTATTCACAAAGGGCAAGCCTGTGTGGTGTAGTTCCTCCTTGACGTTGCTCCTGTTTCTCTTTGTCATTTAAGAGGAGATGATGTGTCAGAAAAATGAGTACTGAAAGAGAAGCATTTTTACAGGCCTAACAGAGATTACAGGAAACAAATGCACCGGACTTTGGTCCTCTCACATTTAGAATGCCACGACCCGAAACATCCTTCTCAGCTGTTCGTTCTTTTTGTCTTGAGGACCGGTCTTGTTGAGGGAGGATTCAAACAAGCCATTCTTTCACAGTGTACCATTTGATACTTTGTAGTTTCTTCACAAAGGTATCTAAATCGAGAACGTGGTAATAACGTTCAGAATGAACCCCCCTCCCCCTCAGCCCGTGGTAAACACGCACTGGTTGATTTTTGGCCTTTGTGCATTTGCCTATTCTGGGCAGTTCATAGAAACAGAATGATATCATCGGTGGCCTTTGATAAGTGGCTTTTTTCACATCTTTTTTGCGGGGTGGGGAGTGGTTCCTCCTTGTTGTTACATGCACCGGTACTTTATTCCTTTTTGTGGCCCAAATAAGATTCCATTGTATGAATACTTTTGTGTGTCCATGACAGCCCTTTATTTTCCTGTGTGAATTTATTTCCCAGTTCGGGCTATCGCCAGCAATAGGCCATCTAGTTGATCGTGCCCAATGTATCAAACACAGAGGACATTATCGGTTAAAGTAACCGCAGTGTTGCCACAAGTGTTCAGTACCAGCATGAGATTGTCTACCTGCAAACCGTTGGGCAGACAGCAGGTGCAACTTGGTGAAAAACGAAACCCACAGAACTTCACTTGTGAATGGCTTTGGCTGATACTAAGATAGAACAACAGAAATGAATATCCTCCCGAGGCTTACTTTTCCCAAGAGTCGGTGTCTGTCACCTGAGACTCCTCCGGGGATCAGCGTGGGGAGCATCCCCTTCTAGTTTAAGATGCATACTTTGAAGTTAGATCCATGAATGTCAAGTCTAGTGGGGTGTGGGGCGCTTGTACTACTCGCATCTTTGCCCCGACTTTGGAGACTTTTTTTCTTGCTTGTCTTGGAGAATAGCCTCCTCATGTCACTGCCTGTGTTTGCAGTAATTGTTCCCCTACCAAGGGGAGGCCACCTTGGGGAGCAAAGTAGCTGACATCGCCTAAACAGCTCTGCTAAAGGAGATCTTTTGCTTCCTAGCCTGCTATCAATGTGAGGGGTCTAGGGAACAGAGTGGGGGTGGCCTGGCAAGTAGTTTTCTCCTTGCCGCCTGTCAAAAGTCCTGAAAGTATTTATGCCATTTAGAAAGCATTGGGGATGTTTGCATAATGGCCAAAAAGAAAAGAGGAGCTGAAAAATCTAAGGATCTCAATTCCTATCAAGTATGGGCTTTGTGTCAGAGAAATCCGCCAATGTGGACACGAGGAGCCTCTCCTGTGAACAGACTTTGCAAATTTGCTCATTAAGATATGAGCACTTCTCCAATGGAGTGACTGTGCTGCTCTTGGTTGTTGCAGACTTTGCGAGATGAAGTTCCTGCACTGTGGCACCGAGCAGCATTTTGACCCCACGTATGACTGTACCCGTGTGATTTCACATGTCCTCAGAGTGCTAGTCTTCCTAGTGTGGTGAATTAAAGCTCTTTAGACACCTATGGTTAGCAAAGATCAGCAAAAGAAAATAGTCCTTCTTTAAAGAGTAGTGACAAAGAGCACTGAAATAGGAAAGAGAGCCTTGTGGTCATCTAAGTAGGACCCTAGGTGGTGCAAGTGGTTGTGCCAAGCCGTTAACCAAAAGCTTGATGGTTGGAGCCCATGCATAGTGCCATGTGCAGAAAGATCTGGAGATCTGTGTCCCTAAAAACTACAGCCAAGAAAATCCTGTGGGGCTCAGTGGTCCTCGGTGGCACCTGGGGTCTCCATGACCGGGAATCACCTGGACCCTGATGGAGATGCCCATAAATGCACCCCACTGGGCACCAGCCTGCCTTCCACAAAGGAGGAAAGTGCCTGTTATTACAGGAGACTGCTATTGAAAGCACCTGCACGGAAGTCAAGATGGAAAGTCAAGGAACAAGGTCAAGAAAGAACACAGTCTCTAAGCCATTTTCTGTCAAATCAGTGCTGTATCGACAGGTGACTCTGCAGGCTATGTTCTCATTGCTTTTCATTGTTTCCACAAATCTCATTTCTCCTGTCAGGCCGGGCCCTGTTCTTTATGCCTGGTTTTGCATCTCTTCTTCACAGGCCCTTCGCGAGTGCTAGCTTCTTAGAATCATCTCTAAAGAAAAAGTGTATAGATTCTGAATGGGGTGGGGTGGGGGTGGGGGGTTCAGACGTTCCCATATGCTCTGCCGGTGGCTTTGGGCCTTAGACTGACGTTTAGTTTGAGTGTATGTTAGTGTACTGTTTTGGCACCTTCTACGTTCTCAAGTGTTTTCCAAATACTTAAGGTAGCTGAAGAAATGACGTGCAGCTGTATGCATTCTTCTTCAGTAATGCTAAGTTTAGAAATCCTGTTACAAGGTCAAGCACAGCTGCTGACTTTCTAAGTACAGTATGTGTGAATGATGTCTTGTGTAGGAAGTGCCGGTTTGCAAGATGGCTGGTTCCATACAGGCTCTTGCTTGAGTGTTACTAATAGCCCCCTGTGGTCTTTTCAACGAGAGGCACATAGTTCCAGGCTCCCCCAAACACACCGAGGTTGTACCTAGCATTTCTGAAAAAGAGAAGATTGGGCTATTGGAGGTCATCACTGCAACATGATCTTAATGAAGGTTGTTTCAAGTACAAGGGGGTACTAGAGCCTTTGTGTGCCAGGTCAGGCTTCTCCTCTCATTGGCCTCACTGTGTTATTATTTCCCCTTGCATATCTAACATGCGGCTGTGCTACCTCTTTAACGGCAGGCTAGCTCATGCCGCTGGCACTCAGCAGGGCCTCAATACAGATTTGTTGAGCAGATCTTCCTTCTCAAGATGTTAATTTACTGAGCTCCAGCAACGGCTTTCCTTTGCCTTCAGAGTTAGCTTCTTTTTGAGCATTATAGTTGTTTGTCTTCTTAGTGAACAGCTGTAGTCCCACCCCCTTTTTATTGATTGGGATTAATACATACATTAAGTCATTCCATAGTTCAATCACATTTTGCAGAATTGTGCATTGGCTACCACATACCACCATCCTTTCCTTCTTCTTCTTAAACCAGAAGGAATGTAACGGTTTTGTGGGACTGTGGAGGAGCTTCTGCAGATTGACTGTCAATACGCGCAGTTCTGCTCTTGCTGGTTTTCAGATGCCCTAAGAGCCTCTGCTTTCACTGTGTAACGTGCACCTGAGAACACACTGGTACTTTTGGTCGAGCTGGTGTAGCATTTGAATGTATTTAGACAGGAGATTTTGTTAAAGGCATACCCAGGTTGTAGATAATTAAGGACAACTCATAGGAACCCTTCAGTGTTATGGAAATTTCCCCTTACTTAAAATGATGGAACCAATCCTTAATCTCAACAGTTCTTCATCACAATCACCTTCATTTGTTGCACATGCAGCTTTTGCATTACTGAAAAGGTGCTGGGTCTCTCCTTGCAATTATTGTGGATTAACATAGGCCAGTGAAGCGAAATACGAATGGTATGCACCTGTTTTGACTTTTACCTATAAAACCTCCTGAAAGACGCGGTTAGGAAAAGATCTCTTTCGTAAACTGGGGACTGCCGGCGCTTTCTTTGGCTGAGATGAAATCTTGACATTTTATGTGAACTTTTCCTCATTTCAGGTAATGTACTTCAAATATTTTCCACGTGGACATGATAAAAAAAGGACGTCTGTTTTGTATCTTCTTTGTACTTTTGATAGACTGTGTATTGTATGATTCAATTCTGTTTGGAAAAACCAGGCTGAAATAAGGACTTTCCATGTACTTTGAAAATGCTGTATAAATATTAATGAGCTATCAGAGGAGCATGTGGATTTCGTTGAGCAGATTAGTAATACGATCAGGGAATCTTTTTTTGTCAAAATTAAAAAAAAAGAAATTTGGTTAGTTTTACTTCCTTTCTGTATAATAAAAGATTTTTATCAATATGATTTTGTTCTGCAATATCCATATACTTGCCGAGTTGATTCTGCGTGGACATTTACAGGCTTGTGTTATTTTGTGGAGCCCTGGTGGTGTCGTGGGTTGTGGGTGGGCTGCGATTCACATGGTCAGCAGTTGGAAACCACCAGCAGCTCCAAGGGAGAGAGACTGGGCTTTCTATTCCCGTCAACAGTGATAGTGTCGGAAACCCACAGGGGATAGCCATGCGTCACAATGACTCAATGGCAGTGAGAGGGCTCTTTTATGAAGGTGCTCTGCAGTGCAGTGGTTCAAGAGTTGGGATGCCTATGACAAGGCCAGCAGTTAGAACCCTACAGTTACCCCACTGGAGCAAGATGAGGTTTTCTGCGCCTGTAGAATCTGTAGCTCCGGGAACCCCAGGGGCGGTTCTATACTTTCCTATTATATTTTTTTTCTTAAAAACATTTTTTTGTCCTATAGAATTAATGAGTCAGAATCGACTAGATGGCAGTGAATTTGGTTTTGGGTTTGGCTACTTTGTGCTCAGGAATTGCCACTGATTGAGCAGACAGCTGTTTGGAATGCTTCTAGATGACTTGAAGCCCCGAATCAATCCATTAAGCATGCTGCATGTAGAGAGGGGGTTCAGATATGAAGGGTGCAGGGTGCTGCTGTGTGTGGATGGACATTTCATTTGCTATTCCTCTTTGGAGTCCTTGGCTAAATAGTCCCACTTTCTCCCGGAGTTAGGGTGCTATGCAGAAGACACTCTTATGCACAGTCATTCAAAGGGTGTTGCTAGAAAAAGAGGAGTACTCCCAGTCACTAGGTTGCTTTGGGCAATTTGTGGTTGTTCCAATTCTGCTTTTGCTTTGTTGATTCAGAAATTATTTTTTGGCAAAATGGGTTGAGGTGTCATTGACATGGACAAATTTAGTTTGCTCCGCTCCTGCAATTTGTGAAGCAACACTTCCAAACAAATATGTGTTTTATTATAGGGACCTACCGAGGAGCTGTTCGGTTCTAGGGGAGACTTGTATTCCTTAGCTAGCAAGAGCCGAATAACCATCTGTCAGTGCGATGAGGGGTAATTTTCTATGTGCTGGCCACTATGTGACAAGTCCACAATATAATGTGGACTCTGCTACAGCATTTCTATTCTTTAGTGATAGACAAGTCATTTTCTAATGGGAAGTGAGATGGCCATAACTTAAAACCAAACCAAACAAAGAAAAAAACCAGGAAACAACAACAGAAAGGGAACAAAAGCCTTTTGTTGGTAGGGGGCCAACAAACTAGCCCAACAATATTTATGAGGCACTTTTTTTGCAACATTATACATGCCTTCCTTTACAAAATCTATATTAGTGTTCATCACTTATTTACAGCACAGCAGACTATAACTACATGTCACAGTGGGGACATTTTAAAAGTTTTATAAACCATCTCTGTTGTGTTTACTGTTACTAAAAATATGGACATGTTTTTTGGTTTTTGCAATGTTGAACATGCAGTGACAGCCATAGATTTTGCAATTATTCTGGTTTCAATGAGAAATTTTTATTCCCACTGATAATTCATAGAATAAATTTGTTTTTTGCTGCTTGTCTTAAGGCTTTCTCATGTTTTCTCTTTTGCAACCTCTCTTATGATATGCTGAAATTAGGATCTCCACTTTGTACTGTGGTTCATTAAAGATGTTGCATTTTTCTAGGAGGATAAGATGTCAGAACATTCTATTACCATCTATAGTGACAAACAATAAAATGTCTTGACATTTCTCTTGGTGAGATTTACGTTTCTAATTAGTGCTGTAGGAGATGATTCTTTCTGGCTGCTGAAATGTTTTGTCTAGAGATAAGAAAGAAACACAGATAATGTCTATTGCA
Source organism: Echinops telfairi (assembly GCF_000313985.2). NCBI lineage: Eukaryota > Metazoa > Chordata > Mammalia > Afrosoricida > Tenrecidae > Echinops > Echinops telfairi. The sequence goes on from NW_022111300.1 coordinate 20,206,942, forward strand.
AAATCAATTCTTATCTCCAGACTCCATGTTGGTACCCTTCCTTTCATACGGAAATGCTGGCCTAATTTGTTTGTGTTGAGCCATTTTAGAATAGCGTGTGAACTCGGCGTCAACTCTGCCAGTTGTTACATCCAGTTCTCATTGGGTGAATGGTGTGCAAGGTCAGTTATTCAGAGAGGCATGTAGGGGGGACTCTATGGTGTAGCTAATTTAGGAGCACAGGATAATCTGCATATATTTGTGTGTACGTGTTTGTGTGTGATAGTGTCCTAGTAGCCTCTGAGCATAATCTAGCTCTTTGTTGACACGCAAACAAGGATTGTACTTATCATTACTTAGAACAGAGATTTCTGTCAGATTCTACCTTAATTCTCTTCTCCCATGACTCCATCGATGGTCCATTTTGGGGGAAGAGCTAGTATTTTCTATGGACTCCTCTGTATCCTTACTTTTGGACATTCTTGAAACACTTATCGATTCTCCCCAGATTATTGCACATTTTGCCTTATTTGGTTCTGTTTTCTCCACCTGTGTTCCCTCCCCCTTTAAGTCCATTTTTCCTTAAATAATCATTATCGTATATACTTCTTACTGACAATCCATGATAGTCCAAGGGACACCCTCTATCTAGTAAGTTATAGATCAAAAGTCACTGTCGGTATGTTTGATAGTTAGATGACATCAAGTGAGTGCTCTTTCCTAGGTACATGGTAGCTAGATGCATGATCTTCTGATAAAGTAAGGTGGGTGAAATGAGTGATGAAGTATACATTGTATCTTGCAGTTGGATGAAATCTTCCTAGGCATTTCTAATCTGCTTTTTCTATATTCCTGTCGTATCCTTCAAATGTAATGTAACATTCATACAAAATGCTTTTGTTCATAATCAGTTGTATTATATATAGTTGTTTTAAAGTCCGTGCTATGGAACTTACTAAATAAGTCACAATCTGTTTGCACATATCGCTATTTAAATTCTTCATGAGACTGGAAGTATTCCCTGAGCTAGATAAAAAAAAAAAATCACTGGAGAAGCCATTGACCTACAAGGTCAGGTTCCAACTCCTTAAGGCAAGCCCAGGACTCTCACTTTGGACAGCTCGCTGTCAAGCTATCGTGGTCAAGCTTGGGCTATTGCAGCCACTGCTACCCACTGTCCTCTTCCGCGGAAGTTTCTCAGTATCTTATTATGTTATGTATAATAGGAGTGGAGCCTCCTAAAGCATGTATAAAATATGTACCATGTCTGTGTGCACACACGTACACTTGCATGTGCATGCTTCTGGTCAACCTGACATTGTTCTTTAAGAGGCTATCTATCCATTGCTGATTGAGGAGGAAAAGGGGCACTTTTCAGACCAACTTCCTCAGGATTTTGATGGAATAATTTGGAATAGAAATCCTCCCAGTTCCCAAATAAAACCCAGTCTAACCCATTGCATATCTACTTTAACTCCTAGCCACCCTATAGGGTAGTATAGAACTGCTCCCTAGGTTTCTGGCTTTAAATCTTTACAGCTGCATACTGCTGCATTTTTTGCCCTTAGAGGGGTTGGTAGGCTTGAACTACCAACCTCATGGTTAGCAGGCTAATGAGTAAACTCCACAATAGAAAGTCTTACTAACAGTGATTCAAAATTTGGGACTTATCTCTAAGGATTTATGGCATACCAAGAGAGCATTTCTGAAATTTCTAATATCTGACTGATCTTGAAGGTAAGGTGTTCATAACAATATGCTTGATACAGTATTATACTCTGTTTTTACATAATACACACTTTCATGTTATTCTTAACATAAGAACTAATGGAAATACTTGGTTTAATAAATTCCACATCCAAGAATAATGTGTACCATCACATAACATAAACTGATTTGGATTTTATTTGAAGCCTTTGGTAAAAATAGCTGTGGTGACTGCATATGCCCCTCAAGGCATCAGTGTCCAGTAAAATATCCAATTATAGCTAAGAAATGGCAGGTCCGTAATACATCTTTTTATTCTGTCAGGTTTTCTCCATTCTTCCAAATAATTGAACAAAAAAGGTAATTTGGGCGATTTTAGCTTTATCAAGATCTAGGTATAATTTACTCCAGAAACATGGAGTACTCTATAAATATTTCAGTGCAGAAATAGAACTAGAAATGGATATAAAAGTGCATGGTCTCTGAGCCTTTCGAAGGATCAGGAGCAGGTGAAAGTCTTTGGGGAGGAAGAGGCATTTAACCGGGGTGATTTTATTTAATTTCTTCTAAGTGGTGCTTTACTCTTTATTTTCATTTTATTGCTTGTGCTTTTAATTGCCATATGCCTAAATGATTTTAGTTTTGCTTTATTGTTTTGAACTGACAACATAATTCAAATGCAAAACAGTTGATGTGCTGACAAGGGGACTTCTTTTTATAGTTGATTTGTTTTCAGAAGGAATAAAATTTATAATACTTTGTTAAGCCAGGTTTTCTAACAGTTACAGTACATAATTCCTAAGAATAAATCCTCGCTTCTTTTGTACAACCAAAGGCCCGTTTATCTTTTCCCTTCCCATGTCCCCACAAAACAAATAGATAATTGTTGACTGGAATTCCATCTGAAATCTGAGGTGAATATCCTAGTGACTTCTGTTTTAAATCCTCATCATTTTTGCTGCCCCGCTACTTTTCCAAGCCCGGTGCCCTTCTCCAGGGACTGGTTTCTCCTGATAACGTGTTCAAAGTATGTGAGACAAAGGCTCAGCATCCTTGCTGCTAAGGAGCATTCTAGCTATATCTCCTGTGAGACAGTCCTTTTTTTGTTCTCTTGGTAGCCCATCTACTTGCAGTGTTTTCACAAACACCGTAATTCAAATGCATCAACTCTGCTGTAGTCTTCCTTACTCTTTGTTCTGGTTCGCATGTGCATGTGAGGTGATGAAGAATCCCACAGCTTGGGTCAGTTGCACCTTTTCAGAATGAGGTTTTTTGGAATAGACTTGTCCAGTGAAGTATGCCATTTGCTATTTTTTCAGTGCAGTTTCTGTGAACATAGCTTGTCGACTCAAAGTAAAATTAAGTCCTTGACAACGTCAGTCTTTTCTCCATTTATCAGGATGTTATCTGATGGTACAGCTGTGAGGTTTTTGTTCATTTGTTTGTTTTGCATTGAGCTGTAAATCATATTGAAAGCTGTAAGTAGGTATTAGCTATTATTGTAGTTCCAATTTTACAGATAGAGAAACTGAGGCAGACGAGATTAAGTAACTTGAAACAGGCCATCTAGCTAGCAATTGCCAACTTGGGATTGGTTTTCTAACTCATAACCAGTCCATGTTAACATTTATAAACATTTGTAGCCCCAGTCTAATAAAATTACAAGTTAAAAAAGAAATTGGTTAAAAGATTCTCTTAAACATTCTTCCACTCCGTAGAAGTTGAGAAGCAAATTTTCTGGCTGATTGGTACGTTTTATATGTGCATTTTAATTACTGAGATAAAAATCTGACCTGTAGATACATGTGTTGAGACACTTTGAATTGATGAAAGAAACATTTCTAAAACCACTTTGATTTCAAAGATTGCACACTTTGGAAATCTTTACCTGTTAGGTGTGTCAGTGGGAGAAAGATCGCAGCTTTAAGCGCAGAACTGGACCAATGGAGAACCATGCTTGAAGTGTAAAATCTTACTGTTTGTTCAGAGGCTGATTCTGTGGGGAAGGGAAGCCTGCTGTGGGGAGTGGGAGAACAATGGGCATCCTAGGATTAATTGTGGGAGAGAGAGGAGGCTGTCTGCTCCTGTGAGGATTTACAGGCTCAGAAGGAAGACCTAGCTATATAGAGTCACCACCATGAGTCGGAATCAGCTCTATGACAGTGGATTTCGTTTGGCTCAACCTTTTTTTGGTGGGTGTTGATTTTGACCTTAAAAGTTAAAATTCTTTCCCGTCAGGAACTCTTAAATAATGCCAAAGAGTGATTGATAGCAAAGTGTAGTTTAACATAAAAGGGAATTTTAGAGGATATCAATTAGTACATTAAAAAATTTATTGGGGGCTCATACAACTCTTATCACAATCCATACATCCATCCATGTGTCAAGCACATTTGTACTTTCATTGCTCTCACCATTCTCAAAACATTTGTTCTCCACTTAAGCCCTTGGGAACAGCTCCTCATTTCCACCCCTCCTCCCTCTCCCTGAAGAACTCTTGATAATTTATAAATTATTATTATTTTGTCATATCTTACTCTGTCCGATGTCTCTCTCTTCATCCACTTTTCTGTTGTCCATCCCCCAGGGTAGAGGTTATATGCAGATCACTATAATCAATTCCCCCTTTCTACCCCACCTTCCCTCCACCCTCAGGTATTGCTACTCTCACCACTGGTTCTGAAGGGATCATCTGTCCTGGATTCCCTGTGTCTCCTGTTCCTATCTGTACCAGTGTACATGCTCTGGTCTAGCTGGATTTGTAAGGTAGAACTGGGATCATGATAGTGTGTGGGGTGGGGGCTATTTAAGAATTAGAGGAAAGTTGTATGTTTCATTGTTGCTACACTGCACCCTGACTGGCTCTGCTCCTCCCTGCAACTCTTCTGTAAGGGGATGTCCTGTTACTTACAGATGGGCTTTGCATTCCCAATCTGCACTCCCCCTCATTTGCAATGATAGGATTTTTTTGTTCTTTGATGCCTGATCCCTGATCCCTTTGATGCCTCCTGTGATCACACAGGCTGGTGTGCTTCTTCCATGTGGGCTCAGTTGCTTCTCAGCTAGATAGCTGCTTGTTTACCTTCAAGCCTTTAAGACCCCAGACTCTATATATCTTTTGATAGCCGGGCACCATCAACTTTCTTCACCACATTTGCTTATGCACACAATTGTCTTCAGCAATCATGTCAGGAAGGTGGGCACACAAAAAGCAAGAGGAAAATATTTGGGTTTTCTTAACTTTGCTTAGATGGGGCTGGTCATTTTAATGGGAGTGGGCTTGGTTTTTGTTTTAGTGTGATGCTAAGTTATTAACTTTGCTCTTCATTATAGATTTTCATCTTAGGAGAGAAAAGACAAAATAATGTGAAGATAGTTCTAGAAACAGCATTGCTGCATCCTTTAGGAAATTTCTTAAACAGTGACAACTCAGATAATTTACTATAATTTTTAATGTGTAGCAGGACCATTTGTTTTCCTACCACCTACCCTTGTACTCCTATTTAAGAACACCACTCTTTCATCTCTCTCTCCATATATATATATATACACACACACACACACACACACACACACACACATATATATATAAACAGGATGGGGATGTTCTCCTTCAGGACACTATACCTAGCTTGAATTCAAGATTTAATTATTCTTTAATATGTCTGCATGCGACACAATAATTTACATAGAACTTGTTATTCAATGTGTTGCTTACTTGGTATTTATTGAAGATGATCTCCTAGCTGTTAGAGACAGGAAAATGGCTTTCATGAAGATTTGTTTCAACAAGCTGTTGCTGGTGAGAGATTGTAAAGAATGGGTCACATCTGAAGGTCTTAGGTGTTAAGATTAGCAAGAATAACATTGAGACACCCCCCCACCCACGGCAAACAGAAATTGCTAACTAAATCGACTGTACCGGAAGAACTATTTGAAATGACCTAAAACAATTTGTACTACTTATTCTTTTAATGCAATCAGAGTACTGGAAATATTGTACTGATTTTTAAAAATTGTACATATGTATGTTGTTTTATTTTGAGCTAGACCAGTACAATTTTTAATTTCCCAAGTTTGATGAGTTGGTTTATTGTGTTGGTACCGTCTTGTGAAGCATTTCCAGTCTTCAGAACAGTCGTCTCTGGAACACTCTGAGTTACCTGAAATGGAGAAGTATCTACGTTTTCAATCCGCTGCCCCTCACCCAGCTTCCAACCATCTGGTTACCTAAGCCATGAGTCTTTGTGATTGGAGATGAACGGGCCGGGGAGTTGCATCCTTTCAGGAAGAGAAGGGCAGGACTCATTCCCACAAGGAGCCATTTACTGTTGTTTGTAGCATTCCAGCTTCAAGCCAGGCACTTGGGGATTGATCTGAGAACAAGTCCTCTTTTTACAGTAGAAGGTGTTCTACTGCATCAGGTCGTAATCTAAGATGTACGTGTCAGTGATCGCAGAACTATAACAGTTTGTTTCGGGTCAGGAAGGGCTGTTAGTTTAAAGGCCAATGAGCAATACTTAGAAGAGCTGAATGGATTGTTCACAATCTAGAGCTAATGAACCTTTGATTTAGAAAGGAACCCTGGTTACGTAGTGGGTTATGCCCTGGACTGCTAACGGTAAGTCAGTAGTTTGAAACCCCCGGTGGGAGAAAGGTTGGGCTTTCTGCTCCGGTAGAAACAGGAAGGCTAGTAGCACTATTTTTGCACTTAGCCTCGTTGGACTTCATTGTGTACCTTACAGTCTGAAAGCAGGTGGCCCACGAGGGATGATACCTTTGCCCCACCAGGCCATCCCGGTAGCTTGTGTGTTGTTGCTCTTTTGTTCCTAGAACTTTGTCCTCCTCCTAGTCTGTTATGGGCTGCCTCCAGACTCATATTCCAGTGGGAAAAAGAGGAAGCAACCTACTCCGCCCCGTTCAATATACATTCTTCTACTCGAGAAGATGGAAATTTGCATTGTAGCTCTATTTCTGCTTCTCATGTAATGTATTATCCTGGATAAATCAATCAGTCTTTATTATTTTTTTCATTCCTTTCCAGTATCATGGGGGAAATTTCAGTTCCTTATCTACATCTTAAGGCTGTTATAAACATAACATCATTTGGAAAAGATTGGAAAATATGTTGTCAATTTTAAGATATTCCTTTATGTGATTTTCCTGCTTTCTGCTATAATGGGAATTGGATGGTTATCAGGAGTGAATGAGTTATTAAGCCAAATTTTATGCTGAAGACAAATATTTCTGCTAAAATATATATGTATTTGCTAAAATAGTTTATAAAAGTATTTCAGCACATGAGCTGGTTTATGTTTCAGTAAGAAATACAGTTTAATCCACTACTTACCATATATACTAGAGTATAAGCTGACCGGAATATCAGCGGAGGACCTAATTTTTACCACAAAACTGCATTTAAAAATGTGCTGAAAAGCTCGGCTTATACACGAGTATATATGGAAATTGTTTTACCTATAGTTTCAAGAGAAGTTAGAAAGGGGATTTCTAGTTACTGTTCTTTACTGTTTCGATGGTAAGATTTAGGACTATTTTTACTTGATGCAGCAGAGTCTGAGTTGCTTTTAATATGACTTGTGCCATTGGGACTGGTGGGCATTTACAACATAAAGATAAGTGGCATTTCATTAAATCAGAGATAATTTCAAGATCATATTTTTAACTTCAGGAGCCTTCATGACCAGGGGATAAAGTGCTTGGCTGCTGAGAGGGAGGTGATGGTTCAAACCCACCATCCACTCTGGGGCAGAAAGTTGTGACCATCTTCTTACATCAAGACCTAGCCCCTCCGAGACCTACGGGGCAGTTCCACTCTGTTCTGTTGGGTTGCCTTGACTGAGAATTAACTCAAGGGTCGTGGTTCTTGTATGTAACTTCGTGTGTTTCTTTTAGATAGCTCTCATAATTAGACTACTCTGGCTTCCTGAATGTATACTGTGTAAAATATAATATTTGCTTTGCTTCCCCAGCTTTCAAACTAATATATGTTGACATGTACTAGCTTGGCAATATACTCCTCTAATTACCTAATTGGTATGTTTTTGGAGAAAAGAAGTGTTTTAAAATACTTAATTGGGTTGAGTTTATTTGACATTCAACTCTAAAGCTCTAAATACATAAAATGAAAATTTGGAGAATAGATTTTAATGAACAAAACCTTTTCTGCTCTCACGTATAAGAAGAAGCCAAAAAAGAAAGAAAGAAAGAAAAAAAGCCAGCATATAAACATTCAGGAAAGAAATCTGTCTAAAACCTATGTCCCATCTGTGTGATTCTGTCAGGGATAGTGTGAGTTTGGGCTTGTTTAATGTTTAGAGAATGAATGTTCACGATATGCTAGGAGCTTTTCTTTATACTGATGTAGTTTTGCTGCCTGTTTAAGTAAGGGTAAAGTACATTTTAGCTGTGAGGAGTAATCCGATTTCCCAGAACCTTGTACTTGGTGTATATGCTGACGCCATAGCTTCTTCAGGTGTTAACATCACCGCCACCATATACCCCTCTTTATCATGGAAGATGCCGATTCCCACCGCTCCTGGTAGGCTATCTGCAGAGTTCCCAGGCAGAAATATGGTTTCTTCATTCGCATTTCCAGGGAGATATTTAGTATACTGTTATCACGGTCCTTTTTGTTTAGTTTGTCACTTCTCCCACCTAAATTATGTATCCCTAAGTGGCTAGTGGCATCTCTTATGCATGTCTGTATGTTCTAGATCACTGGTTCTCAACCTTCCTAATACCGCGACCCTTTAATACAATTCCTCATGTTGTGGTGACCCCCCAACCATAAAATTATTTTTGTTGCTACGTCATAACTGTCATTTTGCTACTGTTATGAATCTGGCGACCCCTGTGAAAGGGTCATTCGACGCCCAAAGGGGTCATGACCCACAGGTGGAGAACCGCTGCTTATAGTGATTATAGTGGATTATAGTGACTATCTCAGAAATGTGTTTTACCTAAGATCCTTTAGCCAGCAGTTGTGTAAGAGCGGGGTGGGGTGGGGGGGTGAGGGGGGATGCAAAGAGTCTAGTCTTTACTCTTCCATGGTCAAATTCATGGGTATGAAACAGGGTCAGTAGTATGTCAAGCTCAGGGTCTTACAATTTTAGAAGAAAAGTCACTATTGCTAAGCATCCAGTGGAATGTGAGTTAGAACTAAGCAATTTTGTGGTCATTTCCTTTTCATGTAATATTTTCTGAGTTCTCTGCCTGTATGAGTCATTCATTCCTTGCTTTATCCTTTGTGAGAAATGTTCTGTTTTTCTATGAGATGCTGTAAAATCAGTGGGGAGTGTCTAGAAAATAAAACAAAACGCCATCACCAGTGCTGTCTTTGGTATGAAGCTTGGTTCATACTTGACTTCTAGACAGTTAGCAGCAGCAGAATAGTTGACCCCAGAACCCAAGTGTATCCTGAGTGGGTAAGGGGAGGCAGTGCACCTGATGGGCATGCCAGTTTTGGGTAGCAGACTCAATACAGGATGGTTCTGATCAATAGAAGATGTGAAATGGAGAAGAGAAACAATTCTATTAATTTTAATTGGAATACTTATATGTGATAAGCTATCAGATAGATGGCTTCTTGTAAGAGGCAAATACTAACCCAAACCCAAACTCACTGCCATTGAGTCGATGCCCCCTCATAGCGACCCTGTAGGACAAGGTAAAGGGCCACTTTCCAGTTTCCGAGACTGAAACCCTTTGCGAGAGTAGAAAAGCCCCGTTTTTCTCTTCAGAGTGGCTGGTAGTTTCAAAATGCTGCACTTAGAATTAGCAGCCCAACCCGTAACCACGGTGCCCGCCACCAGGGCAGAGAATAGATCAGGGTAAGTACATAGTTATTTAACCTGCCTGATTTTATACACCATCTGGAAAGAGTAATTTGAAACAATGCTGTCAGGGGACTCCAGGTTTTGGCTGATAGTAATAGCTGGAGAGGCAGCGGCAAACAGAAAGGCATTACCATCTCTCATGTCCGGTGCAGTAAGAAGACAGGAGAAACAAGCAGCCAAAAAGCAGTGGATTCTCTGATCAAACTTTGAACACCCTAGGTGATGTCTATCACTTTGCTTCTAAAAAGCCTAAGTTGTTAAAAAGTACGCAGGAGAATCGATATTTTTTTAGTTGGTGTGAATTGCTCTTGCTCTTGAATGTATAATAGGTGTTGGAATTCCCCTTGATCATGTTTCATTGTTCTTACCGTTTGCAATTGTTATTCCCGCCAAGGGTCCTGGCCCTGGCTCCATGGTCAGCAAGTGTACAGCACAGAGCTCTTTGATCAGGAGAGTCTGGTAATGCCACCAAGCTGTTGGTCGTTAGGATAATGAGCGTGGTGTGCACACCATGGAGTCCCAAGGCAGCAGGGCCCACTCTGACACATCAAACAGAGGTTCAAGGGTTACTCAGGCATTCTTTGGCCATCTCCTAAAACCCCAAACAAGAACCAAAAGTGTCTTCGAGAAATATCAGCATAGTTTGAACCTTATAACACCTAGTTTGGCTTTTCAAATTCCAAAAAAACCCAAAACATTAAAAAACAAGAGAGTTTGATCCTGCATGCCAAGTTTAGAAGATTAGCCTTAGACCAATATTGTGTTTTTCTCTCTTCCCTTCAGGGAACACTATATCCCATTTGGGACCACCTCCACTACCTTACCCGACAGCACCTGTTGTAATGTGCCTTAAGTTTACCTTCTGCTCTGGAAAGGATCTCTTCTTGATGTTTTATACTTTCCCCTTGAGAAGGCAATATTTATAGGATGAACTGAGCAGCTGTAAATAAATATAACAAAATAGCAGCGTGGTTTATGGGAGATTGACTATATATATATACACACATATATAATATTTTCCAGTCTGGTTTCAGACCCCGCCATGGCTTGGAGACCGCGTTGGTGTGTATGAAGGCTCTTCCTCGAATGAAGGATTTGGGACAACTTTCCATGATGATTATATTAGAGCCTCAGCTGCTTTCGTGTTGGTCATGAGGTGATGCTGAACCGAATGCTTGAACTAGCAGGAGTGGCTGGGACTGCAGTGGAGTGGTTCCATTCATTCCTTCCGGGTAGGTACCAGCTAGTGGCAATGGGTGATAATGGACATTAAGGGACTTCCCATATGGAACCCCGTAGCTGTCAATCATTCTCCTGTTCATGTTTAGTGGGTGCGAGAGGATGTTGGACCCCTGAAGGCCAGGCTGTGTGCTTTGAATGACTGTGTTAGAAGGGCAGGGAGCGATTCCCAGATTGCTGTAGCTCACATTTGTTACTATGTTTTGTCAGCGTGCCAGTGCAGAGTAGACTCCAAACTGAGAGCCTAAGTGTGACTTGGTGGCGAGCAAAAACTTGGGAGGCCTTGGTTTGCGTTCTGATTTTTTTCTGTTTGCATCACAGTTTGTCTAACCTGTTGCCTGTATTTTGACCACACATCTACCGAACCTAGAAATGTTGATTGCCATGTTAGCTACAAAGTCAATCCAACCCAACCAAAGCAAAACAAAACAAAGTTGTTGCTATCAACCCACTTGCTGTGAGTTTCTCAGTCTGTCTCCCTTGGAGCTGCTGGTGGTTTTGAACTGCTGACCATGTGGATTGCAGCCCAAAGCGTAACCACTCCACCGTTTGAGCTAGAAATGTTTTATTTTCTTTGTTAAATACATGCAGAACCTTCTTCCCTGGGAACAGGAGCTGCATCTCCATTATCTTTCTGGATGAAGTTGTAGTCTGCTCTGTTCACCCATGAGCTGGGGGTGTTTTCAAGGATAGTAGCCTGACTAGATTAATATTTTTGAGGGCAAATACTGATTTCCTCAATACATGTTTTGGTTTATCTTCACTACAAGTGCCTCCTCCTACTATTTGACCAAGATTGAACTGGGGTTGTATTTTCAAGGAACACTGCAGCATAAATGCTGCCACCTCTTAAATCGTTCAATAATTTTATGCTCATTTTCATGAACGATGCTAGAGTTCCTTTAACATTCATTATGCCCTTTTGAAATTTTGTGCCTTCTCTCGTATGCATTTGTATCTTTCTTTATGGGAATGCAAAGCTGGCTGAGCGTTGGGCATGGAGGAAGTTCGCTGGGTCTAAAAGTAGAACAGTGTAGCAACTGAAAAGAATATATTTGAAAGCACGGGCTAATCAATATTGTTAAGACTGTCTGTTGAATGTCATTTTGGCATAAGGATCAGAAACTAACATTTATGTAGGTAACTGATCAGTGTCGGGCATTGGGCCAAGTCGTTTCTATTTATTTATGGTTCATTTAGCATCACAGTAACATCGAGAAGTGAGTGCCACTTTTTCATTTTACAGATGAGGAAACTGATGGGAAGTGAGCTGTCTTGCTTAATTGCACACATCTATAAGTGGAAGATCTGGTCTTTTGGCCGCGGGTGGACGCATTCCAGAGCTAGCTTTCCATCACGGTTGGCCACAGCAAATGTTATCCTGGAGGTGGGGATTGCCTAAGAACGAAGGGGAAGAAAGGGAGATTTGAACAGAGGAGCAAAATGAGAGGCAAAGGCATGCACTAGGAGAGCGGTTCAAAGTGGGTGATACTGCCCTCTGGAGGTGCTAGAATGTTGGGGGTAGGGGTGAGGGTACTGCAAAGACAGATTCCTACACGTTATCCTGGAATCTGGGCTATGGTACAGAAATGTTTAAGTACCAGGGATGCACTGTTTTTATTTTTTCCTTGAAAAGGGGTGGTAGGCCTAATAAGTTCGGGAACCTACGCACTAGAATGATGTTTATTTTGAACATTTCCAGAGTTTAAGACAGTTTAACAAGCCAAGTAATGAAGGGAATATTTTCTCAGACCGTCTGATGTTCTTCATTTGTGTAGAATTTCAGTGTTTAGCATTTCAGATTGATCTCTTGGCCTGACATTTGTTTGCCATTAATGCTGAGAATGACATAATGATGCCCCCCCATTGACTTGCAGGAAACTGTAGGGAGCAGTGTATGTCAGTTGATATGGCAGTTGGTAACAATCTAAGGGAAGTTGGTATTTGATAGCAAATACCAGGTGTTTACAATTTATTAGACCTTTTTAAAAATTTTTTTTAAAAGTGCCTATAAAGTTTTCTATATGGAACCTCAGTTGACTTACTTTTACCTATAACATGATATTTGTGACTGAGGGCCTGACACGGGTAATTCTTGTGTTTATTGGCACAGCCACAGAGAACATGGTTTGTGTGCTCAGAGATGACCGTTCATATAGGAAAAGTACTATACCAGGTATTAACGCGGTCATTATTCTCCTAACAAAGTAAGTTCTTATGATGTTAGCAATGCCTTAGGAAACGATCTTGGGGGAGGCGAACAAAAAGAAGCTAAACCTTTTCCAACTATAATTTTTCACCTGTGATGTTATCTGCTACCCATCAGCAGTTCATAAAATCACATTCATAACTGAGAAACACCTAAGCTTTCCTGAGTTACCTTTAGTGAAATATTGATTTCATGGAATTAGGTGGCAAGTGCTTCGAGGAACTCTTTCCTGAAAGCTCTGTACGGCAATATAAAACTAACTGAAACCCACAAACCCACTGACCTGCCGTTGATTCTGACTGTAAAGGACCTGGCAGGACAGGTTCCGGCCACACCTCTTCTCCCAGTGAGCTGCTGGCCGGTTTGAATACAGACCTTTGGGAGAGCTGCCCAGTGCTGTAGCTACTGTGTCACCAGGACTCCTAATGTCAAACCACCAGGAAATCAATTCAGGTTAAACAATACGGTGGTTGGGATTGTGCTTACTTCAATAAGATGTTTGCCAAGTGGCCGGCAGCCATGCTTTTTTGAGATTTGTTTTTGGAGACTCTAAAATGAAGGCACAATGACCATTTCCCCTGTTATTGCATAAAAATGGATTGTTTTCTGTAATTTTAGTAACTTTCACCTCAATTACCAATTAGTCATTTGATTAAATAGGGCCCCAGCCTTAAAATGCTATTACTTGAACCTTGGTTTTCTACCTTTCCACCAGATTACATTTAAATTTTGTTCTTTCTATTTGTTACCAGAGTTCTCTGGAGGATCCCTGGGTACCAGGTTGGAATGTTGATATTGCTGTGAAATAATGTACAGGAAATCTTGTTTTGTCTAAAGATGCATTTCCACCCATGGGTCATCAAAATGCGCATTTTTCCTAAGGAAGATGTTTACTTCTGCAAAATAGAATGCACATATAACCTCTTAGTAGCATTGCTTTGGGAATTTATTAATATGTATATGTGTGTGATTTTGTCCTTTTCGAAGACTATTAGGTTGAAACATTATTATTTATCTTCCTTTCTTTAACATTTGTCTGTCTTAGCCATCCTTACTCTGACTTTGGTGTTTTTCATTTATTAAAGAATTATTATTATTGACTTGCAGCAACTGTGGGCTTTTCTGCATCCCTTCCCCTGAATGTAAGAATCTCATGAATCATATTTCTCTGAGGATGAAATGACAAGAACTTGGAGGATTGAATTTCTTTCAGGCCTAGTTCTGGAGTTTATTGGTTTTTTTAAAGGTTTCATACTATCTTTGGGGGAAGTGCAGTATACTAAAGGCAAGAATGTCAATGAAAACAATTCGTTTGAAAAGCCTCTTTGAAAGTGTTTCCCCCTCCCCTCCAAAAAATATGTATTAGAATTGTTTTCTCAAAATATATTGTTTCTTGAAGCATTTCTACCTGAAGTTTAGGTGTTGGGTAAATTGAGGGTTTTTCCCCTAATTATTATATCTGAATTTTGTTGATATATGAACATTCTAAATAATTGTTTGAATTACGTAAGTCATATTTTATAGCCGAAAGTTATGTTCATAAAACATATTCTTATGGTAATGTTTCCAATCTAAGAAGACCCCTATTGATCAAATTAACTTTCAAATATAAGTGGACCAAAAGAAAGAGGGGGAAAAAAAAAAAGGAAGAGGAGGTAGGAGAAGAAATGTGGAAAGCTAAATTAAATTGACATCTGGCCTGTGATATGAATGCCAATCTTAGTGGCAGTGGTTGGTTTAGTTATTTTTAGATATTTTCTTTATCAAACATTTAAAGGTAAACGTTTTCCCCATAGCCAGCAAAACTTCGAGTGGAAATTTTTCTGACATTTTGCTGATCAAGGAATTTCAAATGCATGGTACCAGAGTCTTCTGCAGTAAAGGGAAGGGGGATGAATGGGGAATTAAATAATGGACAAGGGAACTCTGTGTTCTTTTCCCTTTCTTTCTAAACCTGACATAGTCATTAAAAATAATGTTTATTGAACGTTAATGTTTATTGAACATAGACGGTTACAATTTGTTTTACGTGGAGGAAGATAGACTGTAAACAGAGAACCACCTGAAAATTTAGGTATACAAAAGTTATACCATTGGAAGCAATAGAGAAGAATTTTGAATTTGAGGATTTAAATCCACCTTAGCCAGGGAAATGACTTTTTATAGTTAGAAGTTGAAAAGAAAAGATGGACATAATTGATGACATAAAATTTTACGTGTCTACATAAAACACATAAAGCACACACATTGATAGTCAAGTCACTGGAGAAAATATTTGTAGGAATTATACTGAATGGTTTTGTAAAAAATATGCAAAACCTGTAGCATTGAAGTTAAAGCAACATGAACAGAGGAATTCTGTTTTAGCTTTAGCATAAAGCTAAAGAATAAACAAATACACAGCAAACCCTAGAAATTCATGTAAAACTAACCATTGGGAATTGTTGGCTTTTAGTTTGTTTTCGTTTACGTAATAAGTTTATTAGTCCATGCTCTTTACCCTGCTCCAAATAATGCTCACGGTGACAGTACAAACTAAAGCACCTGATTTGAAAAGCCATTTCGCAGTTTTTGCAAAAAGTCATTAATCATTTCTATCTTGTGGCCTAATGCCTCTTCTGAAGCCGTATCTTAAAGTAACATGCAAAAACATTGCACTAAGGTACTCTTCTCACTGTTATTTCAATGACAAAGGATATACTTGTAAGATCTCACTGGTGAGATCAATGGCTTTTCAGGGTTTCCTTCACACTAGAATTATTTGGAGGCATATAAGAAAATGCTGTGACTAGGCCTCCATCTGAGGGGGTGGTGTTTTTGTTTTGTTTTGATAATTTAGTAGGTATGGTGTTGGTCTGAAGAAGCCCTGGTGATGCAGTGTTAAGCACTTAGTTACTGAAAAGTCAGTGGGTTGACACCCCCCCCCCCATCCCCCCACCCCCTGCAGCCATCCTGTGGAGGAAAAATGGAGCAGTCTGCGTTTGGATGCATTAGACTGGAGCCTCGGCAACCTGGAGAACAGTTCTGTACTATTCAATCCTGTTGGGTCACTACACTTTGGCTTACAATCAGTGTCAAGAGGTTTGGATTTTTTTAAACATTGGCCCCAGGCATTTGTACTGTTTCCTCTTAATTCCCTTAGTAATTCTCTTATACTCTTAGGTAGAAACACGATTGGGTTCAAATAAGTTGATAAACTATTTTTTTTGTGTGTATTTATTTTAATCATTTTTATTAGGGACTCTTACTGCTCTTATAACAATCCATACATCCATTGTGTCAGATAAACTATTTTTAGCTTTAAACAAACAAACACAAACAAACAAACTCAAACTCTTTGCCATTTAGTTGATCCCGATGTATAGAAACCCTATAGAACAGAGGCTGTAATGTTTCCTGCAGCAGACTACATCTTTCTCCCTCAGAAAGGCTGCTGGGTTGGAACTGCTAAACTTTTGGTGAACAGATGAGCACTTAACCACTGTGCTACCAGGGCTCATTTTAAACTATTATAGGTGATAATCTTTGTGATACGGTATGGGAAAAGGTTCAAGATTAAATAAACATTTGATTCCACATTTATGTATGCTACCAGACATTTTAAACACACTAGAAAAGTGGACTAGGTGAACATTTACAAAAGGCTCAATTGTGCTAATGAGTTGGGATTTGGGGTGAAATATATTTTTTCCTTAATTGGCAGATATTAGTAATGTTATTTTAGTATATTGCTTTTTTAAAAGAAAACAATTGTGTCTTGAAGGATTCCTGCTGGCAAGATGCTCCAGCTAACTCTATTTATGGGACTACGAAGAGAGGGGTTGACTGTCTCCTGACACAATCACGTATGGCCGTCAGAATTACCGCTCCTAGTATTGTAAAGGAATCCTCCATGAGCGTGTTTCCCCCCACCTTTTGTCACCTTGGGAATATGTTTTCATACAGGTTTCCAACTACAGGAATCTAATCAAATCAAGGCAGTCATTTTTCTCGTATCCCTCTACAATTATGTCTTATCACGGTTGTAGATACCACCAATATACTCATGATTCCCTAGCGTTTCTCTTGCGACGTGTGCACAAGCAGAATTCTAAATGCTTACCTTTGAATAAGTATCGCAAATCAAAAATTCACCACCTTCATCTGCAGACCACCCTTGTTTGCATTGTCTTCTTACATGATTATCTACCTTCAGTCCCCCACCCCCACCCCCAGCCATGCTAAGCTCCTCCTCCTTGGATATCTCACAATCTCATATACATAGTCAGTTCCCAAGTTCACCTGGTATTTTCCTTCCTTTCTTGATGCCATATTTTTACCTCTTCCATTCTTGCTCTGGGGAAACCTGTGTTCTGCAGACCAGTAGAGTCAGATTCAAATCGATCTAGGTGTAAGCAGTCTTCATTGTAAGCTTATCCTCAGGCTAACAGGGACAAAGGCAGACTCCCCTTGAATTCCTTTGATGCGCTCTATCATCTCCTGGGTGAAGTGTAATGTGTTTGCTGTGGCTTCTCTACCCCTCTGTGATATTACTGGAGAAGCCTAGTGGCGTAGCGATTATGCATTGGGGTGCAAACCCCAAAGTCAGTCGTTCTAAACTAAAAGCCACTCTGTGGGAGAAAGATTGGACTTTTTACTCCGGTAATGAAATAGTCTTGGAAACCCACAGGGACTGTTCTAGCCTGTCCTATAGGGTTGCTATGAGTCAGACTATACTCGGTGGCAGAGAATCTTGATGACATTACCTGCAAGGTCAGCAATTGAGATCTGTTTGGAGTTCTTCAGGGGATAGACGAGGCTTTCTGCTCCCATAAAGACTTACAGCTTTGGAAACTCAAAGGGGTGGTTCTATTCTGTTCACTGGAATCAACTCGATCGCACTGAGATGTGATGGCACTTAGCTTCCCCTCAGATGCTCATCCCTTGCCTTTTTCTCTTCAACACCCTCCTCTGGAAATACCAAATAATCATCTCGTGTACCACATTCAGTTCTGTCCACCTATCCCTTCTCCATGCAGCTTCCTCTTTCTAGAATGACTTCTTTATCTCTATTCCTTGGTTGTGTTAGCAAAAATGATAAAGATTAATATCATCTATTTATATATTGCTGTTCCTCATTGACCCCGGATTCATGAAGACTCATATATGACAGAGTAGAACTTCTCCTCCATAGAGCTTTCTTGGCAGTAATCTTTATTGAAGTATATTGCCAGCTCTTTCTTTTGTGACTTCATTGGGCGCATATTGTAACTGCCAAATTTGGGTTAGTAGCTGATGGCAAACTGTTTGTTCCACCGGCCTCCTTAGGTGAGGGAGATAACTTATTGAAGGAGCCGTTAAAGTTTGAAAACATCCTTTCACATTGTAGGGATTGCAGTCAATGACGTAAAACAACATATGTCTGAATTGTTGAATGGAAAACTGATCAGATCTGTAACCTTGACCCAATTCACAATAAAATTAGAGACCGCAATTAAAATGTAAATAAATAAATATATAATAAAAACAACAACAAACGGTTTCTGAATAATCTAGCCCAGATTTTTAACATCATTGTATTTTTGCATTAAAATGTTTAAACATTTTTAATATAGTTGAATTGCAGAGAGAACCTAGTCGAGTTAGAGAGAAGCCAAATTTCTGGTAAAAGAACAAAATCAGTAGCACACGTTTTTCTCTGCATTGGAGCTTTTTGAAAATAAAGCAGAGTACCCATATGCCAACAAACACCAACTAGAACGAAGAGTTGTGAACATGTTATCACAGTTGCTTAAGATTTCTTTAAAGTACGGTCTAGTAGAAACAACTGAAGTTTCTTTGATTTGTCTCTTTCTCCTCAGAGGCAAACAGTGACATGAATTTGCTGTGTATTATTATGGCTCTGGGTTTTTACTTTTCATATGAATATACAGATCTATAGGTAAAAGTATATTTATGTATGTAG
>NW_022111300.1:20225975-20247411 GCF_000313985.2 Echinops telfairi
GTAAAAGTATATTTATGTATGTAGCTACATTCTCTTGACGGGTAATTAGGTTCTTTTTTGAATCACCATGTCTCTGTGCTTTTCTAACATCAGTCATGAAAGGTGGAATTGCTGATCTGTGGAACATGTGCACTGCCCTTCTCCCCCTCACCCCCCTGTTCACTGCATATTACCAGATAGTTGAACAAGTTGGTTGCAGTAAATGGTATTCTCACTAAAGATTTACATAGTTTGTGCTTCTGGATGTTCTCGCTGCTACTTCACATTTTGTTGTCTTGAAATGCTGGCTTATCAACAAGCCTCTGAATGTTTTCTCAGTGTTTTAGCAGGACCCTCTAGGGGGCACACACAGAATAATAAGAAAGTTACAGTTCTCAAGGAGCTGGCAGCCATGTAGGTTCTGATACCTACAGAGGTTAAGAGAAGATTGCTACAGATAAGAGAACTAGTAAGTTATATCTAGGTGGTGAAGGTGATCTTAGCAAGTGAGTGGGGGAGAGGATGAAGATAGCATGTGGTAGTACGGTTAGAATGGATAGTATGCTATTCATCAAGTCATTACACAATGCCCTTCAACCTTAAACTGTGAAGAATTAGTAGATCCTTAAAGCATATCTATATTCAAACTCATCATTTTACAGATGAGGAAATTGATGTCTGGAAAATGGAATAAGCTTGCACAAGTCACCTAAGCTATTACTCAAGTAACAAAGGTAAAAGGAGCAAGAAGATTTATTGGCTTACTTGACGTGGGCATCCAATAAGTTGATCTGCATCATGACTAGACAATCCAGAAGTTCAGTGGATAACACCATTATTTATTCTTCATGTTTTACCATGCCTTCCTCTGGCCAGACTTATTCTCCCCCGGCTCCATCCTTAGAAAGGCAGCTCTGGTCTCTCCTCCTCTCTGACCATTCAAATTGATGTTCCTGTGGAAAATATTTTTTTCTCTTTTTTCCCCCTTTATTAATTCCCCCAAACTATAGCCAAATACTTACCATTTCACCAGTCAGTGTGCCCAGGAAACTTGCTCAAAAGCAGTGTTTCTGAAAGTAAACATGAGTATTTGGCTAGCTTGGATGAGAAACTCACCCTAGTGAGAGTAAGGATATTTTCTTTGATGGCTATCATGCAGCCAGATTGACTATGAAAAACAAAACTCACACCCACTGCCATCAATTTGATTGAGTCATGATGACTATATGGAATTTCCGAGCTGTAAATCTTGGGAGCAGATGGCCTCCATTTTCTCCCTCTGAGCAGCTGGTGGACTTGAACCACCGAATTTGTGGTTAGTAGCCCGGGCTTTCACTGACCGTAGTGACCTGGTAGAATGGTCGAACTGCCTCCAGGGTTTTTGAGCCTCTAAGTCTCAATGGATATAGAAAACCATATCCTTTCCTGTTGCAGTAGCTGCTCTTTGTGAACTGCTGACCTTGCAGTTAGCAGCCCAAACACATCCCCCACTAGCCCCCCAGGGCGCCTCTCTGACCAATCAAAGAAACAAATGCAAGGCTTGCTAAGATAGGAAAGCCATTTCAATCTGTTTGATATGTAGAGTGGTTGTCAGACAAGATTCATGAATAGTTATGTTTTTTAAAGAATGTTGGCATTATTCATTGCAGCTACTTTTGGTCCACAAATATGTGCTGGTAATATCTTTGCCATGATTACATTAATCCCAAGAGCACCTTTTGAGTAAATTGGCACAACTTGTCCGATAAATTCAAAGGTAAGTAAAGTGTTCTTTTATCACTCCAGAGATTCCTAACTTGTTGAATGCAAGAAGGGTTGAAAAGTTCGATACATAAACCATTTTGGTGGAAAGAAACCATGAAAAGATAGGCTAGTTTTCCGATTCCTCTAAAACAGCGCTTCCCAAAGAGGGCGATGTGGAAGGGTTGGGGTGGGGTGGGGTGCGGGGAGAGCAGGAAAGGCAGATACCTGCACCTTCTCTGGGATTATGGCTGTAGCGTCCAAGTGTTTTATTGCTGGGGGATGGGGGTGGAGGTGTGTGCTGAGTAATTATATATATATATATATATATTGGGGGTGGAGGTGGGTGCTGAGTAATTTTATATATATTGGGGGTGGAGGTGGGTGCTGAGTAAATATATATATATATAATTTGCTGAGTAATTTTATATATATAATTTTTTTCCCCCTGAAAGTGGGCAGTAGACCAAATACATTTGGGAACCTGTGTTCTAAAGGAAAGGAGAAACCCTGGGATCACAAAATTTAGCTTGAGTGGCACACAGGAGCACAGTAGGGCTGAGAGGTCATGGCGGACGGGCTGTTTTCTTAGGAGCGAAAGCACAGAGATGGGAATCCTAGGAAGTGGAGTGATTGATTGATGCGGATTGGATTTAGGGGCGCCTGAAGGAGAAGCTGATGGTGGGTCTCAGGTAAATGGTAGACTGTCCTGCATACCGGCTTTTATGCTTTCACTGGAAGGCAGTGGAACCACTGCTTAAAAAAAAAAAAAACCAATAACAAACAGAACCTGTGCCTGGTCTGGCCGGTGCTGAGGAGCGGTTGCTGCTAAGGAAAATTGCTCTTTCACCAGGGTGCAGACTGAATTAGACCAGGGAGACATGGAAGGCAGAAGATCTCGGAGCTTGAGCTTGTTCCTTTTGTGAAGGAAAGGCGAGATTAGAATGTGAGGACGTAAAAGTGAAGATTAAAAGAGGAACCTTGTAGAGGCTCTGTGCAAGCAGAATCATGGGAGGAGTCTGAGAGATGTATCTGCTTGGGGTGACGAGAGGCGTTAGGAGGTTCATGAGGGATCACTGGGAAGATGTACGGGGCGGGGTGGGATGAACAAGATCATTATGTTGAGTGTATCACCTGGTGGATAATATTACATTGCAAAGGCATAATATTTTCAGTTATGTGTGGATATAATTTGCAATATGCTATTATTACAAAACCTATTTAAAATTCCTACATAGACACTGAACACCAACAATAGGTATCATTTTCAATTTGGCAAATTTACACATGGGAAAATAATCATCACTACATTGTTTTTATCAATAGCAAAACACTTGTTTGTTTGTTTTGTGTTTTAACTTGTGACTAATGAAATTAAGCCTTCATGGGAGTGATGAATGCGAGGTGTGTTTTTGTAGTGGTCCTAATCTTAGGAAGATAGTGTAGTTGTGTTTCCCTAAGTTTATTTCTTGGTTAATAAGTGTTATGGTGGGAGGATGCCTTTGTTACATGTTTAGGAAACATTGAGCTTGAACAGGTTTCTTGAAAGCAGGACTTCTTTTTTTATGTGCAGGCTTTAACCTATATTATTGACATTTGTTGATGTGTTTGCAGGAGAACACACTATGTTGCTTTTCCCAAACTCATTTGGTAGGCTCTTATTATTTTTTTTAGCATCTCTTGGGACTAATGTCCCATAAAACACACTTCATGAATGCAGTTGTGTTCACTTTGCTAACCTGTCGGATCCGAGCCTTGAGAACTCTCTGGATCCCTTTTGGCCCCACACCTTTGGGTTGGCGTGAGTTGGGATCAACTGCAGGGCACCTGAGGATAGAACAGGATGAGGAATACGCATAGCTATAAGTAGATTAGATGAGGGCATTTTTAGAAGTTCATGGAATTTTTTTTACCTTTCTCTTAATTTTCCCCCAATAAACATTTTGAAGTCCCCTTGTAGACGTGTGCATTTTAATATGAAACTGATTTATCACAGTGCATGTAACTACAATGTTTTTAATAAATGAAATTTACAATATTCTTTTGGAAGATTTATTATTGGGGGTGGTGGGGAGAGAGTTTAATTGGAAACACTCTCCTTGAGCTTACTGGAATAGAGAAATAAATAAAGACTCAAAGAGCCACCTCTTGCCATAGGTTGTCTGCCTCTGGACTGGAGTCGACAAGATACAGGCACACGATCATGTCTCCATTACCTGCTCAATGTAATGAAGGATAAGCTTTACATTCTAAATGGTTTTCTCCTTTTGTACAAAATGCTCTAAGACTGCCTTTCTCCTTAATCCTTGCCCTTGTTTGTGTACTCAAAGGGCTGCCATTCAGCCCAGCCTAGATTTCTTTTGTGTGCAAACCACGTTCAAGGTACAAATTAAGGTCAAGATTAGCCTGATACGGATATTATGTACCCAGTAAGTAAGTGGATGGTCAGTTGCTGGAAGGTGTTACCCGTTAGTAATCTGATTCTATCAAGAGTGCCCTCAGTTGTAGATTTGAATTCACTTCCCATATTCCTTCAAAGTTTTCTTAGTTGTCCTGCATCTCAGCAGAAGCATCTTCTCCAGCCTCACTATGGATGATGTGGAAATCTGCCCTAGGGAGGCTGTAGGCAATGTTGAGAAGAGACGGAGCCATCCACCTTACCATTTAGTAGTTTCTGGTTTTTTTATGTGCTAGTTATGTTTCCCTCAGCAATGCTGCTATTTTCCTTAGCAACCAAAATAAATCAAATGGAGGAGAATGCAGTTTATTGAAAAAGATTGGTTTGGGGACCAGATTAAAATCTGAACTGTAGTTGTCTCTTAGTTGTCACCTGACTTGGTTCTTCACCTCTGTATCTCAGTACTAAGAATCGTGTTAGCATGAATTAAAAGAAGAAAAGATTTTTTCCCAGAACCTTTTGAAACCTCCTTTGTATTTTGTGGTAACTGTGAGCGATAGAGGTAATAGCGGAGAGACCTGGGCATACTATGAAATCCACTTCCGGTGAGTGACTCCTGACCCCGAGTCATCTGATGGACCGAGTGGAACTGTTGCCTTCTTGGGTTTCTACGGCGGGAGACCTTGACAAGGGTGAAGGGGCCCATTGCCTCCAGCGAGAGGCTGGTGGGTTCACCTTCTGACTCTGTGGTAACCTATGTGCTCAGGAACTATGCTAAGAAGGATATTTATGAACAGTTTTCTTTTAATACACTCAGTGAGTATCATTCACATGTGAAAGACTTGGAAGAGGGACGCATCCATTCTTTGCTAATGAGGAGGAAAGGAAATGAGAATAAATTAAATAAAATTGTAACTGAACCAATCATTTGAACAAGTGATGCAATGTTAATTTCTTTCCCTTGCCATCCATCACTGCTAGACGTTGCTAGTAATAATATTAAAACATTTTTAAAGGTTTACATTTTTTTAAACACTTAACCACATGTCAGAACACGATTCTAAATGTTTAAGGTGTATTAATTCAATGACTTTTCAGAATAGTATTATATGAAATAGTCACCTTTGTTAATTGTGTTTTCTAGTGAGAACCCAGAGAGGATAAGTTTAAGTCACACAGCTGGTACATGGTTATCGCCTGCAGTCAAACCAGTCTGATGGGCTTACCCTCTGTTACCCCACTTTGCTCATTATATTCTGCTGCCTTTCCTAGATATAGCAGTGCCACTGGGGCAGGGGGTGACGCCATAATTATGGGAGAAAAGTGGCCAGTATCCAACTATATATGTAGAATGTGCTTTCCTGGATGTGCATTATAAAAGATAAGCGCTTCACCTCCTATTTTAGTTAGAGGTCTTTATAAAGTTCACCCATATTGTATATGCTTTGGTTTCATACTTAAGTAGAGCTGTCTTAATTTCTTTGTGTTGTTGTACATCCAACCCCAACTCAAGGCCACTCAAAGTCACAGAGGAGACCTTCCTTCAGGGTTTCCTAGGCTATCATCCCTGGGGGAGCAGACCACCAGGTCTGAACTACCACCGAGGAGCTGGTAGTGGGTTTTGAATTATGTTTTGGTTAGCAGCTGAGCGCTTACATCCTGTACCTTGCTCCGTAAACCAAACTCACTGACAGCCGATACCTTTTGACTGGTAGGGCCTATATAGGACAGAGTAGATCTACACATTTGGGTTGGTGAGACTGTAAATCTTCATGGGAACAAAAAGTCTCACTTTTCTCCTGTAGAGCAGCTGGTGGTTTCGAACTGCTTACCTGATGGTTAGCAGCCTATGATGTAATCCACTACATCAGGGGACCTTAATTTCCTTATCCAAAACCCATGGCCATGGAGGTTATTCCAACCCACAGTGACCCTCTATAGGGTTTCTGACGCTGCAAATCTCTTTTTAAAAAACATGTTTTTATTTATTTAAAATTGGGGTGTTTTTTTTTAGCATTTCATCCATATATCATATAACTCAATAGTTCAATCGTATTGAGAGTTGTACAATCATTACCACAATCAATTTTAGAACCTTTCCTTTTTCCTTTAATTCACTGTTATTAGCGTAATTATTATTTTTTAATTGTGGCAAAATATATGCAACAAAACATTCTCCCATTCAACCACATCTACATGTATAATTAAGTGTAGGGTGACATCTTTAGGTGAGCAGATAGCTTCAACCTTCTCCCCCAGAGTAACTGCAGTTTTGAACCACCGGCCCTGTGGTTAAAGCCTAAGGCTTACCTGGCAGTATGAGCAGAGCACTTATCCTTGGTTTTGTGCTCTGAAATACATGCCTCCTAAAACAGAAAGCCATTTTAGTGCATTTAGAAGGGGTGCGGGTGGTGCAGTTGGTAAGCGTTGGCTGCTAACTGCTACGTTGACAGTTCAAACCTACCAAGATCCTCTGACGTAGAGAAATGAGACTGTCTGCTCCACCCCAAAATTTACAAAGCCTTGAAATGCTTATAGAGGGCCATTATGAGTCAGAATCAATTCAATGCCAGTGAATTAGTATGTCTGACTCACGAAAGGTGCCGAACCGTACTTTGGTAGTGTCTGTAGACTAGATGAAATATCTGTGTTCAAATATGTTTATATTTGATGAAGAATATATTTTTGTATTGTTCAAGATATCCAGAACTGCTTGTTAAAGTTGAAAGTCTGAAATGGTCTCAAAATGTATCCATTAAAAATTGTAGAGTGTATGCCATTTGGCAGTTTATTTCATGCCTCAATATTCCTCCCTACTTGATAAAAGAGGGCCAGCATTAGATTTCTGACTTTGCATTAGAAACGTGTTGGATACTAAAGGTCACATTCTTCCTCTAGAAATTTGCACGATATCTGCATTTTATATATGACTTGTTATTTGAGTGGGTCAGTTATTTCTACTTACATGCTTCTGAACTCTTTCCCATTTCTCATATAGTTATTAAATGGCCAGTAGTCTTAAGTAAACGTTTGCTGCTGCTCTTCTTAGTGGGGCTATGAAGTTTGAGACACTTCTTTTCATGAATATCAAATTTCAAGGCTCCTGTAGGTCACTTTTCCGGTGAATGTTTTATGTGCTGGGTTTATTGAGATGACCTTCAAAGGACTTTGGTTTTATTTTCACTCATTTTAGGGCGTTCCTGACTACCAGGAATATTTCCCAAGATTAATAGGTTTGTTTGGCTGTGATTTTTTTTAATCCACTCACTGCCACTGAGTCAATTCTGAGTGAAGTGACTCTCTAGGACAGTGGATCTGGCCCTGTGTGTCTCTGAGACTATCACTCTTTACAGGATTAGAAAGCCTCCTCTTCGGCGGGGCTCAGGGTAGTTTCAAACTGACAACCTTGTGGTTAGCAGCCCACAGCATAACCCATTATGTCACCAAGGGTCCTTCATCAAGTAGGTTGCTAATACAGCAAGGAACACACTCCAAGTACATATGAGAATTTGACTCATCCTCATCCAATTGGACAAGTGTATTATCCTCTACTTCTACATATCCTTCTCAGTGGTACAGATATGACCATTCAATATCCAAATAGCGACATTATTCCAACGGGGTAGTAGTCATTAAGAAAAATGTAGAGGTGTAACATATATAGATTTAAGTACAAAAACCCGAATACAATTAAATTTCTACTTAGTGAATACAAAGGTCCATGTTCAAGAAGGGAAACATTACCTACTTCCCAGGATCTGTGAGAATTACTCTTCACATTATATCCTGGTACACAGTGAGGTGTTTTACCCAACCTAGCCATACTGCACATATTGACAAGGTGCTATGATTAGTTCTTTTCGAATGACTAGTGAATGTTTAATTGTTTTTATTTAGTTATATTAACATCACTAGCACGATAACTTTACTGATGCTTGATTGCTTTGGAACTGTTGAATTTTGGGGCATATATAATGTGGGTATAATATTTAGCAAATGAGATTTAATCACGGGTTCAAGTAGAAAGAAAATGTTTTGAAAATGAGGGCAGCAAATGTACAAATGTGCATGATACAGTGGATTGAGGTACGGATTGTGGTAAGAGTTGAACGAGCCCCCAATAAAATGATTTAAAAAAAGAAAATGAGGTTTAAAAAATATTTACAGGAAATTGCTTTCAATGCAAAATTCTATTAAGCAAGAGATACTGGAAACATAAAATAGTTAAAAATTTAGATTACTTAAATGTCTTCTTAAGCATTATTGTTCTGTAGACCACGAACTGCAGGCCCACAGTTGATATTTTTTCTGTCACTAGAGTTCTTCTATTCCCCACGTAGTCTTCTCGGTTTGGAGAATTAGTGAAATGGATAAGCCATCCATTCCCCTCACTGAATGCTCACTGTTAGTAAAACTTCCTGTGTTCCATTAACAACCTGATGTGAGAAAGCAATGGCATTTCTGTTTCTCACAGCACTGGGGTTCTGCAGAGCATCTCTCGGGGTTCTTTGATGTCTAGACAGTGTAAATCGTGCCTGCTCCAAATTCCACCCATTCTGCTTCAGGGCTAATGGGAAATGAAAACAAACCAGAAATGTTCCACCACTCTGAAGTCTAGGGTCAAAAAGTAGAGGAAGTGGTCTGTCTACCCCAGCAGGTGTCAAAGAGCTAAAGTACAGGGAATGGAAGCAAGAAAAGTGAGGGGAGAGGGGCTCACACTACCCTGATTTTTGAATAATTAATGTGTGAATGTATGTGCATTGTGAACACAGTCAACACGTTATAGAAATATCAGTGCGAGGAGTAGGAAATCCCCTTTGCTTCAATCCAAGGTCCCCCTTAACCCACTTCCCCAAATGTAACAATTGGATGTGTTTTCTGTTCTCTGTATTTTGAAATGATAAGATGGAAAATTGTGCTTTTAGTCGTACAACTAATTTTATTTTCTTCCTTTCTGTTTCTTCCTTTCTCTTTCATACACTGGAATCCCGTGGTTCTTCCAATTCATCTTGTTAGAAAGTAAGTAACTTGCTATTTCCAAGATTGTTTGGGGGCGTGCTTACATGCGTGAGGCAGTATGTGAAAAGATTGACGACTGTTACTTCATGGAAACTGTGTGAAATCTTTTAACTTTAAAATTCCGACTGAGCGGATAACCTTGGCTTTAACTGTGAAGACATCTTTTAAAAAAGTAAATTAAGAATCATAAATGTTATATGTGTTCTAAGAACACAAACATAAAACACATCATCTTACATGCTCACTGTTGATCATTGTTTTGAATAAATTATTATTATTTAAAGCAGGCTCATCAACAGCACTTACCAGGATTCATTTTCTGAAGCTGAAACTAATAGTTATATAAATAATACTTTAAAAAAAATTCTTCTGCTCAATGGAGGTTAATGAAAGCTTTTCTTTTTTTATAAGAACAGCTTTATTGGGACATTATGCACATATCATATGATTCAGTAGTTCATTCATATCAAGAAGAGTTACACCGTCATTACCACAATGGATTTTAACACATTTTCTTCTTTCTTGTGCTCTTTAAGATCCCCATTTCCCTCCAACGTTCCCTTCCATAACCCAAGAAACCAGTAATCTAGTTACTGCCTGTAGAGAAGCAACCAACCTTGATTTCGTAAACAAAAACAACAAAAAATAAAGAAACAAAAAAGCTAACAATAAGAAAATAAAATAGAGAAAAAAATCTGTGCCACAAAGAAAGCAGAAAATATTAAAAACTAAATGGGTCAAAGGGGAGATCAAATGATAAAGTGGTCATTTTAAACCTAGCTACATAATCCACATTCTCAGCCATATATTCTTTAGGAAAATATTTTTCAATTTTCTTGAGTTCAGAGTGAATAATAGCACTAAGATAGTTATAAGCAAGGTTTTAAAAATATTCTTTCCATGTTTATTGTGCATTGAATAAATTATTTTTATACTCATTCGACTCTTAGGATACTAATACTTTATCATGTTTAAATAAATTGGAAAGTATTGTAAGTGATTTTTTTCTTTTTTTGTAAAGAAGTGCGGGTGATATGCTTAAAACTAGGTGACTAGTTACGGAACTCTTGAGTGGGAAATTTGACATCTGACAGTGCTGTACAGTTTAAAATAAAACAAGTTTCATAGAGATTGGGGAAATTTGGGGAAAATTATAGTAAGTGATGTGACTTTTGGAGATAAATTGTCATGTGACTGGATTGCAAATTATACATTTGAAAATATTTTTTAAATGTTGAATATATTGACTTAATAAACAGTATAATTTAATAATGTGTTCATGCTTAATAGAGCTTATTATTTGTATGAAACTAGGGGATTATCACTATATTTGTAGCAAGCATAGTAGCAAATTGGATACTTAATAGCCAATTTATCTTCTCTAATTCCATTCCGTTTGTTATACCTTAGAAAGAAAATATAAAATATAGTTACTTTAAATTATGCTTGTTCAGTAATTTTTAGTTTTCTTTAAATCCTGTATTCTTCAATGTCCTAAATCTGAGTTCTTAGAATTATAGTTATTAAGACCTTATGAATCAAAGGTATGTGTGTAGTTTGGTGTGAGGTGGACAATTTTATTAAGTCTGGGTTGTGTCACTTTTATCTATTGGCTTCTATTTCATGTGCAGTGTTAACATTTTCTTCGCCCAGTCCCTACGGGAAGTCTGCCTTCCTGACAGCTATACTAAATTAAAATTCCACAAATCTGGCATAATCATTGCAAGCTTCAAATTGTCTATGCTTTTGTATAAAGTATAATGAAAAAATGTTTTTTTATAGTATAGAGTATCACATGTATGGCATTACTTATTGGGAATTTCTTCACTGAGAGACTTTTCTGGGGAGATGAACATATTTTACTCTCTAAGGATCCTTGAGCCACCTAAATAAGTGCAAGAAATCTTTTGTGAGGGATAATAATGAAATGAGTTATGTAAGCTTGTAGGATCTTTATGAGAAAAAAAATCTAGCCATATCACGCTATGTCCACATTACTTTCATGTTCTAACTGCATTGTGCTAGACCAGATTTCTGTTTGAGCTCTGGTTTCCTGACAAGCTCAATGGAATCATATTTATGCATTGGCCTAGAGCAATCACTTCCTAAAACACTGTAGAGCGTTCTTTCTATTGTAGTACTTATATACATGTATGTGTGTGCTGACTCACTACTAAATATGTTCTAGAGATTCAGCAAATTGACTTTCATTGAATTGGCAAATTTTCGGAGGAGCATTTTTATTGAAAGAAATAGATTTATATAATCTTGGGTTTTTAAAAAATATTTTAGTAAAATATAGTGATTCTAACTCAGAAATTCCAACTTTCAAAGATTAATGGCCCTAAAGGCTTATTATAGAATATTTTGTGATAAAGCATGTGGAACCCATAAGAGACACTTGGATGGGGTGGTGGGCAGCGAGGCTTCTAATCAATACTGGCTGGACCAACTATTGATCTTTAGTATATTAAGTAGTAAAATGTATATAGATACATTATCATTAAGTGAAAGCAGTATTTCAAGCCCTTGAAAAGTAACAGTTGGCAAGCAAAACACAAAAAATGAATCTAAAATTTACCACAGACAATATATAAACATTATACTTTTTATAAACATCATTCCAAGTGCATGAATGCATTTCAATAATGTTTGTGACACTGAGCATTGATAATTTGAATTTTTAATGCTGCCTCATTTATTTTTGAAAACAAAAAGTTGACGTAATCATGTCGCTACTTGCCTCTTTACTACAGAACATGATTATTAGCTGGGTAGCATTCCCAAACACATGTTTGTTCATTTGACATAACTAAGAAAAGGTTGGCACCAGAGAAGCCGTATCAGCGACATAAACACAGACGTAGGTTCTCCTTTAGCCATGTGAGAAATGCAGTCCTGAGAGGAACTTAAAGACTTGTAATTTCACATCAGTTCTTCCCTAGTTTCTTATTATTCCTTTGTTGCTTTTCAACCTATAGCATGGATTTGTCCTTGAACTTGGTTTTTTTGATCATTCCAGTGCAACCATCAAATTGTCTTTATTATTTAAAAGCAGAGGCTGCATGGTGTTACTTGTAAAATAATGCCACATAAATGTTGGGCTTTGGTTTCTTTCAAGTGTAGGCTTGGTTGCCTTTTGAATAAAAGCAAAATTTCAATTCAGGAGACTTTTTGCCTGAACCCTATAGGACAGATGCATCTGATTAACTTTTGGGAAACTAGACTGGGCCTTTATTGTAATGCAGATGCTCTTGGGGTTGGGAAGATATTTTTAAAAGGCATAGAAGAATTTATTTTTAAAAGAGGGTTGAGAGAACAGGTTTGTCACAGCCACTCCATCTCAGACTGCTTCATCTTTGCACACTTTTATTTTCTAGTGGAACCTCTCCATTAGCCTGTCTGAATGCAATGCTTCACACTAGCACTCGAATAGGGGATGGGACATTCTTCAGAATCCCGGGGAAGTCGGGCCTCTATGCTCTCAGAGTAAGTTGGTTTGCTGGCATATTATGTCTGTTTGATCATTGCGATATTTCATGCATTTCTTTAGACAGGTGAAGGTAAACACAGTTAGGTTTGGTGAAAGATAGAATGGCCCCAGAGCCCTTAAAAAAGTTTTCATATGTCTTTAAAAAATGATTTCGTCATAAGAGTAACCAATGGCCGTTTTCTTTCAGGAAAACATATCCGTGGTCTCACTCTGGCATATGGTGGTGGGAGACAGTTGTGGCTTCCTTCAGTCTTGATTTATGAAAAATGTATTTGAAGGAATGCCAGGGATCTTTAGTAGGGAGTTCAAAATGATCATATTTGCCATAAATATTTGACTTAATGGCCATCAGTGGGTACATAGATTTTTATACTTCTGTGCCTTTCTTTTCAGGAAAAAAAAAAAAAAGACTTATTTTTCTTGAAAACTTGCTGATTTTAATTAAGCATTTTCTTTAAAGCAAATAATCATCTCAAATAAGTTGTGCAAATAATGCATACATGTCATCAGAGGAGTATGGAGAAAAAAACCAAAATTTCATTGCCCGAGGCTTAATTATTTTTAGTAGAATTTAGTTTTTCTTTTCCTGTCAAGAAATGTAATAATTCCAGAAAAAAAAGAAGAAATAATTCCATCTAAAATGGAAATTTTAGGAAAGGATTAATGTTCATATCTACATAGAGTCGCATTGATTAACACAAGTAAAACCATTTCATTCTTTCATATGTTTTAAAAAAATATTAATAAATGATGGGCTACATTTAAAGTTCATCCATTTCCTTTGAGAAGGTTCTTTTAAAATGCCAAAAGTTATACCTGGCAATAGACCAAGGAGTCTCTCAGCTACTCAGTCTCTGGCTCTCGTCCCTCTGTATGTTTCAGAAAATAACACACGTTAAATAAAGGACTTGTATCGTTTCAATTGCTTTTGGTAGCCACTTGAGTGTTTATTATACTTGCTGATATTTGAGTGATTAGGACCCTTTTTTCACATGAAGAAGAATGTAGAATTGAAGACATTGAAACTACTTATGTCAAAAGGAAGTTTTCTTTCGATAAGTGCTTTTACAAGATTTTCACAATAATCAACAGGGACACATTTTATTTTTTCCCTCCCTAGTTTGCCTCATCCTGTCCCAGGCAGTGATTTCCATTAGAAAGTAAATTAACAGTGAAAATTCAAATAATCAATAACTAGACTACTTTAGGATTCTGAAAGTATTTTGCATGTTTCCGTTGTTAACACATCTTCTTAAACCATCGTTTTTAAAAATCACCTAGAAAGAGGAATCGTCGTGCCCAGCTGATGGAACGTTGGATTTAGGCTGTGAATCTGAATTAGATGGCACCGAAATGGCTGAGGCAAATGCTAACGGAGAGGAAAATGGAGGTAAGTGCCATGAACATCGGTTCTCTTGAAATTCATGTGGAGTCTACTAAGTCACTAATTGAATTCCCTATCCTAGAGTTATACTTTTCTGTTGCATTTTTTATAACCATCTTGTAGATTTATTTTCAAATAGTTTTAATTCAAAAGTTTAGCATCTATGATAAATACGCCATTCATTGGTTTTTATTTTGCTTTTGTGTTTCCTTAGTATACATTCCCATGAATAATTTTCTTGAGTGTTATTAGTATCAGTGTATTTATCCTGTGAGGTGAGTGGAAACATGGTGGCATCTAATGGCTTTATTTGATTTGATTTGTTGTTTTTAATTGTATTTTACCTTTTATTTATATATATGTTTTCATTAGTTCGGATTTAATAAATATATCATTCCACATTTCAGTCGCATCTGGTTTTATTTTTAATGTAATGATTTAAAATAGTATTTTTATTTCTGATTGTATTGTTTTTTCTTGTGATCATGAGTACTTTTGTAATAGCTTTGCTCTTTGGTTTGTTGCTTGTAAATTAAGCTTCATGTTACCATCCCTCACAGCAAAGTCCGAGTTAAACAAGATATGTTCTTCCAAGAGTTAAACACTTTTGAAAATTGAATTGCCCTAGGCAATTCTAAGGGTTATACTCTGTGTCTGAATTCTATTCATGTTAATTCAGTTTCATCATTCTAAGACACCGACACTGTGAGATTGTTGGTGTGTGTAATTTATGTCCTGTAACTTTGTAGATCTTTCTATCCCTTATGGAAATTCTCCAGATTCCTCAAATGAACCCAGATAATGATTGGAAGGGGAAAAAAAATGGTTCTTAGACTCCTTAACAGTGGAAACATTAAAAGTGGGACAAAAAGGCAGTAAACATGCCGGGGTGTGGATTCCAACTCAGAGCAAATCTGTGGGGTGGAGGAGACTGCCTCCAAGGGGTTTCCAAGACTGCTGCTCTGCACAGGGGGCTGGTAGGTTTGAACCCCCTTTCAGTTGGTAGGTACTTACCCAACCTAGGAGAATCATATAGAAACCTATAATTTATCTTCAAACCAACCAACCTTCGAGGCCTCTTGCAGAAATATCATATTTCAGTAATAGCCCAAAGAAGCCATTCGTTTTATTAATGGCTGTAAGGAGCCCTTTGTATTCTCTGTGCATGCGGAGTGGACACTCCTGCCCTTTAACCTGATAGGCTTTCTGATGGGCCCCAGGAGACTGAGTCTGCTTCAGTTCCGATCTGCTCTGCTGCAGAGGCTTTGAATTTAACATGGGAAACAGATTCTTTTCTTCATAAATGGACATAGGACAAAACTTTTATTTGGTAAGTTAAACTCCCTTGTTGTCATGGTTGTGGTGCGAATGTTGGCCACTCCTCGTTGCTAGGGAGAGCAAAAGTCGATGTTGCGGTGTTGCGTGGCCCTTTATGGCTATTTAGCAAGCTTCGTCATTGGACTGACTCTTCTTCTTTAGTCGGATAAAGGAAGCACTTATTCAGGTAATTTCTACCATTGCAATCCCTGCTTGTGTGAACATTTTCTTTTTCCTTGCTCTTCCTCTATTGATTTTACAGTGTGTCTGTTCAAGGCATTGTATTTGCAGCAACAAAAAGGCTAGCTTTTCAAGAGTTATGTGTTTTTGAGAGACAGACATTAAAGTATAAATAGGAACCATTTGTAGCATATTAAAATACCCGAGGAGCCCCGTTGACACAGTGGATTAAGTGTGGGTTACTAACTGAAAGGTTGGTGGTTCAAGCCCAGTAGTAGATGTGCTGGAGAAAAATGAGGCAGTCTGCTTCTGTAAACATTGGTGGTGTGAATACCCTGTGGAGTGGTTCTGCTCTGTCCTATGGGGTTGTTCTGAGTTCAAATTGATTCAACAGCAAGGGGTTCGGGTCCCCTCTGGCTTGGCAGTTTGCATCCATCTAGTACTTCTGTAGAAGCCAGGACTAGGAATGGACTTCTTACTAATGTAAGATTATAGACACCCTGCCCCCTCCAACAGAAACAACCATGAAACATCGTTTTACTTGGAATTATATAGGTCTATCATGAGTTGAATAAATTTAATGGCAATAAGTTTTGATTTATGGCATATTATATGGTGGAACATGATAGTGTATAAAATAAAATGAGGGGTTAGGAATATACGGAAGAGATGCATTTCAGTAAAGACCCAACGGAAGTAGGAAAGGAGTGTATAAGGATAGAGTATAGAGGAAGCAGGAAAAGCAAGCACAAAGCCTATTGGCAGGGGAGTGCTGGGAATGTTCTCCCAACAGCCAGAAAGGCATGTCGCTGGGAGGCTGCAGGGAGCTTGGTAAGAGAGCCTTGAAGGTGTTGGGGGCTAGAACATGTGGTGCCTTTCAACATGGGTTTTGAGCGTCGGGTTCTACAAAAGAGAACCGCAAGATGACCAAGAACAGAGGAAACAGGGAGATCCTATACACATAGGGAGGCTAGTTTTAAAGCTCTTTCTCCTAATCTAGGGAAGGGGGGGGGGTAGGGTGGGAGTGGCGATTTGAAGCCAGGTTGTAGAACTGGAATGAGTTCAAGAGAAAATGGGAGAAATTCGAGACTATCAACATAGATCATTCTCTCAAAGAATTTTGAGATACAAAGAAGTGGAATGGGGAAATAGAAAAACAGTACAATCAAAAGAGATTTATTTTAAGATCTGACTTAAAAATGAAGTTTAGGATATTTGTGTATTGATGGAAAACTCCGGGTAAAAAGGAGAATTTGATTATGGGGAAAGAGTGTCCTAGGGCTGAGGTTGTATATATATTTAAGTAGACAAGAGGCAATAGCTCCGTTACACAAAGAAAGAGAGAGATTTTATAAAGCTAGATTGTAGAGCAGCTCTGTAATGTAGGAAGAGACAGGATGCCCAGGTGGAGACCCAGGTGGTTAAGGTCCTGCGGAAGGGCCTTATGGGAGTTCATTTCTTATTGCTTCATTTCTGTTCTAGTGAACAGAAACAGAGTTGATACAGGAGGTGGTTTTTGAGATTTAAGCAAGAGATGTCATGTTGTTTTTCTGAGTCTGACAGCACGAAGACAACTGTTCCGGTTGCTCATTCTGCATTCAATGTGGGAGCAGCCAGCATGGTTGAGCAAGCTCCTTCAGTCATGTACAGGCCACTGGACATGGGAAAAGTAGGTAGAGAATGATATTTCACCAGCGTTAGGGTTTTTGCCAAGTGTGAATGAGGAAGCAAGGGGAAGGCAGCAAGTTGAGGGTATGTGAGAGGGAGCGATTCGAATAATTTTCCGTGAACTTGAAGTTGGTAGTAGAGGTGAAGGAAGACATGATTGCATACTTTGGTGTCCTAGAGGAAGTGAGTTAGCCGGGTAGGTCATGTGAGTGAGGAATGGTCACCATGGAGTATTGGGTAAGTTTATGGAATGAATGTCTAGAAATGGAGGCAGGGGGAGAAGAAGACTAGGTTTAATGTTGCCACAAATGATTGGTCACTGGGTGACTGTGTCAGAGTTGCTTGCTTGAGAGGCAGGGAAATGAAATTCGGATGGTGACATTTAGTGGCTTTCAGTTTGCCATGTAACTGGAGCTTGATTTATGAAAATACTTGTGTCAGGGGTCATTTGTGTGGACTGCCCAATTAGACTGCATGAGCATTAAACCAGGGTCATATATAAGAGCACAAATATTTAAAAACTGAAGGAGACTAGCAGTGCCTCCAGGCACGGCTGACTCCTAGAGACCTGTGTGGGTTTCTGAGGCAGTACTGTTTCCTGGAGGAGAAAGCCCAGTCTTTCTCCTGCAGTAAATACAATAAGGAGGGCTAATTGGTGGTAAAGTTTAAAGAGACAAAGCTGATGGTAAATAGGGAGCAGGAAAGGCGAATAATCTAGAAGCCACACGTGGAGAATGGGAGCCCCAAGGCGGAATGCTTAAGCTTTTCTGATGCTAAAGGAAGGTGTGTGATGTGAACCCCCCAGCATTTCTCAGGAAGAAAAGATCTGGCAGTTTGCTCCTGTAACAATCACAGCCCAAGAAACTCTTCTAGGCACGCCCACCCGTTCCCTACAAGGTTGCTATTAGAATAAGATGATCCGATTTAAAGTGGGACACCATTGACGAGGTGGGTGGGTGGGGTTCTTGATTAAAAATTTGGTCTGTGTGGACTAAATAGACCCTTCCCTAGCTTGTCGTGCATTCTTTCCAAAAATAGGGACTTTTTAAAAACGCCAAAAATTGGGACTGTCCCGCCAAAAGCGGGACGTCTGGTCACCTTATATTAGAATCAAGTTCCACACCACAATTTCACTTCCAGGCAATGTAGTACAAGAGGGGGGGGAAACTCAAAAGCCAATGACTATCTGAGTGTAAGGGTTCTACTGAAAGCAGGAAGCGTGGGCATTGGTTGGTTTGTAGCGCCAGATGGGAAATAAGTGTTCAGAGAAGATGGAGGATAGGGGAGATTTGGCTAGTGACTAGCCCTGAATTCCAGAGGAAACCATTGAAGGGTTTACCAGCTGAGAGGGGGTGAGGAATCTGGTGGAGGCACTCACCCAGGAATTAAAGCAGAGCAAGGATCGAAGTAGGCTCCCTTCATTTTAAGGGTGAGTGAGTTCTTCACAAAACAACACATAATCACATATATTCAGCGAATGTGACCAGCATTCAATTTCCTGGCCTCTCCTTTGTAGTTGCAGCCGGACGATTGCACTAAAGAATCACTGGAAGAATGGTAAAGAGCATATTTCCCTTAGTATCCCTTGACTCGCCCACTTTGCCTCTTATAGCAAACTACAATTACTTCTTGCAGGACAAGTATATTTCCTACCCATGGAAGCATCTGTCCTACTCACACCTCAAAGTACAACCTGTCATTCTCCCCTGAGGGCATTGAAGGGAAGCTTCACTTTTTGAAGTCATCTTATGATTTCCAAACCTAGATTTCAGTAGTGTGTTGAGTGCCTATGATGTCCAGCCTTTGCATACTGCTTATGACACATTTTCATCTTCCCAACATTCCTATAAAGTAGATGTTGGTCATGTTTGTTAAGCACTGATGCGCCCAGTCTGATTCCTCCTGATTGGGGGTAGCAGAGTAGAAAGGTGGTCCCAAAGGAAAGAAGCCCTAGTGGCACAGTGGTTAAGTGCTAGGCTGTCAACCAAGAGGTTAGCAGTTTGAACCCACCATCTGGGAGAGAGGTGTGGCAGTCTGCTTCCATAAGGAAACCCTGTGTGGCAGTTCTATAGGATCACTGCATGTAGTTTCCACTGCAGTGGGTGGGAGTCACTGACGTAATTTGTCCACCCCCCCAACATTTGTCTAGTCTGACCGGATGATACACATGAGGGTTAGAGAAGCCACTGGCTTACCTAAACTGAGGAGAGGCTTTTCAAATTATTAAAAAAAATCTCATGATTTTTCGCAATTCAATAATAAATTCCACAGTACTGAATTGGATTAGGGACCTTCCTTGCTTACTGTACTGTCTACTGCTTAGGTCAACCAGAAGTAAGAATGAATATACAGCTTACCCTTCTTTCGGTTGGATATACATATCTCAGATTTTGAAAATCTGAGCAGAGAGAAGTCAATTGAGGAAAAAAGATGAGAAAAGAAGAGGGAGGAAAGGAAGAAAGGGTGAGCAAGGGGAAGAAGAGGAACCTACTATCCCTTTGTTTATCTGTATCCCCCTTTTCTTCACATATTGAGGGGAACAATAACAGAAGTCACTCCCTGAGGCTATCAGAAAGAAGAGCTTCTGCTACCTTCGAG
Source organism: Echinops telfairi (assembly GCF_000313985.2). Taxonomy (NCBI): domain Eukaryota; kingdom Metazoa; phylum Chordata; class Mammalia; order Afrosoricida; family Tenrecidae; genus Echinops; species Echinops telfairi. The sequence goes on from NW_022111300.1 coordinate 20,245,752, forward strand.
ATTTTTATTTCATATTACTGAAGACTCAGTGGCATTTGCTACACCATTAAAAGGAAGTAAGCAGAGACGTGTTTAAGAAAGGCCTTTACAGAATGACTGTCAGTGAAGCAATTGAGCTCAGAGTCTCCAGTGCTCCATCACATCCCTGAACTAAGAGCTAAGGTGATGAGAACGGTCCTCTTTGGGGGTTTGGTTGGCCAGAGAAACAGATTCTTCACATCTGGGTGGGGGTGGTATATCACAGAATATTGAACCTTCGAGACACAAAGAATGAGTGAGTTTTGGTGTGGTTTGTTTCTTTAACTCTTAAATAATTTCTCCCCTTAATAAGAATTTGACATAGAATTGAGAAAATAACCTTCAAATTCTACAAGCTAAGCTCTAGAGATCAAATCTTGATTTTAGGTGAACCACTTGATACATCTGTGTTGACAACCCATGACTATAAATACGTGCTGATAGAAATATAGATCTGTGCCATCCAAAGGAAATGTTCTGAGTTTTATGGACTGTTTGAGGTAGAGATTTATGAGTCTCCATGTGTATGAGTTGTTTTCTGAACACGCTGCGTTGGTTCACCCATACGAGGGAGCATATTGGTACACACAAATGAGGACACTTAAAAAAAGTTAAAGGGAAAAATTAAATGAAAAGATAACGGGCCTTTTCCATGGGCTTTGAAGCCTCCTGTATTAAGTTGACTTCCCATATTCTGCTAGTCTGCAGAATCTACACTTACATTATTGAAATGATATACCATTCACGTTTAGTCTTCATCTTTTATTTACAGATCATGATTAGTAAGGAAAAAATAGTCCTTTTGTAATTCTAATAAATTTCAAGCTTTAAATCAACAGGTATTTACTTTTTAATACAAAGAAAGCAGGGTGTGTATACTTTTAAACCAACGTTCTGCTTGTTTTTAACTTAGTGGTTTTCAGGGAGGACATAGAGTTCTAGTGGGGGAATTGATACTGTAAAAGTTTCTTTTAGGAAATAAAAAATAGGGAGCACATGTATCTTAGGTTTTAGTCTTTAGATCTATGAGTAAATAATGATTCCAATATTTTATATGGTCGTCTTTCACTATTCTGGATGACAAGTTTTATATGTTGGTTTCTGATGGTATGATTCTTGGCAGAGTTGTGTTGACTTAATGAAACGTTAATTCAGCTTACGCTTTGTTTCTGTTGGCTCAAAACCCACCGTTTGAGGGGATCACTTTTGCAGAAGTGAAAGGAGTCTGAAGGTAGCCCGAAGTATGTGGAAGGGCTCTCATTTGAGACATCAGTTATCATAACAGTGAGCAGCTCCTGGAGAAAGTGCGGTGTGCACCTATAACGCTGAATAGGGTGGCGTCATCTAAGGCAGTGGATCTCAACCTTCCTAATGCCAGGACCCTTCCATACAGTTCCTCATGTTGTGGTGACCCCAACCATGACATTGTTTTCATTGCTACTTCATAACTGTAATTTTGCTACTGTGAGCAATCTCTCTGGAAGGGTCATTCGACTCCCAAAGGGGTTGTGACCCACAGGTGGAGAACCACTGATCTAGGGCCTAGCGGTTTATCGGTGCCAGTGTACACAGTGATAGAGCACAGGAAGATGACATTGGGAGGATGGTTTATCGGTGCCAGTGTACACAGTGATAGAGCACA
>NW_022111300.1:20247633-20331203 GCF_000313985.2 Echinops telfairi
GGGAGGATGGTTTATCGGTGCCAGTGTACACAGTGATAGAGCACAGGAAGATGACATTGGGAGGATGGTTTATCGGTGCCAGTGTACACAGTGATGGAGCACAGGAAGATGACATTGGGAGGCTAGTAGGAGAATTCTTGCTTCCCACAAGGGGACTTGGAGTCAGTTCCTTATGCATAACCACCACTTTGGTGGTCTACATGTTGTTACAATGCCAAGTCCATTTCTAAACGGCACTGTCATACTCAGGCTAGGAAGGAATGCTGATTGATCGACTTTTGAAATTCAACCAATGAGAACAACCCTATGGGGGGTTACCATGGTGCCTTGCCCTGGGGCTAAACAGGCTGAGAGCACATTTTGTTCCTTTGTATATGGAGTCACCATGAATGGATACCATCTTGTTGGCAGCTAACAACAAGTCCCACATCAAAGGAAGTGATAATGAAGGCCATTATGGAATTAGAAGGGACAGTGCTTTGAGTAGTATTTGAGGAGGGTGCTAGCCTGTTTATTATCTTTCTCCTTATGATGTGTTACTGATCTTATTTTGCTGGAGAGTTTCAGGAGCTTGCCTGTCTGGATCCCGGTGCTCTGGGTGTTGGGGGTTTAATAAGAAGGTGTTTACATGTTTGAGTGTTCCTAGAGAGCAGTGGTTCTCAACATGTGTGTCATGACCCCTTTGGGGGTGTCGAACGACCCTGGCATAGGGGTCACCCAATTCATAACAGTAGCAAAATGACAGTTATGAAGTAGCAACAAAAATAATTTTGTGATTGGGGGGTCACCACCACATGAGGAACTGTATGGAAGGGTCACGGCACGAGGAAGGTTGAGAACCCCTGTCCTGGAGGAAGATGAGAGCGCGTGATCAATCCCTATTTGTCAGCCATTGCTAGGCATCTTGTAGGTGAAAGAAAGGCATTCTTATAGTGACTGGTTTTCTTAGAATAGGGTAGGGTGTTTTTTGTTTGTTTGCGGTGGTGCTATGGGGGTATTTCATCCAAGAGCAGTATTTTAGCTAATGGGTTTGTTATTTTATGGAGACACCTGGTCTTCATTGGTGGCCCATGAACCCTAAGTATGTGTCAATTATATTGTGTTAGCTACATGGGGGAGAAATACAGAGGAGGGGGAGCACACTCCGCAGTCACAAGCGACCACTGGAAGGAGACAGCCCTTCCTCTGCCCACTCCTCATTCTCCCTGCTTTCCTCCCAGCCTCCAGGTCTCACTGTTCACGGGACGATGAGGGACTTCAGATGAAGGGGATGTTCATGGGGAAGATTAGGGACTTCTACTGCCTGGAATCTTCTCTCACGTTATTTTTCTTAAACCCATCAATTAAGTTAGATTCTAATAGTAGATGTCCAGAAGGTGAGGAATCTCACAGCCTCCCTTGCACTTGCTTTGATAACCTTTCTGGTTGTGAATTTTTTTCTCATGCTGACATCTTTTGTACCTCAAATTAAAACCAACTTTCTTTAAAAAAAAACAAAAAAAACCCCCAAACCCAAAACAATGCCCGCTGCTGAAGAGGAGCTGGGCACCGTCTCGCTCTCATCGCTGTTAGCGGACCCTCTCCAGATGCCTTCTCAGAGCTCCTGCAGCACCGCTTATGGATAACCACTCCATCTCTTTCCTCCATGACGGGCCTCTTCTCTTACATGTTTCCTCTTGAACTCTGAACTTTGTGACAAATGAATTTGGGTCCATCTTCAGAGTGCAAAAGTCAAGGAAGAAGAGAAAGTTTCTTTTTAAGTGCAGATAAGGTGGCCCACTTAAGAGTAGGTACGTTCTCTCTTTTTCCTCATGCTATGAGAGAAATAATTTATAATGTCAAGCTAAACATTAGAATAAAAATATGACCTCACAGTAAAAGCACACTCTCAAGTATAAACAAAAATAAAGGTATTTTTCTCAATTATTCATCTTAACTAGCCAATTAAAAAAATAGCAGGTTGTGTGTGTGTGTGTGTGTGTGTGTGTGTGTGTGTGTGTGTGTGTGTGTGTGTTTTCTTCCTCCACTGGGAGCCCTGGTGAAATCGGAGTTTACACATTAGGCTGCTAACCACAAGGTCAGCATCTGGAAGCCACCAGTAAGTTCACAGGAGAAAGATGGGGCTTTCTCCTCTCATGAGTTTCATTTTCTGCTTTTTTAAATATTGAGGTTTTTATCTGTTTGTTTTTAATCATTTTATTAGGGGCTCATAGAACTCATCACAATCCATACATCAATTGTGTAAAGCACATTTGTACATTCATTGCCCTCATCATTCTCAAAACATTTGCTCTCCACTTAAGCCCCTGGCATCAGCTCCTCATTTTCCCCCTCCCTCCCTGCTCCCTCATGAACCCTAGATAATTTATAAATTATTATTTTGTCATATCTTGCACTGTCCGACGGCTCCCTTCATGCATATTTCTGTTGTCCATCCCCCAGGGAGGAGGTTATATGTAGATCCTTGTAATTGGTTCCCCCTTTCCACCACACCCTCCCTCTACCCTCCCAGTTTTGCCACTCTCACCACTGGTCCTGAAGGGATCATCCTCTGGATTCCCTGTGTTTCCAGTTGCTATCTGTACCAGTGTACATCCTCTGGTCTAGCCAGATTGTAAGGTGGAATTGGGATCATGATAGTGGGGGGTGGGAGGGAGGAGGAAACATTTAGGAACTGGGGAAGATGTATGTTTCATCGTTGCTACACTGCACCCTGACTGGCTCGTCTCCTTCCCACAACCCTTCCATAAGGGGATGTCCAATTGCCTACAGTTGGGATTTCAGTTTCCACTCCACACTCCCCCTCATTCACAATGATATGATTTTTTGTTCTGATGATGCCTGATACCTGATCCCTTCGACACCTTGTGATCACATAGGCTGGTGTGCTTCTTCCATGTGGGCTTTGTTGCTTCTGAGCTAGATGGCTGCTTGTTTACCTTCAAGCTTTTAAGACCCCAGACACTATATCTTTTGATAGCCGGCCACCATCAGCTTTCTTCACCACACTTGCTTATGCACCCACTTTGTCTTCAGCGATTGTGTTGGGAAGGTGAGCATCTTGGAATGCCAGTTTAATAAAACAAAGTATTTTTGCATTGAGGGAGTACTTGAGTGGAGGCCCAAATGTCCATCTAGCAGGTACTTTTTGATTCATATATAGGCCAAGGATATTTGCTGTCTTTTTAAAAAAAGGCCTTTTCATTGATATAAATAATCCTTTCTCTTTTCTCTTAAGGAGACATTATATATCAATTTCCCAAGCCATTAGTTACCTTCTCAAACTTCCTAGCTATTGTACACTGGAACTTAGATTGTACAAGTAGGAATGCCAAGTCATTCATAGGGACACAGATACTTTCCCTTTACCTGGGCCCACTTTCCACTGTGATCCCTCCTGTCCTCCTACCTTCTCACTCTAGAGGTCTCTCGCTTTGTTCTCATGCAGATATCTCAGGAACTTGGTGCAGCATCGAGGCTCACAATGACATCTCTGGTGTCTTTGCTCACTGCCCCATACAAAGGACATACAGAGACATTGGGGCATTATTAGTCTCCATAACTCTGAAACAAATGCTTGTCGGTTCTGGGACACACAATAACAAGAACAACAAAAGGCCAATCTTATAAAACACAGTAACACTACTTTTTTGGGTTTTGGAGGCTTTAAATATTTTTTGGTAATATCATTTTATTGGGGGCTTTTACAACTCTTGTGACAATCCATACATCAACTGTATCAGACATATTTTTATAGTGCCATTTTTTCCCCTAGACATTTACTTTCTATTGAGACCTTGGGATCAGCTCTTCGTTTAGTCTCTTCCTCCCCCTACCCCTTTTGTGGCCCCGTGATAGATTATAGATTGTTATTTTCATATCTCACACTGACCACTGTCTCCCTTCCCCTCTGGTTTCTGTTCCCCTGGATGCGGGGTGTGTGGTTATGTGCCATTCATTGCGATCGGTACCCTCTTCTTCCCCTCTTCTCCCCACTTGCCCCCTGTCTTTTTGGTATCATTATTCCCATTCCTGATCTTGGGTTCCGTGTGTTGTGAGCTTTATCTCTTGTGTATACCTGTGTACATGTTCGTTCAGTCCAGAGTGGGGAGCAGCACTGGGGTCATGATAGTGGGGGGTGAGGAAGTCTCAAGGAACCAGAGGTACATTGCATGTTCCATTGGTGCTCTACCCTGATTGACTCATCCCTTCCTGAAACCCCTCTGTGGGGGGATGTTCCATTGTCTACAGATGGGCTTTGGGTCTCCCCTCCGACCCCCCTCATTATCACCAACGCTTGTTTGTTTGTTTATTGTTTGCATTGGATTTTCTGATCCCTGTTACCGGGTCCCAATGATACCTCGTGACCGCACCAGCTGGCCTGCTTCTTCCTTGTGGGCTTGTTGCTTCACTGTTGGATGGCCGCTTGTTTAACTTCAAGCCTTTAAGACCACAGACACTTTATCTTTTAATAGCTGGTCACCATCCACTGTCTTCACCACATTTGCTAACATTTGCTATTTTTACTTCAGTGATCGTGGGGCATAGGACGGGGGTGGTGGGGGTGGCAAGCCTCACGCAGTGCCATTTTGCTAGAGGAAAGTGTTCTTGTATTGAGGGAGGGACTGAGCAGCCTCAGTATATCGCTTTATAAATATATGTACATAGGCCAATACCTCGATTTTTATGGATTAATGCATTTATATAAGAACACACCTCTGTTAATACCTCTGTCTATAGCATTGCTTCCTAGAGCTGTCCTCTGTTTCCTTTTGGGAGGCCTTAAATCTTTGGGGAGCAGGTGGTCTCACCTTTCTTCCTCAGGGTGGCTGCTGGTCTTGAACAGGCGACCGTGTCATTAGCAGCCCACTACTTACTTCATAGCACCACCAGGGCTACTTGAGTCAGTTCTGAAACAGAGTCCTGGCTCCAGTTGTACAGATTACTAGGCATATTTTATTCATAGAAGGTGTTGCCCTGATCGTTCTTAAGAGTACCAGTCATTAGACTCTTTAAATTATTTCACCACTGAATATTGTCATTGTCATTATTATATTGCTAGCACTGCTTCCTTACTATTTTTGTCAGCTAGTATTATTGGTCTTTCTGGCATGATATACCCTTGGAATGCTTTCCTTGCAGGCAGCAAGGAGTTATTTATCCCTAAAGACTATATGCTTATCTTAGAACAAGGAATGTTTTTAGCAAGGACAGCTGTCCTTAGTCTGCATACAGAAAGGATTAAGGGATTATCTTTTCTGTGAAAGAACTGAAGTCCAGGAAAGATTGAATTTGGGGTCAGATGTGGTTCCTGTACTCCTTTAAGTCATTTTTTCACAACATTTTTACCACTTAAGACTTCATTTTGTTTCTTAAACACAAAGACAATTGAAAATGAGCACAATTTGAGTCCCCTAAGGATGCCAGTGCTGCTGTTTTGACATGCCATCAGTGGAGAGCACCACATTCTATAGGCAAGGGCTACGCGTCGCCAACAGGGGGATTTTTGACTCATCATGGCTGTACAGGACAGAGTCGAACTGGCCCTGTGCATTTCCAAAACTCCCTGTTGGGAGTAGGAAGCTTCAGCTTTCTTCCTGAGACACTGGTTTCTTCCTTAAAGGTGCTTGAACTACTGACCTTGCAGTTAGCAACCCAATGCATAACCCACTGTGCCACCAGAGATCCTGTGGGGGAAGGATTGGAGAGATGGAGACCCCACCCGCAGTAATGTGTAGACCTCGGTGGTGGAGATATCGAGAAACAATAGCTTTGTATTTTGGAATTTTTGTATCATATGTGTTTCTATGATTTTGCAGCAATACTCTTTGACTTATCATCACCTATTTTCTAAACCTTAAAAATGTCTTCAAAAATGAATTCTTGAGTCCTCGTGTCTTTTTCTAGCTCTTTAGAGTGGAGCGCCCCACAAATATCATACGAGTGACTGAGTGATTAATAAATACATAGGCTCTAAGTAAATAAGCTTCCTCTAAGACCCAGCCTGCTTTTAAAATGCGTCTTGAATGATAACAATGAGTCAGTGTTATCTCCAAAATGTCACACAAAATTCTATTGCGTTCTTTTTTATACATGTTTTATTTAGCCCGTAGAGTGTATCGGGTTTGTTTTTCTAGGAAACAGATCTGGTTTGAGAGTATCGTGTTTGGTTGTTCACAAAATTGAAAAGGAGCCGTTGGAGGGAGAACTGAGAGAAACGAAATTGGTCAAAAAAGGGCCCTCTCCTTGCCTTTCTTAACCCTTTTGCACACCGGGGACCTTGACAGCGGGTGACACTCTTTGGGTTTCAGTAGGCTTATCACAATTAATAGTCGAATGTCTTGTGTGCCCTGATTGTACAATCACCATATCCAGATGTGTAACATTGGTTTTCTTTGAACACTTTGATTTCCTTCTGTGGACTTTTAATCTTCATCTTTTTTAATCTCATGCAAAAACACCAGGTTGTTTGGTTTCCTCTGAAAATAAAGCAAGACCCAAGGTAAAACTTCTTGTGTTTAGAGGCAGGTCATATAGCTTCCCACTGACTTACAAAGGAAGATTTGTGGTTGAGCTTCCTTATTTATTTATTTTCTCTAATTGAGATTAGGATAATTAAAAAAATATAAAGACTGCTTTTATTTTCATTTTTTTTAAAAAGAATTTTCATTTCTCTAAGCTTTTTCATAATACAAACTGCTTGATCTTCTCTTTTGTGAATTCTTGTTAAAAACAGTAAGGAAGATTAACTTTAAAATGGGTTGGACCATGGGAGGGAAGCCTGAGGAGAAGGCAGTGGGGTCAGTGGTCCTGGAAGGTAGAGGGGGAAGAGGAGGTGGGGAGAAGGGTGCGGTGAGTGGACAGCGTCATAACTAGGGAAGTGGCACCAGCATCTAGGAGAGGGTAAAGATCCTGTGAGTATCAGAACAACACCACGCTAGTGGAGAGGAAGCACTAGGAGGTGGAAGAAGGGGAAAGTGATGGCGGGGCAGGAGGAGGCAAAAGGAAACAGAGGCAAGCTCTAGGAAGCAAAGGCATGGATAGGGAGATTAACAGAGGTGTGCACTTATGTAATTACATGAATCCATACCAATTGTGGTATTGGCCTATGTACATACATTTATAAGGCATTACACTGAGGTTGCAGACAGGCCCTGGGCCTCGGCTCATACCTTCCCTCAGTACAAGAGCACTTTGTTCTAACAAACTGGTATTTTTTGTGATGCTCACTGTCCCCCTCCCCCGCTCCCCACACAAGATCACTGAAGACAAAATGGGTGCATAAACAGATGTGGTCAAGACAGAGGATGGTGCCTAGCTATTAAAAGATGTAGCATCTGGGGTCTTAAAAGGCTTGAAGTTAAACAAGCGACCATCCAACAGTGAAGCAACAAGCTGACATGGAAGAAGCACACCTTTCACCTTCTGCTCCCCTGCCCCCTACCTATTTGGTATCCCAATTCCCATTCCCATTCCTGGGTTCCATGTGTTCTGAGTTTTCTCTCTTGCCTATACCTATGTACATGCTCCGGTCTAGTCTATATTGGGAAGCAGCACTGAGGTCATGATAGGAAGGGGGTAGGGGTAGGGGGTAGGTGGGGGGTGTGGTGGAGGAGGCCTCCAGGGATCAGAGGTATATTGCGTGTTCCGTCCTTACTCTACTGCACCCTGATCGATTCATCCCCTCCCTGAGATAACTTCTGTGGGGGGATGTTCCATTGTCCATAAATGGGCTTTGGGTCTCCGCTCCAACCCCATCCAGGGGGAGGAACAACGGAAACCAGAGGAGAAGGGAGACAGCGTCGGTATGAGATTTAGAAATAATTAACAATCTACAATCTATTAAGGGCCATGAGGGATGAGGGTGGGGGGCAAGGAGGAGGGAGGGGAAAAAAAGGAGCTGATCTCAAGGGCTCAATGGAAAGTAAATGTTTAGGAAAGAGCGATGGAATATATGTATGAATATGTCGTATACAATTGATGTATGGATTGTAACAAGAGTTGTAAGAGCCCCCAATAAAATTACTATTAAAAAAATAGTTCCGTAAGTGAATGAAAATCAAATTCAGCAACTTAGTTTAATAATCTCTGGTCTGTACCCATCTTTGCTGGGTTGCTGAGACTGTCTGCTGAGACAGACTGAACAGTATTTCAGGAGCAGTTAACAGTCAGAAAGAAATTCATGTGCCAGTTTCCAAGGAAGCATGCGAATGGGAGGGACCAGGTCTACTATCTAGCTCCCTACCTCCCCCCAAAAACAGATTGCAAAAAAGCCAATGCTCACTGCCATACAGTCAAATCCTACTACAGTGACCCTTTCTGTGGATAAGGTAGAACTCCCCCTGAGGATTTATGAGATTGTAACTCTTTACTGGAGTAGAAAGCCTCATCTCTCTCTTTCTCGCAGAGTGACTAGTAGTTTCAAACTGTTGACCTTGCAGTCGCAGCTAACACACAACCCACTGTACAACCCGGAAGCTGTTTGGTATTTCAGTAAGAATAGAAAGGTGGGTATGGGGATTTGGAGGAGGGACATTCAAAAGGAGTGCAAAAAATACAGCAAGTATGCCGTTTCAGGAAACACTACTGGATGTAGAGTGACTAGATTCGAGGTGTGAGTTGGAGAGGCAGCCAAAATTCAAATCTAGAAATAGAATCAATATATGTCTTGAGGTAAACGCTAAAGCCCATACTGGGGTTGTCCACTGTGTGCCTGCCAGTAGACTGGTGATGACATTATGATGGTGCACCCCCCACTCCTTTGTTCCAGCACCGAACTTCCCAAATAGAGTTCTAACCCATGTTGTCTTGTCCCCCTACATTTTAGGTTGAGTGGTGAATGTAGAGAGAGAAGAGTCACTTGGAGAATTTTGAAAAAAAAATAAAAATGACCAAACTCCACAGCCTTGCAAGGGACACAGCCACTGGTTTTCCAGCCTTTAAGGCCACCTGTGGGTACTCAGAAGGCTCCACCATTTGGTGTGCTTCTAAATAAACTACTTGCGGGTAGAGGTTTAGGAGTGGGAGTGGAGGTAGAGAAATAGAAATGGTGAGAATCTCACTAAACTATTTAAATTTAAAACCATCAGATTGGCCTGTCTAGTTTTGTTAGACAAGCAAAATATCCGTCGCTTCCTGTACCTCTTCCATTCTGTTGGCAGGATGGACGGTTGGGGAGCGCTGGACTTCAGTTTTGCCTCTCGTCTTCAGCCCGCCCAGCCACACCGAGAGCAGCCAGCCTCAGGAAGGTGCTGTGTCTCAGGGTAGAAAGCACTGGCATGTGTTTTGTGATCATGGGGACACATGGTTAGAAAAGACAGTTCCCATTCTATATCGCATGCCAAGAAGATCGCCCTTTCTGAGCTGCATGTCAGTGTTTGATATTTATTGGATAAAACATCTGCCCTAATTCCTCAGCTTCTGGCTTCTGTTGTAATTTTACAGACGGGAATTTTCCCTGGTCCTCTTTTTTGACATTCATTTTTCTTGGGCTTGTATTTCAGAGGCCAAACTCAGTCCCTTAGGTAAGTAGTCAGGCAACTGTTTAAAATGAGCCTTTCGTTGTTTATTTATCACATCTATTATTAGGAGAGCTGCAAGAATAATTAAAAGTCTAAACTGTGTGTTTTGTCAAAGTGAATCTGCATGGACTTGCATAATACATCTATCCTGAGTGAGTGTGCGTAGAGCCCACCGCCCACATATCGTCTAAGGAGACCAAGTCCAGGAAGCGAGCCTGTGCACCCGTAAGAGCCCGTATCAGTCAGGCCTTCAAATACAAGGGAGCTTCTGAAAAGGTTCCGCTCTGTTTTCATTCCATTTTCCCACCAACGTTTGAGCCCCGCTCGCAAATACATTGTTCTCAAGCGCTGTCAAGCGGATCTCAACCCTTTAGTGGCCCTGTGTGACAGTCAGCTCCTTCAGTGGCCCTGTGTGTCAGTCAGCTCCTTCAGTGGCCCTGTGTGTCAGTCAGCTCCTTCAGTGGCCCTGTGTGTCAGTCAGCTCCTTCAGTGGCATCCCGTCAGTTCTGAACTGCGTTAACCGTAGAGGACGGAACAGGACTGCCCCTCTGGAGACCTGAAATTTAAGATCTTCACACGAGTAGACAGCCTCATCTTTCTCCTGCACAGTGACTGGGGCATTTGAATCACTGACCTTGTGGTTTTGTGATTAGCTCAGTGCATAACCCATTGCGCCACTACTGCTGATAAGGTTTCCTAATGTGTAACTTTGACGGGAGCAGATCTCTAGGTCTTTTCTCCCCTGGAGCCAGTGACAGGCTTGAATCATCAGTTTTTTTAGTTAGAAACTGAATGCTTTAGCATTCTCGCACCAGAACTGTCCACTTGTCTGTGTCTGTCTGTGTCTGTCTGTTTGTCTATCTGTCTGTCTCTCTCGCTCTCTTTCTCTCTCACTGCTTTGATTGCATTACATGGATGCCTTGTCCCTACCTTAATCCCCAATTATTCTAAAAAAAATTTAAGACCATCTGCACAGTAAAACTCCTTAGTGGGGTTTAGCTTCTTTTAAAATTTTAACTTAATTGTTGAAAGACATACAGCATTTCCTTCATGTGCAATTCAGTGACACTGACTAATCTTCAAGTGTTGCAACCATTCTTACCCTCATTTTCCAAATGGTACCTCCCCCATTAACATAGACCCCCAGCTTCCTATCACTTCCAGCTGTTGTCCATTAGCTCTGATATAGATAGTCCTTTAAGCAAATATGATGGGAGGCATTTTCTACTAATTAAGATAGATTACTATTTGGCTGAAGGTCATGATGGCACAGTGGTAAAAAACGCTTGTTGGATAAATGGAAACGTCAACAGTTGAAATCCACTGGCTGCCTCATTGGGAAAAGCTGGTGCAGTCAGCTTGCATGAAGATGACAGCTTTGGAAATGCTGTGGGGCCGGTTGCCTCTGCCCTGTAGCGTTGCTCTCAGTGGGACTTAACTTAAAGGCAACAAGCTTGGTGTGGAGGATTTTACTGTTTGGTTTCACAAAAATTTCAGGGAGTAATTTTTTTTTTTTTTGTCCAAAGTTTAAGGAGTATCCCAAGGCAGCAATCTGGGGGATTCATTCAGCTTCTAGGTTATATTTCATTCTCCTTTAAGGTACAATATTTATTTATTTTATCAAAAATGAGTAATTAGGGGTAAAGAGTTTGATAGGTTAACTGGAAATTGAGACCAAGGTTCTAGAAAAAGGGATCATGGAGGAAGATGCCTGACAGTGTTTTCAAAGCATCTCATGATGCTTCCCGTGGGTGTAAGATGAAGGATAAGATACAGGTAGCAGGGTTAGGTGAAAGGAAACTCCATTAGTTGAGAATAAGCTCCATTCATAGTATTTCCTGTTGCCACTTTGGTTCTACTATCCTGCTGTCCACCTGAAGTTCTGGGCTCTCCAGTGAACAGAATCTCACTTCTGGAAGTACTGTGTGCGTATGTGTGCGAATCACTATCCATGAGATCACACAATGCGATGGCGAATTAAACCCCAGTAGGCAGCAGGCCTGCCAATATTGTAGCAGGTACTACCATGTCCTTTGCTGTCCTAGATCAGAGGCATGGAGGGAGGTGTGAGCTAGATCACTCCTACCCTCAGGAAAGACAGCTGATGGTGCCCTGCTTACTTCAGCAAGCAGAACATTCGAGGCACATGAGCCCTTGCTTATACACGGATTCCTGATTTGTTATTTGGTGCTGCTGCGTTGACATTTACCTTTGAAATACTTAGAAATGGAAGCCTTTCCTAAGCAAATCATTGGCAAGCTTGATTTTTAATGTCCAGTGTGTGGGAGCATACTCATATTTTCCAAAAATGTCTCCAGATCCATGTAGTGCATTTGACTCTGTTTTTAAAAACTAGCAGTACTTTTACAGTTTTCAAGGTAGAAATACTGCTGTCATGGATGCGTTCCTCTTTCGGCGGGCCTGGTATTGATCAGTATAGGTGGTGATTGTGCTCCCTCTCACTCCTCCCACATTGCCACTCTTTGGAGGCGCACTGGAACCGTGAGAAGGTTTGAGGTTCCCAAACTTAATTGACCTACTAACCCCTTTTCATGAAAAAAAGAAAAATAACTCGGTATGCTCACACCTCCCCTCCCAATAATGAAAAACTTGTGTGCTATTGTCCATAATCCAGGATAAAGTGTAGGTATTTGCTTTTGCGGTCCCTTCTCAATTGTTCCAGAACCTCCAGGTGGGATATTGCCCACTCTGGGAAACACTGATCTATATAATTAGTATTCAAAATAGGTTTATTTGTGGAATACAAGCTGATCATTCTTTCCAGTATTTCTTGGTAAGAATGAATGTCACAGATTCGTCATCCTTTCCAGAAGAGAAATTTAGAAGCCATAGTGTTATGTAAGCAGTATATCAAAATGTAGCTTTACTAGAACATTTAGATTGTCTTAAAGAGGAAGAGTGTTGTAATGCATCGAGTTGTACAAAAAAGTCCCTCAATGATTAATTCAAGGCCTGCTCTCACTCTCTCCTACCTTAGCCATCGTATTCCCTGGGCCCATCCCTCTCACCCACAAGTCTCAATATTGCATGTTCAGTTCCGGATGATTGCTTTCCCCTGATCTTAGTAGTGTCCTGTATCATTGACTCCAAAATGACGCAATCAATGCAACTCCTTTTGACATTGACTTTTCTGCATCAGTTCTTAGCTCTTGCCATCAATAGAAGTGGGAAAATCCTGCGCTCTGGGCCTAGACCAGCCTTGTCTTACAGCCCAGCCCTGCTGTTCCGTTGCATCTATGAGCACTGCTGAGTGATTTGGTCTTTCTGAGTGCACTTTTTTACTCTCCAGTCTGGAGACAATACCTTTCTGTCATGGAAGGACCATGCAAGGATTGAATGAGATCACAGATGTAAAGCACCTGGCATTCACAATTGACCTCCTCAGTCCCCCTCTCAGCGGGTCATTAGTTTTCCTGATTACCATAAATACTCGACTATAAGCCATCCGAATATCAGCGGAGGCACCTAATTTTACCACAAAAACAGTATTAAAAATGTGCCGAAAAACTTGGCTTTTACACAAGTGGATAGGTACTTTCTGTGTAAAGCAGGCTTGATTACTTGCCCCTCTAGGCCCCACCACCACCCCGCCACTCCCTCACAGCCCACCATCTACATGGAAGCCATGATGGTGTGGAGTAGTTACCCAGTGGGGTGTGATCTGCAAGGTCAGCAGTTTGAAACCATCAGCCTGGAGAAATATGGGGCTTTCTACCCCTGTAAAATGTTACACTCTCAGAAACTCATGTGGGACAGTTCTATCAATGACAGTGAATGGGCAAGGACCCGCCTCTGTGATGTTTATAAATTCTTGTCAGTATTCAACGTAGTCTTTCTGGTGGATTGCGAGTGCAGGATTGATTGAAGAGTTCTCATTCCTACAGGTTTTGCCTAGAACTGAGATTCCTTTGGATTTTCAAATCACTCATGACAAGGAGACTCCACAGTCCACACTCATGACAAGTTGGACTCCACAGAATAGGTGAAGTAGAAGGCCTACTCTAGTAAAAGGGTGCAGGCAATGATGTGGGGGTCCACATCTACCCATCTTTGTCTACCCTGCTTCCACAAGACGGGTCACGGGCCTCTCCACGCCATCCTTCTCTCCCCACTCTGACTCCATCCTTCTGCAGCACTCTACTCTGATTTTGGTAATTCACTGCAATGGTGACACCGAAATCCCAGGCAGTATTCACAATGAGGGGATTTATTAGGGCAGTTCATGTTGCTTTCAGTATTCTTTGCCAGCACCAAATTCCAATCCATTGATTCTTCTGCAGTGTTCCTTACTCAGTGTCAAAATTTCACATGAATATGTGGCAATGGAAATACCATGGTTTGGGTAGGCACACCTTAGTCCTCAAAGTAACATCCTTGCTTTTCAACACTTTAAAAGAGGTCTTGTGCATAAGAATTACCCAAAGCAGTGCATCATTTGATTTCTTGGCTACTGCCTCCATGAACACTGATTGTGGACCCAAACAAGATGACATCCTTGACGTTTTAATTTTTTCTTTGTTTATCATAATGTGATCTATTGTTCATTTGTAAAAGCTGTTGTTTTCTTTACCATACTTTGTAAACTATATTGAAGGCTGCATTGCTATATTTTTCTTCATCAGCAAGTGCTTCTCATCCTCCTGACTTTTAGCAAGCCAGGTTATGTCATCTACATATAGCAGGCTGTTGAAAAGCCTTCCCCCAATCTTAATGTTACATTCTTCCTTATCTCATCTAGGTTTTCTGGTTGTTTACTCCGCATAAAGTTTAAGTATGGGGAGAGGATACAACCTTGGCACACACCTTTGCTGAATTTGAACCTTGCTGTGTTCATTCCCTCATTCAGTTCAAAGGGCTGGCTCATGATCTATGCACAAGTTCTGCATGAGCACAATGAAGTGCTCAGGAATCCCTGTCCTTCTCAGGGCTATCCACAGTTTGCTGTGATCCACACAGTCAAATGCTTTAGTACAGTCAATAAAAACAAGTAAACATCTTTGTGGTATTCCTGTTTTTTTGCTAAGATCCATCTGAAATCCACAAGGACATCTCTTTTTCTACATTGCCTTCCAAACCCAGCCAGAACCTCTGGCAGGTTCCTACCAATATGCTGCTGCAATCGTTAGATGACCTGCCAAAGCATTTTACTTACATCTGAGATCAATGATACTGTTCTGTTATTTGAGCATTTTTTGGGTCACCTTTTTTTGGAATGGGTACAAATAAGAATCTCTTGAAGTCAATTGGCCACATAGCTGTCTTCCAAATTCGCATAGTGAGTGCGTCCAGTGATTCATCAACTTGTTGAAACCTTTCAGCTGGTGTTTCATCAATTCCGGGAACCTTGTTTTTGGCTCATTCTTTCAGTGCAGCTTGGACTTCTTCGTTCAGTATTATTGGTTCTTTGTCAACTGCTACCTCTTTTGATGGTTGAATATCAAGTAGTTCTTTGTGGTACAGTGATTCTGTGTATAAATTCATTCTTCTCTTAATATGCTGCCTGCATAGCTCAATATTTTGCCTATAGAGTCTTTCAGTATTGCAACTCGAGGCTTGGAATGTTTGTTCAATTCTTTCAGTTTGAGATATGGTGAGCATCTTATTCCTTTATGGTGTTCTAATTCTAGGTGTTTGCACATTTTATAATAATATTTTACTTCATCTTCCTGAGCTACCCTTTGAAATTTTCTATTCTGTTCTTTGACTTCATTTCTCCATTTGCCTTAGGTCCTCTATGCTTAATAACTTTCAGAAGAGATTCTCACATCCAATTTGAACTTTTCTTTCTTTCCTTCTTTTCAAAGACCTTTTGCTTTCCTCATGTATGATGTTCTTGATATCAGCCATTTTCTGTCATTAATATTCAGTGCTTCAAATCTGTTCTTGGGATGTTCTTGAAATTCAGGTGGAATAGAGCTCAAGATCCTATTTTGGCTTTCATGGACTTATTGGATTGTTCAGTTTCAACCTGAACTTGCATCTCACCAGTTAATAGTCTGTTCCACAGTCAGCCCCAAATTGGATTTTATCTGCTGATACTTAGCTTCTCACCAGTCTCTTCCCACAGATGATGTCCATTTGATTTCTGTGTATTCCCTCTGGAGAAGTCCATGTGTATAGTCATCATTTGTGTTGTTGAAAAGAGATATTTTCTTTCAAGAAGTCATTGGTCTTGCGCAACGCTCTCATGCAGTCGCCAGCTTCATTTCTATCACCAAGACCGTCTTTTCTTTATCTTGGAACAACTATGGTTCCTTCCTCTTTCTTTCCAACGTTTGCCTTCCAATACCCAACAATTATCGATGCATCTTGATTGTTTCATCAATAACGGATTAAAGATGGTGGTAAAAATTGTTCAAGTTTTTCATCACTAGTTCTAGTGGTTGGTTGGTGTGAGTATTTGAATAATAATTGTATTGTTGTAATTCCATGGATGTAGATAAATATTACATTACAGACAGCTTTGTAGTTTTTGAGATGGATCTTGAAATATCCTTTTTGGCAAATGTGAAGCCATTCCATTTGAATTTGCCATTGCTGGAATAGTCAACCATAGGACTGTCTGATTTAAGGTGGCCCATTCCAGTCCATTTCGGCTCACTAACATCTAGGATATTGATCTTTATGTATCCCATTTCATTGTTTTTCTTTCTTTCGGGTCACAGGCATAAAGTCCATAATTATAACACATTACATAAGGAATTACACCTCCAAGGGCCATATTGATTGGGTACATATGGGCCAATTGTGTTAGAATCTGCAAGGCAAACTCACTGTCATTGAGTCGCTGACAACTCAGTGGCTGTATAAGATAAGGGAGACCCGCCCTGGTGGGTTTCTGCGTCTGTAACTCTTTATGGGAGTAGAAAGCCTTTCTCTTACAAAGGTTCTGGTGTTTTCAACTGCTGACCTTGTGGTCAGCAGTCCAACGAGTAACCCACTACACTTACACCATTGATTTTAGTTCCTTGAAAATAATTGTCTTGAACAGACAACTGTCATCTCAGATTTCATTTTTTCTTCTTCCACAGGAGTGGCTAAGCATGCCACCGTGGGTCATAGTGTGTAGAGATGCGACCCTGTTGAGTAGAAAGGACTTAACAAGTTGGCCTAGAGATATTGAAACCAATTTCATTCGCTTAGATTTGTTTCTGCAGACCAATATCCCTTATCCAGTTTCCACATTCGGCTTCCAGTAATATCTGCTGACTCCCAACTCTTGGGCCAGGTGTTACACTGTGTTGCTGCTGCTGCTTTGAAGAAGGCTCCATACAGAGCCCCCCCACACCCCTGTGGTATGGAAATGATGGCCCGTTAGTGGATGAGGAGGCAGAGACATAAAGGGGTGTTCAGTGTCTTGTAACTGTGGCCAAATGGTTATTAAATGATGCTCTCACTTCAAATCTGGATGTGCTTCTTTTCACTGAGCTCTTTTGCTTTATTTTAAGTATCCATTTTCAATTGGAGCACAGCTCCAAGAGAGTTAATTACAGTGGATATAAAAAAAGGAATTCAAATTAGTAATATCATTATCTCTCTCTGTTTCTAGTTTGTGCAAAGCAGGTAACTGATGAAGCGTCTTCCACTCGAGATTCAAGCCTTACGAACACAGCAGTGCAAAGCAAGTTAGTGTCTTCCTTTCAGCAACACACCAAAAAGGCCCTTAAACAGGTAAGGCAGGGTTTGTTCTTGGTCCCTCCGTTCTACCTAAAGAAGGTCATGGGTGTTCTGAGATTAAGTAAAATGAAAACAAACTTAGCGATCAGAAAACAGCAGTTATTCTGTTATACTGCTTCCAAAATATTCAATATAGTAATTTTCATCTATGCCGAAAACTAGAGGCATGCTGAGAACTTTTCATGTGCAAACAATATTTAAGAGGGAAAATATTCTTGGAAACATTAAAATGTCTATAAGCTATAAAAATGATTGCTAGAGAATATATTGGGTTCACAGATGCATATTTTGAAAAAAATTATTTCTTTATAATCTTGTGGTTATGTATTAGTTGCTGAAAAAAAATCCAGAAAACCAACAGATAGCTTCTTATTACTGTGTGCAACAAGTTACAAATAAGTAAAAGTAATTATTTTACTTATTATATCTAAAAAAATTATCAGTGAGTGTTATTTGGTACTGAATGGTAGTTCAGGTTCTCTTATTACGCCGGTAGTACATGTGTGATCTAAATGTGGGCAATCTTGCGCGGAGATGGGAGGGAGGTAATATTTACCAGGTTGGACCCTGGCTGACATTCCAGTTGTCATTGAATCCATTGTGACTCATAGTAACTCCATCTGTGTCAGAGCATAACTGTGCTCCATGAAGTTTGCCCTCGGTGACTTTTAAGAAGTCATCTGCTAGACCCTTTCTCTTTTGTCCCAATCTTTCTGTCAGCAGTTAAGAATACTGTTTGACTCCTGACAGATCCTGGTTCAAATCTATGCCATTCTCTTTGTGACTCTGGGCAAGCCAGTTATTCGCTTCACATCTCTATCATTCCTTTTTTCTATAAAATATGGATGATAGTAGTTCCTTTACATGAGAGTGCTCTGAGAACCAGTTGTGGTGATGTATTTATTCTGTGTGAAAGAATGAGGGCAGCTGATTATCACTCAGCTAATGTTACCTACCGCTGCCTCCCTAGCACATGATGAACCTTGTAGGGAAGGAAAGGAAGGGATTCCGTGGTTGGGTAGGGCACTTCTTTATGGTAAAGCGAAGGCTCATATGCTTACCCTCAAATGTAAGCTTCTTCCTTAACTGCTTTGCTCTTGTCTTTCTTACTTGGATCCTTCTTTGATCAGCCCCATTCCCATCACTCATCCAGGATCCCAACCAGGTCCTAGGAATAGAGGTGCAACTCAGGGCAATAAGGAAAAGACAAACCACATTTTCTAAAATAAACTGTAAATTATTTGTAAAACTCACTGCCACCAAGTAAATACTGACTCACAGAGGCTGGTCGGACAGGTTAGAACTGCCCCTGTGAATTTCCAAGACTATAACTCTTTATAGGAGTAGAAAGGCATGTCTTTCTCCCACAGAGTGGCTGAGAGCTTCAAACTGCTGACCTTGCAGTTAGAAGTCCAACTTGTACCCACTACACCACTGGTGTTCTTAGAGTCCCAGAAAATCTAAAGCTTACTCTCCCAATCTCTTAGGAGGCCCCCACTGACTTTCTCCTCTACATCAAACACATCCTAGGAAATAAACAACCTTTTTGTATCAAATGATCTTACGTTTCCTTTCCTCATTGGTTGTTGGAGTTGTAGCACTCCTGTTTGTAGGCGATTTCAGAATTTATGTCATTGTCCTGTGCACAGCTCTCGGCTTGAAAGAACGAACCTGAATTTAGGCTCAGATTCCTTTTTTAACGGATAGGACAAAGGATGGCTGAGAATGGGGAGGCCTGGCATTCCTGTGGCAAATAGGAGAGCAGGTAACAAAATACTAACCAGGACAGAGCAAACGACAATGAACTGGAGAACTGAAGCGTATGTCATTCAAGAAATCTAAGTGTGCTCGGAAATGAAAGTTATACGATTGTAGGGTAAGTGAAAAAAAATATTGCCACCAGGATTCTAGTTCATACAGTAATGGATTTATTCTGACCAAACTGTGTAACCATATCACTACAATTAGTAAATGGCTGAAGACAAGTTCTTTTAGGAGCACATTTACCTTCATCATATTAGGGTGCCCTCAAAAGTACTTATTATGCTATGGAAGCAAATGATTTTGAGGTCAAATTCTTAACAAAATGCAAGTGGACATCTACCCTAAACATTGAAGCTGTGAAACAAGTTTGTGAAAAGGCTGCCCTAGGTAAAAACAACGGTATTGAGCTGGATCAGATGTTTTACGGAGGAGAAGGAAGACCTCAGAGATAAGCCAAGAGAGGAAGGTCTATCAACCTCAATGAAGGAAGAAATTGTGGCTGAAGTTCAGGAATGGTAGAAGACAGTAGAATTACCATCGACGCCGCCTCAAAAACTGATCTTTCCATCAGACTTGTAAGGAAGCTAATTTAGATGGTTTTATGAACCGAATCTTAACCAGGGACAAGTCTTGGATTAACCAAGAGCAAGGACTAATCAAAACAGTGCCTTGCTTACCCTATCAAATTCAAGGCAAAGAGGTCGGCTCAGAAAGTTATGACAATTGTTTGGGATTTCCAAGGGGTAATTAAGTTTTACTTTTTAATTTTTTTTACAATTCAATAGTTAGATCATATCAAGGAGGGGTGTACAAATATCACCAAGATACATTTGAGAAGATTTTCTTCTTTCTTGTATTCTTTGTTATAAGCTACCCATTTCCCCACATCCTCCCCTACCGTATCCCCAAGAAACCATTAATCTAGTTACTGTTTCTAGATTTACATATCCTGTATTTCTTCTATTAAAAAACATGGGGGCACACCCCTGAAAATGGATTTTGGGTTTTTACTGTCAATGTCTAGCCTTCTGCAAACCGAGTGCTCAGAATTTTAAGCTCTAATATTGTTCCCTCCTCTGCTCTTAGATTTTGTTATTTACAATTCTTGAATCACGCAGTCTTGTATGCTTCCTCGGTGTGGACTTGTATCTGACATTATACTTATATGTCTGCTTGTTTTAAGACAAGCCTTTAGGACCCCAGATATTCTTTCTGAAAGCTGGGCACTGTGATTTACTCACCACACTTCGGTATGGCACCGATATCATCGGTGATCTAGGAAGACGTTTTAAGGAAAATATAATCTGCACTGGGGAGAAACAGGCTAGGAAAGTTACACCAAGGGATTTTCCCCCCCAGCATGACCCTTCCCCTGCTCATTCTTTGAAGGAGAGCGAGAGCTGGGGCCTCGGAGTCCATCACTGGAGCGCCTTTCCCATCTGCCTAACAGCCTTGATCTTTTTATGTGTTCCTCACACTCAAAGCACAATGAAAAGGAACAGCATTTGAGCCCCTCAGTCATGCTGAAGCTGTAGTTCTGTTCTGCATATAAATGGAAGAGAGCGTAATTCTGTAGGGACAGGTTAGACAGGGAAGCATTCCACCTTCAGAAATATTGCGGTCCAGATGGCAGGTAGGTTGGGAAACAATAGCGTCACGTTTTAATACCTCTGTTTAATAGTGGTTTCTATGATCTTGTAGCAGTACTTCTTGACTCACCTTTGTACATCTGAAGAGCAGCAGTGTAGCCTACGGGTGCCTGCTCAATCCTTCTGAATCTGAAGACCAAGGGAGACTCGAATTATTAGATTGATGTGCACCATTATGTTTCGCTTTCTTAGTTTGGGCTCATGTCATTTGGACTTTTTTTTAATTAACTAAACATAGCTCTACTTTGAATTAGTGTTTTGTTGTTGTTGTTGTTAAGCATGTGCTCATGGGATGTGCCCCATGTTTGCTTAAGATTTGAGTTGTGTTTCAAGAAACCTCATTACTTCTTGAATGCTTTGTCATATCCTGAGCTTTTAAAATTCATTTGTTAACATCTGCTACTTTATGATGGAAAGGAACGGTGGTACCTCAGAGAATATGGTTTGCTATAGTAGATATGTTGATGTTTGATTAATAATCAAATTCATATTGGAAATACATTCACAAGAAAAGCTACT
Source organism: Echinops telfairi (assembly GCF_000313985.2). Classification (NCBI taxonomy): domain Eukaryota; kingdom Metazoa; phylum Chordata; class Mammalia; order Afrosoricida; family Tenrecidae; genus Echinops; species Echinops telfairi. The sequence goes on from NW_022111300.1 coordinate 20,268,785, forward strand.
CCTGCAGGATTTTGTCTGGATTCCCTGTAATTGCTGAATTTTTTAAGACAGCATTTCAAAAATTGACTGAACATGCAGCATTTTAAATTGTAGCAGTCTCAGCAGATCTGCAGCTTTCTTTTCTTTGGGATAGCTGAATAGCTAGGACTATGTAGAATTATTTGTAATTATACTGTATACATGTCTATATATGTGTGTGTGTTCCACATTTTAAAAATATATCTTTGTGTATGTGCATACATGAAATATATGACGTGAACTTAACAGTCTATGTCAGCTGGGTGACTGTAAAAAGAATACTGTGACATTTATATTTCATATGTTCTAGGCACAAAACTATGCATTTACATGTGACAGACCACTGACTCATCATAAAAATTCTATAAGTATGCACTATTTTCCCTATTTTTCAAATAAAGAAAACGAAGAGCTATGGGCTAAATAAGAGAAGTTAAATGGCATGTTCAAAATCACTCGAGTAGTAGACACCTTAGAGAGAGTATTTGAACCCAGATTATAATTTCAGAGTCTGTCCTCTTAACTAACACTACCTTTCAACACGTGGTCGGTAGCAGAAGAGATCACTTTTGGACACACTGCTAAAGAAAATTCACAAACTTGTAGTAAGTGGCATAGCCACTATTTCTGAACGATTTATGAAAACACCACTAACTTTCAGTACCAGCACACATATATCAGTGGCATGATTTCCCGACGTTTAGACCTTATTATTTAACCAAAATATATTCTGAGTCAGTGGAGTCTCAATAGTCCCAAGTATACATTGGCCAGGGTCAATTCTTAGAAAGAAGTAGGCGGGGAAGAAAAACAAAAGAAGTAGGGAAAAAGCCCCAAACCAGTAGGTTTCTAATCAACATAAAATCATTAAAAACAAACTTCTGAGCAAAATCAGGCAGGCATAATTTACCAGCTCTTAAGACCAATCCCCACCCTACTCTTGTTCAAAGCAGATTACTGCAGACGGGGGATTTGGTTTTCTTTACAGCACTGTCGTTTGCACTGTAATTACAGACTGGGCAATATGGGAGCTATCATACCCCTTGACTGTTGACATAGGGTATTTTCACCGCCCCTTAATATTTAAACCTCTTTTGCCTTGTAATCATCAAACATCCGATGTTGTGTGTAGCTACATGAATAATATATTTCTATTCCTGTAGTGTTTTCAAATTTTGTTAAACATAATGAGCTTATTCAGAAGCTTCTGGAGAGAAACAGATTGCTGATTATTACCTTGTTACTTCTCTTCTGCCTGCTTTGTCATTTTAGTTGTAATGATTCCAAGAGTACAGAATGATTTGATCTTGGATCTTGAAGAAGAATGAAGAAGGACTACATTTGGGTTTAAATCGCAGAGTAAAAGCAAAGCTTAATATTGAGCACATCCTTTCAAAAGAGAAATGGCTTAGCCTCTGTTGTTTTTATTAGTTTATTTGGGTCCCTCATTAATTATTCAGGGAGTAGAATTTATTCATAAAGTAGCAAATCGTTTTCTCTCTTGCCATGATAAAGCAAATTCATTCTTGACATTTGGCATTAACGCTGTAATGTTTGACCAACACTGAAATTCCAAGGGTTATGTTATGTTGTATGATAGCAGTTTCTGTGTCGACCTTCAGCATGCTAGCAGCAATGCCCATTGCTGGCACCCGATGGAGCCTGTTATTCCCTATGTGTTTGTTTCTAATGATTGAAGGTATAGCATTCACTGTGTGTGATGGTTTCCTGTTATTACTAAAGGATCTATTGAACTCCGTGTTTCCTGTGTTGCATCATTGATGGTCAAATAAAGCAGGCATTCCTCGTCTATGCAAATCACAAGTTAACACACTGTCCTCTCATTTTGCATTTTATTCTTCTAGTAGAGTAGACATGAGAACCTTTCGATATCCTCAGTTATTTGACAAACTGGTTAGGAAAGAACATTTTTAAAGATTTCTCTCTATTTTACATGAGAATAGCAGACAACATCTCTAGAGAAATCCTGTTCAGCCAGCCTATTTTGATTTCTTATTTCTTCCCTTTTGCTCAAAGTCAGAATTGTAATTGATGTGAGGCATGATCTTCAGGTCTCTCAGACTGTTCTATTATGCAGGCATGCTTTACAAAGTAAGTGTACTTCCAGTTTTTAAGCCTGTAAATTTCTCTAACAAAGAAAGTTCCTGGCCGCATTGAACTTGGTAAGTTCAATTGTGCTGCTCCTACCTAATGCCACAGGATTGGGAATTGTACTGTGTGAGGTGAGCACCAGAACGTCGAGGTGAGACTACGTTCCTTCAGAGTAGACTGCACATATGCTTGCCACCTGCTTGTTTACTGATGTGGTACTTTTCTACTGGCTTTGAACTTAAGGGATATAAAATTGTTCAGTAAGATCTTCCATTACCTTTGCAAGTTAAGCTCGAGACAACGGAAGGTGCCGCATTGATCTTAGCCCTCCCAACATGAATTGAGACTATTATATTGAGACGTCTTATATAATGTGGAGGTAAAAATAAAACCATATTATAAGCAAATCAGGAGGGCCATGACTAGCTAATTAGGTCCCTTTGTGTGGAATAGAAAAAAGGTGTTCCCCAAGCATTGCAGCACAATAGAACATGCCCTCTTTTGGGACACACTTACGTGGGACACGGTTTATACAGCTGCCTTAAGTCGTTGTTGTAAGCCTATTTTCTGGAGTACATGGATTTTTATTTTCTATGTTATGGGGTGTTCAAATTGAGATAATTGCCAAATAAATTCCATTTGGGATTTCTGTTGAAGTTCCCAGGTGAAGCTGAGGCGATACAAGTAATTCCCCATTGCGAAGAGATTCCCCAGACCCAGGCCTGGAAGACTGCCTAGGAGATGGCCAGACTGATCATGCCTATCAGATTGTATATAAAAAATTCACTTATGATGCTTGGAAGATTCCTTAAAGGAATATTATAAGAAGGGGAGAGGTTGATGCCCACCCACCTCCCAAGTCTGTATTACAGGAAGACTCAGAGGGAAATATTCTGGCTAGTACGATTTTTACTAGGAAGGGAGTCCGACATCTTGTTTGCTGCCAGGAGACTTTCCAGCTTAGATATAAATACATACATTTATATACTTGTACATCCACTCCACACTTATTAGCATGGTTAAGTCCCAAAGAGCATGTTGTTATGTGGAAATCCACGTTAGGTGAAAAATGGAGGATGGCTATATCAGTACACAATTGCCAAATCATATCATGACATAACTGTCAAAGCACTGAGGATGATGGCCCAGTCCCTTGGCACATACTCAACACAATAGCCAGTGTTACTCTCACCTCACCACTTGGAACTTTTTACTTTCAGACATACATCAAGAATATGCAAAATGGTCTGATAGGATATTTACGATTGTAGATGCAAAATGTGGATAATGAGATAGTCGATAAGTGAGGAATAATTGTACATAGTTAGGTATATCTGTTCACATACATAAAATGGTAAGTAAAAATGTACTGCTATTACAATTCCAGTTTATACATGCCTGGGTTTATCCCAAACAAAACACACTCAGACGTGAGACTGCGCTTAGTGGATGGCTACAGAAAAAGTACCTCACTGTCTTGTTTTGGGTGCCTTCCAAAAAAAAGGCCCCGTTAAAACAGTGGCTTCATAGGAGATCTGCTTAAGCAAGTTGCATTAAAGGCAGAGAAGCGAGCTCAGAATAGATTTTTATCGAAATATACAGGAGGATTACTATGGGTTATTAGGAAGAAATTTAGGAAAATTGAAAGCTGACTTTTGAAATTTCGAAAAGGCCATGAGAGTTGCGCCAGAGATGTGTTTCCCATCTTGACGGCGCACTTGCTCATTCAAGGGAGCCAGGGCCGTGCTGTGAGGGTCTCCTTGGGAAACATTACCCCATTGACATACAGTCCTGGTCTAGCCCCTTTCGTACTTCGTTTTGGTCACAAAATGGGGGGGGGGGGCACTTCAAAGGAACCCAGTTTGAGTCTCTCACGGGTGCCTAAACGGCCATGTTTATATGGTGCAAAACGAAGCGCGCAGGATTCTTTTGTGTCAGCTATAGAAAGACAAAACACTTCCTTCAAAAGTGTGCACACGTAGCCGGGAGAATATGTTGATAAACAGCAGCTTCACGTGTTGATGTGTTTAAGTTTCTGTGATGTGGAGAAATCAGCGGATGACTGTAGACAAAATTGCCCAGTAATTCAATTGTCATCGTCTTGTTGGGTGCCTTTCAAGAAAAGTCCTATCTAAACAGTGGCTTCTCAGGGGCTCTGCTTCAGCTAGTTAAAGACGGATGAGCGCAATGCCCCCCCCCCCTTTTTCTTCCTTATCCTCCTGCGTTAAACACATACCTTACATTTATTTAATTTGAGGAGCTATTGAAACTTTGGAAAGTCTGTCCGTCCATAATATAACTAGGGAGCAAAAATCAACAAGCTGCACTTCGCATGAGTGTTGCAAAGTTGAACGGTGTACTTGTAGCCTGAATAGGTGCTGTGCAGGTAGCAGAGCAGGAGGATTTGTAAAAGTCCACCCCCCCCCCCCCAAAAAAAAAAGGTGCCTTTTTTGGTTGAAAGGAACCCAGGTATGTAGAGTCTCTGCTGAGGGAAGCCTTGGGGACCAGCCTCAAGGAAGGGTGTAGCTTTGAAGGGCTCTGAAGTATCCCTAACATACCCCTTATGAAACTAGCAGTTTGGAGGAGAGAGGGAAGAAAAGTGACATTATAGAATATGTTCTTGTGGCTAGGTGACACTGAGCCAGGTCAGACCCTGGGGACAACCGCCAGGCGCACTGCTCAGTCCTGCATCACCAGCCTTGCAGCCCTCGCGCTGGGGGAGCCCATTGGTGCTGCTCTGGTGTTGGTCCATTTCCCTGAGGTCTCTGCCTTTTTGCTGACCCTCCCGGTGGGTTCCCCCCAGGGACTTGCCTAGGGCTGCGTAATACAACATTGCTAGTCGCATTCCATTTTGGATCACTGGTGCCCACATTACTGATCTGTATGTGTTCCATTTCAGTTTTGATGACTGTTAATTTTCCTAGATGAATACCCTGCACAGACCATGTTCCAATTATTAAGTGATCTTGGCAGCAGTTTCTTCTCAATGTGGGTGGTGCCACATTGACCAAGAAAGACCGGAAGCTTTAGTTCACACACATCGTTAGGGTCAACTCCACTTTGCGGAAACGGCTCTTCCCTGAGGGCGTTCTGAGTGCCTTTCAGCCAGGCGCTCCATCTTCCAGCATTACAGCACACATGTTCCGCTGCCGTGCATAAGCTTTTCCCTGACCAAGTATTTAGAAATAGATTGCCAGGTCCTTCTTTCTAGTCTGTCTTAGGCTGGAAGATCCATTGAGACCTGGCCACCACAGGTAAACTGCTAATACTTGAACTATTAGTTTTATAGCTTTCATCATTACAGCAACATGCACACTGACAGACAAAGGGTGAAATGTGTGTTTAGTGAGTCCAGCCAAGAGTGGAACCTAGAATCTTCTGACCTTTTGGCCCAGTGACCTGTACCCCATAGAGTGTGTACAAGCTAATTAGTACTATGGGAAGAAAAATTAAAGTACAGGGAGGGGAGTGGCGTGGAGAATATGATAGGAAATCAAAGTTTGTAAACAAAGACGTGAAGTATCTTAGAAAATGAGCTTCTCACATATTAGAAGGAAAACCCTGGCAGACATAAGAAATTGTTAATGTAGAGGCTCAGAGGCACAAATGTGCCCACAGCTTTGAAGGAAGGGCCTTTTCGAAATGCCCTGAACTGTTAAGAGACTTGTCCAGGACCTGGAATGCAGTGGGTCACATGCAGTGGAGCCATGTCAATATTTTCTGAATAAATAAATGAAACAGTATTTCACGGTTAGCACACACCCTAGGCTTTTTGTTTACTGTGCTTCATCTCGAATCTTTGCCCCCGAAGTGTTACTGTGGTAACGCCATGGTGGTGAGGAAAGAACTGGGGCGATGGGCCAAATAACAGCCCTGTTCCTTCCCGTAGGAGCCCTGGTGGCTTCGTGGTGTAGACGCTGGGCTTCTAACTGCAAGATCGGTCACTCAAAATCCACCAGCCAATGTGTGGGAGAAAAGTAAGACCCTCTGTGCCCCCAAAATTTATAGTCGTGGAGAAACCTAGGAGAGCTCTGTGGTGCCCCTGAAGCGGGTTCCCCCTATGCGGAAGTTGACCCTCGGACAGCGTGTTTCATTCTGCACCATCTCGGCCATCTTCCTCATCCTTTCCTGCAGCCACCTTGCCTTCTGCTTGTCTCCGGAGCCTTCTAGGGATCCAGTTTCTCCACTCTCCGGGGACCCCACAGTCTTCATATGATTGGGTGGTTCTTATCATTTTGTTCCCAACTTCATCATCGTCTCCTAAGAGAGGCCTTTTCTGCACTCCCAGCCTAATTATAGTGGTTCTCCCACCTCAGTTATGCTGCCTCATTATATTGGTTTCTGTTTTTATAGCTCTGTCTGTGTGTGAAATGATCATTTTTATTTTATGTGTTTCCTTGTCAGTTTCTCACGAAAATGTAAGATCGTGAAAACAAAGCATAACAAAAAATTGTCATGTTGGCTGATAGGGATCAGCACTGCTTACAGAGCATCCTAGCACGGTACTTTAAAAATGCATTTATCGCAGGGGGGATACATAATTTAAATACAGGAGAATATTTACTGTATGCCATTAGGTGTAGGTGTGTAGTACTGTTCTGTGGATGTCCTGTTTGCAACATCTTAGCAACACCACCGCCCTATTTTACAGCCTCAGTTGAGATAGCTGACCCGGCATTGCTCAGCTAGTTAGTTGAGTATCTTCCTGACTAGACCACCTCATCCCTACCATTGCATCATCGCCATAAAAGCATCTCTGTAGCTATCCCCTTTTGCTACAGTTCAGCTCCCTAGATGAGAGGCCTTTCAGCACCTACGCTGGGCAGTGGTGTGGTGGTGGCCTTGGGCAAGAGAAGTTTCGTAGTTGTAACCATCATAGAACGGTACCTTCGGGCTAAATTTGGTCCAAGTCATCTCAGTTTAAAAACAGAAAAATTCACCTAAAAATCCCGCCCTGCTGCTTTTCTCGGGTAGCAACTGCCCCCTCAGACAGAGTAGGGGCTCTCCCACTCCCTCCAGTTTCTTTCACTTGTCTTGCCACTGGTCTTACTCCCAGTCCGCTGGTCCATACCCTGCCTCATGTTTTTTGAAGTTGAGCTAAATAACCAAAAGAGAGAGGTGTGTGTGTGTGTGTGTAGGAGGGGATAAGAGTGGGAGGAGGGGGGGAAAAAAGACAAGCAAGCCCTACTATGCAAAGCTAGAAATCAATATTCAGCATGCCTCTGGGTACAATAAATACATGGTTACTTTTTGGTCCAGCCCAACAATCCCAGGCATCTCAATTGAGCCAACAATTTTTTTTTTCTCCAACTTCCAGCATTTTCTAAAATGCTTATTGTTAAAATTTTCTAATAACCGAGAAATACATATTCATAAATCTATTGAATATTAATAATCATTCCTTTGTCCCTGCCTTGACTCCATTTTTACCCTTTAAAATAAATGAAAAAGAAAACTGATTTTTTTGAAAGTCATCATTTTACTGTGACTTTGGTGAAGGTTTACAAAGCAAATCTATGTGACATTCAACAATCTATACACATTTTGTTTCACTTCATTGATTGCACCTTCTGTAATGTAACATCCGTCATCCTACTTCTCTGTGTCTTCTTTCCATTCCGCCTCCTCTCCGTGCCCCTCCTGCTTTCTGAACTTTGTCTTGGGCAATTGCTGTTCTCTTGATCTAGAATGGTTGGCTATTTTAAGGAGTGCATCTGTCCCCAGGGTTACCATTTATGTTAAAAAACTTATTGCTTGCCTGGTAATTGAACCATGGGATTGAGTTCTGTTCAGCCTCAGGGGTTACACAAGTCTCTGTTTGAGTAGTTAAATATGGCCTTAATTTTTTTTTTTTTTTTAGTTTTGCTCCCCATTATCGCCTTCCCCATCCCTCATCCTGTAGGGCCTTCTTAGGTGATCTCTCTCCTAGCAGTCTGTATTGGTTGCTAGGCATCACCCAGTTCTTTTGGTCTTTTTTATTCCCCTAAACAGTAATAATACTTTTAATAATGATTCAGAAGGTTAGTATGCTTGACATGCTAACAGAACGGTTTGAAATTCAAGTCACTCCAAAGAGGTCTGGTGATCTCCTGAAAAATTAGCTGTTGAAAATCCTGTGGAGCACAGTTGATGTCGCAATTGTGTTAAGGGACATTCTATGAGATACCAAAATGAATAGAGGGCTCAGTCTGAGATGGGGAGCCTCAGACACCAGTAGGTCTATTAAAGGCTGTAACTTATGGTCATAAATGCTACAAGGCATTTCCTAAAGATTTGTTCACTAAGAGAGCTTAGTGAACCTAAGAGTTTAGATAGTAACCATACCCTATGTGAAAAATAGAACAGTAGCATTAACCTCTCGACTGTCACCCCAAACATCGTAGCCTTGTCCAGATCAAGTCTGATATTAGCCCCTATGTCCAGTACCAGTCTGTAAATTCCTCTAGAGACTCACACAAAACATGCGATGACACCAAGTGCAGAAGATCACAGGCCAGTGGGTGGAAAGTCATGTGGATCCAGTGGCAGGGGAAGCCTCTTCGCACTGGTGTGGGTCTCCACGTGGCTCCTCCATTCTTTTGGCCTTAGGTCATAGAAGCTAATGTTTGCACTGGACTAGTTATTTTAGTGTCTCTCTTATTTACACAGTGAGAGACAAATAATTTCTCCTTTGAGGCTTGTTTAGCTGTGTTTTCAACATACAGTGAGATTGGGGGAACACCCTAAATTAACATCAGGAAGTAATCTTTACATCTAGTACTAAAACAGCCTCATCAAGCTATTTTTAGCCCAATTAATTTTTTAAAAAAATGTTTACCTTAAATTAGTAAGGACTAGTCTATGGAGCTTAATCTGATAACAATTAAAACACAGCTGAGAATTTTAAGGGTCAATGAACCTAAATTAATGGTCACGAACATATATGGGTACAGAGTAAAGCTGAGATACAATGTGAAGTATCATTGAGCTGTTTATGTAGAAATTGTGAATGATATATTTGTATGTTTATTTCTAACAAAACAAAATGTTATAAAAATAGCTAGGGTTTCTTTTTGTCATATTCTTTTGGTCATTTGCCCCACCTTTGGTACTAATTTATTGATTCTTATAATTAATGCAAATCCCCTCCACTGTAGTAATTGAAGGCAAAAATTTTGCTTTTATACTTACTATTTTACTTCATGAACTTTTGATTGCAGCTTTAGAACTCTAGTAATTTTTTAAGCCACATTTACAAATATTGACACATGTGTACACACACATGTGCACGCGCACACACGATATACCAATGAAAACATTCCTACTTGAATTGCCAAGGGTCACAGTTGAGATCTATGGTGCATACCAAAAACAGAGCCCACTACTATCAAGTTAATCCCAACTCCTAGCAGCCATGTAAGAGGAGAACTGCTCCTTGGGGTTTCCAATTCATCGCAGCTCTATAGGCCAGAAAACTGTTCAGTAGGCTTTCCAACTCCTAATGACTGTAGGACGGAGTAGAACTGCCCCATGGGGTTTCAAAGGCTGACAGTCTTTTGGGAAGCAGAAAGCTCCTGCTTTGTCCTGTGGAGCTGCTGGTGTGAACCACCCTTGGGCTGTGCGTCTAGCAAACCCCTGCCTAACCCATCCAGCTTCCTGGAAATTGATCTGTCTTCCCCCAGCCTTGACTGCTTTGTGAAGTCATACTTAGTGGGCAAAGGGGGCTGTCATTGTCATCTGAAGTACAGCGTTGTCTCATTTTGTTTTACTCCTGGATTGATAGGTTAATGTCTATAAAGTGCTTTGAGTTCTAACACAAAGCTAGAGAAATTTATGCAATTATGTACTTTCCTGGGAAGAATGAAAAGAGTAAATGCCTTAGATATTTTATAGCACACAAGCTCTTGTTAAATGAATTAATGGATGTGGACTAGAGATGAGGAGAATGAACCTATTCATCTTTGTGGCTCCTCTATTGTGACAGTGCATGGCACTGCGTAAGCACTCAGCGAATGTAACAATTGAAAGCAGGACGTCTCCTGCTATCATTAGTAACAGTAGCATTTGTAATAGAGTTCCCAAGTCATTTGCTTCCCCTGTGGCTTCATATATCATCTTACTATGCCTTCTCTGAGTCCACTGGTATTTATTTACTTTTTCACATCTGTAATTATTTGATTTGCTAAATTTCATGATCAACAAGTTGGACATTGAGCTAATACTCTTCCCAAATAAAGTGGGATTATTTCTGGCAGGGAGGGGATATAAAGTCCGCAATATTTCAGGAGATTCTGACAACTATTGGCTGAAGAACATTAATCAAGTAACTGAGATGCTGTAAAATTGACAGAAATTACCTAGAAACCAGGAATAAAAAGGTTTGAGACAGTCTACAGCCAGCCTTTTAACCTTTGGAGGAGACTGAGCATTTCCTGCGACTGTGAATTTAATGGCTCTTCAGTTTCATGTGCTTAAGACCCTATTTTATTACAGGTAATTTTCTGTATAAAACGATCAGCTAGATAAGCTGTATTTCCAAACTTTTAAATGCCTTTCACTACGTTATCATCACCGTGGCTGATTCATTGAAGAAACACAAAGCGTTCCCATTTGGACAGATTGACTCTTTATCATTTTCAATGCCCCCCGCCCTCCCCCCCTCTCCCGGATTTGCCGGAATGCTGTCATGTTCGTGTTCTGAAGGTTAATGCCCAAAGTCAAGCAGACAGAAGCCAAGTGCTGCAAGGTTCCCCAGATTAGGACTGATTCCCTTCACAGAGATAAATGATTGCTGCCATGTTCAGTGATTTTGTGCAGTGCTCCCCACGGCTGAGTGAGTGCATCAATACTGTAGTCCTTACATGCTGTACATACTGATGACGCTCGGCGTTAACTTGATTGACTGAGCGGTGCCCTGGAGAGCGCGCACCTGCGAGAGAAGTGCAGACACATATATTTTTATCCTGGTTTCGACACATTTATTTTACATTTATTTTGCTTGGGAGTCGTTTCACATTCCATGGGCCTCAAGCCATTCTGCCAACGTAGAACAACCCACTCGTTAAGTGCTGCTTTGTTAGAATGGCGCTGAAATGGTCTCAGGTCTCTACCCGTTGCCAACGCCTGCTTTTTGTGCTTTTGAGGGGAAATTACTCGAAGGTGACTCTTCCGAATCCTGACAATGAGTGGCTCTGTGGAGTTGAAGTTTCTGCAGAGGCTCTGTGTCCAGCTGGGCAGATGGATCTCGTTTAATGCAGTTATCATTGCATTTTAGTTATATATTTATGCTCTATTTTATCATCATGTTTCGTAGGCTCTGAGGCAGCAGCAGAAAAGAAGAAATGGAGTCTCAATGATGGTAAACAAGACTGTTCCTCGTGTTGTCTTGACACCATTAAAGGTGTCTGATGAACAGTCGGATTCGCCTTCAGGTAAAAAGCTAAAATATTGTATGCGTGGCCAATTTCTTCCCTAAGGAGACATCCTGGCTGAGAAAGATGTCACTGTTTCTTTCTTTTTCTTTTCTTGAAGCTGAATCATATTTCTACTTGAGGTGTGGCTTAATTGAGGAAAAAAAATTGTTTTTAAATCCCTCTATTTCAGGAATTCTAAAATGCAGATTATTTACCTCTTTAAACCAAAAGGTGGGGGGCACGAGCTCACGCACCGTCCACTGACTAGATTTGTCATGTCCACAGTTGACGAAACCGTGCCGGGAGTGAGCCTAGCTGGATTTGTGTTGTCTTTGTGACTCTTGCCTTTGTGTGAGTGTTGAACTTGAATGGTGGGACCACATGCTGGTGTGCATCGCCATCAAAAGCAGTTCTTCCCTGGCATGAATGTTCCTCCGAGCGCTGCTGCAAAACCAGGAACCCTTTCTGACTTCTTGTGTTCTGGGAACTGTTCTCACCTCCGGCAGCCCTGACCTTGTCTCCTCATTTACCTTCTGTCCCTTCATCAGCTCTACTAGGCTGTAGACTGCTGCTTGCATTTCCTCCTCCTCCTCCTCCTCCTTCCGCATAAAGTTATTTCTAAAGGTGGGATAGCTCCCTCTGCTCTGGCGCCCTTCCTCTCTCCTCACTCTTTCTCTATCTGGCATTGTCTCAGAGTGGCATCAGGACTGTGGAGAGGCATCCGTGTTATTATTGCTAAACAAAAGATCTATTTCTTGTAAAAGCTATCAGATACAGGAATGTGGATTTTTGCTCTACTGTTAGGCCATCTGTTCTAGCTTTTTGTTCTCTTTGATTGATTTATTGGTCTTTTCTCTATTTCCAGTAGGGGAATCAGATTGTAGCCAAAGGGAGTATATTAACTCTTAGAAAAGGAGATGATATCTGCATTAAAAAAAAAAGAAACAATTTTAGATTTTTCTTTTCAAGGACAGCACAAGGAAGATAATGACATAATAACTATTTCCTTTTTTAGGATCCGAATCTAAAAATGGTGAAGCAGACAGTTCAGATAAAGAAATGAAACATGGGCAAAAATCTCCCACTGGAAAACAAACAAGTCAGCACTTAAAACGATTAAAAAAGTCTGGTTTAGGTGAGTGTTCAATAGCCTGCCATGTTACGTTTTGGAGATTTATATTTTTTTTCAAGTGAACTTACAGGAAGTTTTTCTTTCTTCTCTCAATGGATAAGTAAGGATATAAAACTCTTTCCAATTCATCTAAAATCAGTAAGGATGCGAAATAAACACTATAGTTAGTCATGGTAAATTTGTGACTGAGGTAAGAGATTTAAAATGATATTAACATTCAAATATCTGCTGAGTCTGATTCTATTTAATTAATGGGCAAGGTTTTGTTTTGCAACTGGGTTTTGCTATGTGGAAACACACCATTTTGAGAAAACCACAACTTTATGAAGTTTACATTAAACTGAAGGGTGTATGAAGGGTCTTCAGAAGGTTCATGGAGAAATAAAATGAAAAGATAATGGAATTTTTGCACGAACTTTTGAAGCCCTTTCCTATTTTCTCTGGGTTCTGTTGCAGTATAAGTGCTCTGCCTTGCTTGTGATCTTTGCTGCTTCAAATATTCAGCAGTGCCTGCTTCAGATAATACCGTAGTCTAAAACGAGGTATGGGAGACTCAACTCGGGACTCTTGGCAAGTCAGCACTAGATTTTATTTGGAAAGTTTCCTTTCAGCTAGCTGTTTAAGTGGAACCCTACAGTGGCATCTAGGGAAATAGAAACTTGTGAATTAAAAAGAAAAAGAAGAAGAAAAAGGAAATATTCTGACTTTAATATTGTAAATCTAGACTGTACCTGCCTTGTCGAATGACCTGGACCTGTTGGCTTCATTTCACCTGCGTAGTTATTTCTTATGTGAATAAGGGTAATGATGAAGACATGGATCATTGTAACATCTTGTAACATGATTTGTAGAGACTACAGATTTATTGACTGGAACTTTATTACTGGTTCTGCCACTTGCTTTCTTGGCAACTTAGAATAGATGCTTGCTGAGTTTATCTGTTTTGTCAAAGCAAGCAAGAATCCAATCCACTAATTTGTTTTTTTTCCCACAGAGAGTTATTGATTGCCTACCATGTACTGGGAATTTTACTAAAAACCGGCACTAAAGCTTTCTATATATATATATATATTTTTTTTTTTTTAAAGGCTCTTTTATAGGGTTTTTAAGCCCTTAGATTAAAAAAAAAAAAAATCCCGAGAAGTAGAATTCATTTTTATTTCAAATTCTTTAAACATAACATACTTTTTCTATTTTGCATCCTTTCCTACTTGAAATAGCTATATGATTTAATATCTAGCCCAAAATGTATTTGTGTATGATTGCTCTTGGTATACACTCGCATGTTTGTTACCAATTCTGCCAGTGTTGTAATACTTCAATATGAGCAGCTTCTGTAACAAACCCACACAGAGAGCTCTATGTAGAGAATATGGAAATGATTTCTGTAGAAGAATTAATACCAGGTGATTAGTCCCAAGGAGTTGGACATTAAACAAATGTCCAACTGTTCCAAGATGCTATTTTGCTTCATTTTCCCACCTCTCTTCCCTAAAGTACTATATTTTCTCATGTCCCTGGGTTCTGTGATTCTCTGTAACATCCCACAGAAACTCAAGAAATGTCTCCCGTAGTGGTGGGTGATGTCCAGTCCCATATCTAAGTGTCAGACAGAGGCGAGCCAAAGGTAGGGTCCAGAGCCAGAAGCCAAAAATGCCCAAAAGCCACATCAGGTCTTCTTAATTCTACCAGAACTCATGCATGAACTAGCAATATGGTTGTCTAGGTATCCTGAGTGTGCTAGAACTGTATGGGGGTACCAGTATACTGCATACAAGCAAAACAAAGGATGATGTCGTAAATCACATCCTCTACTATGGTAGGGTCTTAAAGATGCTCCCAAGGAAACAAAAGGTATAACTTGGTTCGAATCCTCTACTAAAGTCATGTATTAATCTCCCGCTATTCTTGTCCATTAATATGTAGCAAATGCCCCCCAAAATGGGATTATGGCCCCAGTCGTATAGAGTCCAGAATTATAATACATATCACATAAGGAAATATGGCTGGAAGGGCCATATTAATTTATTATAACTCCGGAACTTAAAACAAAACAATAGCCCACTGAAATGAAACAAGAATTTTTTTTAGTTGTCCTGAAACTACCATATTATGACACTCTATGTAATTCCAGGTCTTTTTGTTTTGCTTTTAATAGTGTCAGTTGATCTTTGAATGCTGTTACACAAATTGGCTTCTAGGAAACTCTATAAGATGTACCTTATGAAAATTAACTTCAGTCAAAATGCTTGGCCAGGCCCCTCAGTGCAGCCAGCATGGTGTGCGGAGTGTAAGAAATTCAACCATACTTTGGTGGTGGGTGCTGTCCAGTCAATTTTGGACTCATGTTGATGCCAAAATGGTAGCATGCACTGGCCCCTGCGAGTTTGCTGTGTTTCTGTGACCTTGATAGCAACAGATTGCTGAGTGCTTCTCCTGTGGAGCTGCTGCGTGAGTTTGAACCACCAGCTGCTGGGTTACCTGTCCAGCACTTAGCCCTCGTGACAAGCAGCCTCTCTATTTGTTTAGCCAGTATAAGGACTAGAAGTAAATTAAGAGTGGACTTGCCTTAGGCCCTTGCCAAGTACTTCAGCTTGTCGGGGCTCCTTGATGCTAGTCCTTGTTTACTGGATGTCCATCCTCAATATATCTTTAAAGAAAGATTTAAAAAGAGAGCCAGTTGCATATATCCATGTTATGTAAATTATGTTAGGAAATCCCGTAAGATTTAGTGGTTGATTGTCTAGAAATCAAAAAAGAAGGGAAAGGAGTAGTAGAGATTTAAATTAAGGTAGTTCAAGCAAATCTCTACCAAAAATCAAGGAAGACGATTCCTAGGAAGGATCTGTGACTAACCTAACCAGGCAAGCAGCAGAGGGGTGTGGCTTATTTGATGCAAATGAAGGAAGCGTTTTTTCAGTCTCCCATATATGTGTGCCCATTAAACATCTATCTACGTATGCTCTTATTTTTGGATGTTCCATGAGTTTTGGTAGTAGCCCAGGTTGCACAATACTTCTCATGCCACAGCTGCTAACTACGGGTCATGAGCAGGGACCCACCAACTGCTCCACTGGAGAAAAGAGCTGGTGGTCAGATCCCCTAGCAATGCCACCACAGGGCCTCTAGTTCTGCCCTGGCACGTGGAGTCGCTATGATTCAGAATCAACTAACCAACATGGAACACCAAACGGTATTAGGCATTCGGGGTGGTGTGAAGACATAGCACGTAGCTGCTGACTGCAAGGGTGGAGGTTTCCCTCCGCCCAGATGAGCATAATCAGAAAGAAGAAACGTGGCAGCGTACTGCACCTTCCTCATCACCACTCTTCTGTGGAGCCTCTTGTTGCAGCCACTGTCAGTTCATTTCCGCGAGGCTGTTCCTCCCCCCCCACCCCATCCTCTTTTTTTTTTTTTAAATACTTTTATTGGGGGCTTTTAGATCTCTTATCACAATCCATACAATCCTCCAATGTGTCCAGCACATATGCCGCCATCATCATTTTAGGGGATTCTTATTGATCCTTGTGATTGATTCCCCACTTCTCCCCCTCCTCCTCCCCTAATCCTCCTAGTATCTCTCTTCTCATTGTTGGCCCTGAGTGGTTTATCTATCCTGGATTATCTGTAGCAGTGTGCATGTTCTGGTCTAATCTGATTTGTAAGGTAGAATTGTGGTCATGATAGTGGGGTGAAGGAAGCACCAAAGAGCTAGAGGAAAGTTCTGTGTTTCATTGGTGCTATACTGCATCCTGACTGGCTCATCTCTTCCCTGTGATGCCTCTGTGGGAGGACGTCCAATTGTCTATAGATAGGCATTGGGTCTCCACTCCATGCCCCCAACTCCCTATTCACCTTGGGTATGGTTTTATTCTGAGTCTTAGATGCCAGATACCTGATACCATAACGCCCATGATCACACAAGCTGGTGTGCTTCTTCCATGTGGACTTTGTTGCTTCTGAGCTAGATGGCCGCTTGTTTATCTCCCAAGCCTTTAAGACCCCATGATATCCTTCTCTAGGGACTGGTTGGTCCCTTTTGATATGTCCGAAGCATATGAGACAAGTATCACCACCCTCACTTCTAAAGGAGCATATTGGCTGTACTTTTTCCAAAACAAATTTGTTTGCCTGACAATCAATCTATGGTTAATTCAGTATTCTTTTCTAAAATCATTAATTCAACTGTATTGATTCTTGTTCTGTCTTCCTGATTTATTATCTAGCTTTCACATGACAGAGGCCACTGAAAATACCATTGGTTGGCTCAAGTGTACTTGAGTCCTTAAAGCAATAGCTTTGCTTTGAATAGTTTGCCCAATGTGATGTCATTTGATTTCTTGACTACTACTTCCTTGGGCATTATTGTGGTTCCATGTAAAATGGAATCCTTGTCAACTTCAGTGTTCTCCTGTGTTTGTCCCATTGTTGCTTTCTGGTCCAGGGATGAAGATTTTCCTGTTCTCTATGTTGAAACATAGAGAGCCTCTGATTTTCTTCAGTGAATGATTGAAGTCCTCGTTGCTTTCCGCATGCAAGGTTGTGCCCTCAGGCTATCGAAAGATGTTCATGAGTTTTCCTCTGAAGCTGATGCCTTGTTCATCCTGTAGTCCAGTGTCTCTGATAGTTGTTTTGCATACAGATTGAATAAATAGAGTGCAAGGATAACACTGTGGTGCATGCCTTTTTGTATTAAAGTGCATACATCTCTTGTTTTCTTCTAGTGAGGCATCTTGGTGTTTGTCAAGGTTCCAAATAAGCAAAGTGGACTGTTCTTGAATTCCCATTCTGTTATCCTTAATTTGTTATGAGCCACTCAGTTGAATGTCTTTGCCTAGTTAATAAAACACAAGTGTATGTCTTCTGAGTTTTGTAAGTACTAGATGTACTTTTGAATTATTTTAAGTAGCAGAGTGGCCTCAGAAGTTTGGATAAATTAGGCATTGTAGTAGTCTAGCTACTTTATTGTTGTTAGGGGTCATCATGTTTATTTCTGACCCACAGAGACCCATGTCCACCATAATGGAAACACTGCCTGGTCCTGCACCACCCTTACAATTGTTCATCTGCTTGAACCCAGTGTTGCAGCCATAGTGTCCGTCCATCTCCTTGAGGGTCTTCCGCCTTTTCCCTGCCCCTCTACTTGACCAGCATGATGTCCTCTTCTGACGACATGTCCCAAGCATGTAAGAGAAAGTCTCACTAGTGTTGCCTCTAAGGAGTTCTCCGACTATATTTTTTCTAAGACAAAATGTGGACCTTTCAGTAATCCATGCTACTTTCAATATTCTTCACAAACACCACATTCAAATCTTCCTTATTCAGTGTCTAACTTTAGCATGCAGGTGAGATCATTGAAAATACCATGCATTGGCCCTGCTCAATACGCACCTTCGTGAAGAGATCACTGACGAAGAGTACCAAAAAGAAGTGTGGGGAAGAAAGCAGATGGTGCCCAGCTATAAATTGCAATAGGGTCGGGGTCCTCAAGGCTTGTGTTCAAACAGGCAGCCATCTAAGTGAGGCGTCCGCTAAGTCTGCACGGAAGAAGCACACCAGCCTGTCTGATGTTATGATGAGATTAACAAAATCCAAATATGATGCGGGGAAACATATCAGAACTTAAATTGTGAATCCTCAATTGGTAGAAGGCTAAGGAGGACAGTGGGAGCCCAAAATCCCTCTCCAGTGTATCTACTGAGATTAAGGTTCTAGTACATATCCTCTGGACACGGGCAAGGAATTCGAACAGCTTTACTATCAGACAGACTGTTATAAACTTGATTTTGGTGGAATAAACTACTGTACAATAAGATACTCGGCCAGTCAAAATCCCTCTTGACCCAACCTAAATTTACTCCAGGCTTAAATATTTCTCACTTGTTCTATGACAGAAATTTCTTCTCCGTGTTTTTTTAAAAAAAATATTGGTGGTCTTTTCATTACCCTTTTAGATTTTTAATCTTTACATTATTATTATTGCTTTGTTTCTGCTTCATTTTGTTTATGTTGTTTCTCAGTTTATTAAACACAAAGAACGGATGGCTAGAATAGTAACCAGTGCAATGGTTTCTTGGGGACAAGGGTGGGGTGGGGAGAGTGGGGAGTGAACAGTGAATTCAAGAGGGGAAGGGAGCACTAGAACTTGTCTGTTTTTCCACCCGAGGCAAACACCTAATGTATATAATTTCAGAAATGTATTTCTAATTTTCTTTCCCTTCTGTAGGTAAGGGTTCCTGCAGATAAATCCTAAACTGTTGAAACCATTGTGCATTAAAACAAATGTCTTAAATCTGCCCTAATTTTAATTGGTAATTGTGAAACTATTGTTGTTGTGTGCCCGCCAGGATTTCCACTGACCATGACCCCGAGTGCCAGATTAGCATGGTTCCTTATGTGTCATCATGTGCAGTCTTCATAGGTGCAGATTGTCAGGTCTTTTCTCCCTGGTGGTGTAGTGGTTACAAGTTGGACTATGATCCCTCTGGTCAACAGTTCAAAACCACCAGCAGCTCCGAGAGAGAAAGACGGGGCTTTCTACTTCTGTAAAGAGTTCCACAGAGCGTCGCTGTGAGCCAGCATTGCCTCCATGGCAGTGAGTTTGATTCGTGTGTGTTTTTTTGTCAGGTGGCTGGTGAGCTACAACTACAGACTCTTTGGTTTACAGCCAAACTCCAGTCAAACTTAAACTTGGATAGTCTTACCACAGTGCCATTAAGCCGATGCTGACAAGAAGCAATCTTTTAGGACAGAGGGGAATTGCCTCTATGGGATTCTGAGACTGTAACCCTTTATGAGAATAGAAAGCCTCATCTTTTCCCCAAGGTGTGGCTGGTGGTTTAAAACTGTTGACATTGGAGTTAGCAGCCCAGCTTGTAACCAATGTGCCACCGTTATGAGGCAGGAGATCAAATGTTTCCTGCAGGCCCCCAGGTGGATTGTCGTGTTCCCTGGCAATTACCTAATTTGCCAATTTTCAGGCTGTTCGCCCTATGTAAGGTGAATTTCACCTGTGTCTTGGAAAAGGCACACGGTGGTGCAGTGGGGAAATGCTCAGCTGCCACCCACGTGCAGGCCCCCATCATCTCCAGGGCAGAAAAAGTGGGTCCCTGTTCTGGACAGATGGCAACCTTTGAAACCATAGAGGGCAGTTCTGCTCTGTCCTACAGGGTTGCTATGAGTTGTGAGAATCAGCATGACAGCAACGGGTTTGGTTTTAACATTTTTTGTGTGCACCTTAGAATCCAGTGAATATAGTTCAGGCACAATGGAACCTACGACATATTCCCAAGGACTCTACAGTAGGGATACACTGTAGACGTACCTCGATAGATGGGTGGGTGGATGGATGAATAGCTTGAACAGCCGTCAGCAGTTCTAGTTCTGCTGGTAACTTGAAATTCTTATTAAAAATCTATCACTGAGCATGGAAACCTGCCTTTCTGGTTTTTGCTTAATGCCTGTACATGTGGTTTAATATTTTGTTTCGTTTCTGTTTCTTTGCCCTTGGCTAGTGTTTTCTATGAGGCAAAGGGGAGAATCCCTTTGTGTAGCTTTCTGTTTGACATGGTAATGTGTGAAGAATGAATACAAGTAAATAAAGATATAGATATAGTTTCATGTATCTCAATATTATAATATGGATCACAATCAGAAAAGGAGTTTCCAGGCCCCTCCCCCATTTATAAATCTTTATGGTAGAAAACAGCATCTGAAATGCCTGAAAAGAAATGCAACCTTTTTTTTTTTAATAGCAAGTGTTTATTTTGTGTAGACAGCCCTTAAGTCTGTAAACATTGTTTCATTTAAAAGTTGCTGTAAATGCTGTTCACCCCATTCTGGTTTTCCTAAAAACTTGTCAGTGTAAGCCTTCATTTTAAATGACAAATATCAGCTCCTCAATGCACTGGCCTTGGTCTGTTCTCTGAATTGCAGTCCTCATTCAGCAACAGTGCATGTGGCCTCCAGTCAGTCCATCCCCTGACCTTGCGCACCCCCCATCCCCACCCCCCGGGGCTGTCTGTAATAAAGGTATGCCAAGATAGTCTATTCAACTCAAGGGTGGAGATCAGTTGCCATTGGTCTGCCGCTCAGTTCGCATGAGAGGTCTTCAGAAGTTTTGTAGTAGTAACTATTAGACTGCCACATAACTAGGCAACTGAAATATGGGGATGAAGGGTGTGGGCCAGCTGTAGATGAGGTTGGAGTACATAAGTTTCTTGTCTGATCAATTTTATTTTTTAAAGACATTTCTTCTTAGCAGAGGGTGAGAAACATTTAAGACCTGTGTTCTGCCATTAAGTTTTCTGAAACTTTAGTGCCTTATCATCTAACCATCTTCAAAACATTTAGAGGCCATTCATGAACTTAAAAAAGAAAACATATGTTACACTCTCCTACCTACTTGTTTTATATTCCTTTGCTTCTCACATTCCCCATTGCTAAAATATAAGTTCTTTGAATTCAAGGTCTTTGACCTAAATCAGTTTTTAATTATACTTCTTCTGACCCAGTCACCCAGGAGGAGTTTAAAAGTACATGCTAAACAAATCTAAGCTTTTAATGGATGTCTCTGCAAAATCTTTAATAAATGCCTTCATAGAGCCCAACTTCTGGGATCCATTCCAATATATTCTGTTTAGTTTAATCTCTTTGTAGTAGAGAAGCTTGACTTTGCTGGTTTTCTAAAATGTTTCATGGTCTTTAAATAAATCAGTGTAGAGAAATAAAAATAAAAGATAATAATTCTACATACTATCATCTAAAATAATTATCCCTAGGAATTTATAAGCATTACTTAACAGCTCTTAGTATGTATCTATAGCCAGAGGCCATTTTAGAGGGGGGAAAAAGTATCATACTATTTTAATTAAAATAACTAAATTGAATTACATTTAGGTTAAAGAATTTAAAAATCAAAGTCAAACAAATTTTTGTTTTCCCCAAGATGTACTGAAAGCTAAAAGTTGTTTCCAAAAATACTAATGATATGAAAAACAGACATTGCAAAGATCTTTTTAGCTATTCATTGAAATTAGACAATACAAGGGGGCTTCAAAAGTTCATAGGAAAATTCCATTTTTTTTCATTTACTTTTAGAAGCCCCTTGTATCTTATGAAAGATAGTGAAATAAAGTCACTTACATCACCCCTACCTCCGTGTAAGGTAAGTTATATGCTTTTTTAAACATCAGGGTTGATAAATTTGTATTTTCTTTTATAATCATAATTCTTGGGGTTCTTTAATAGTCATACTCTATTTTAATGGACTCAGCACACCCCAATGGGGTTTTTACACCCCTTGTTTGTTCCTGAAGACTACAAGGGCTCATGTCAAAGATGCCCTCTGATAAGATTTTTCCCTAAAACCTTCTTGAGTGCTGACTTTTCTGCTCTGGCTCCCCTTCAGATTCATTCGCTAACATATTGGAGGTGATGAAGATCTCTCTGTAGCAGAAGGATCGGGTTTTCTTCTGTATGTGCACCTTGCCGGTGTTTAAATGTGTGCCATTGTCTCTTTGTGCACACGCTATGCATGCTATGCATAAATCCCATGTGGCTTTCCTTCTAGAAAATTGGATTCTTTGAGCTGGTGGCTACCAGTCAATCAACAAGTACTCTGGAGTCTACAGCCTTTATGCAGATTGGTAGCCTTAGAACTCCCTCTTGTCAAAATAATAGGCAGTGTTATGGGGCACATTTCCTATGATTTTTATCAGTAGCTCAACGTAGTGTGTTGTTGAATATAGTAGACTCTCATTCTGGCAATTTGGGCTGTTACTTCCCCACCTGCTTGTGCCCTACCTCAGCTGGAATAGCCAGGCTAAGTGGCTGGTATGAGACACAAAAAGGACTGTCTTTTTCTTCCTCTGGAGACTGGAGAGAGATGAGGTACCAGCTTTAATAATACAAGACAATCAGATATAATTGGATTGTTCTTAAAGCCAATTAAGAGTACATGTGTACGGATAATTAAAATGGAATTAAGCATATTGTGTGGCAACAAATTTAATAGTTCATCTGCCCTATCTTTGATCCAGAATTTATAAGACATATTTTCGCTTAGGTGGATATCTTTGAAGTAAATCTTTGGGCCTTTGCCAAAGGATTTGCTTATCTTTAAATATGTGATCCTCCATGGCTTCTTATATCATCTTCTTAAGGCTTTCAAGCCGTACTAAATGATGGTAACCTGCAGCATATGTCTTAATATCTTACATTACTCAAAACAAAGGTTTCAAAAGTTTTACATGTTTCTTAATACTCCAATATTTCTCTCAATGAGGAGAATTTTAATAAATGACCCGAGTGCCTTTAGAGAAGACTAGATTTAGGCCATGTAGTAAGAATGCAGTGAATTATTTCCCTTTATTTTTAACTTCCCTCTTTTGCCATTTCTTTCATTGCTGAGAAAATAATCTTCTCCCTAATCTTTCTTGCCGTGTGGTCAGAATTTTTTTTTTTAGTTGTGTATGACTAACTCAAGCACATAGCACACATATCCAGCAGCCACCTAGATATGCATTTCCTTGATTTGAAAATGTTAGGAGTTTGCCTAATTACTGATTTTTTTCTCAATATGAGAGTACATATATTCTTTTTAGTTTTCATAAGTAATATTGACTGATAAATTCCTCTCTCATATTAGTCTCCCCCATTTATTTGGAATAGAAATTAATTACCTTTATAAAGCATATTAGAAGCTTTCTTATCTGTCTCTTTAGACTCTGTATAAAATTAACTGGTGGGAGAGTCCATAGATGCATTAGTAAAAGTTATTTCTGGAACCTTTATTATTTGGACTTTCTGTGTAATAGTTGGTGGAAATTTTCTTCTTCATCCAGTTTAAAACATTTTTAAATGAGCATTTTCAAATTTTCCATTTGCTACGTTAAATTTAGAACCACGTAAAGCTAAAATAATTCAGTTTTTCTGTCTTCAAAGATACTGACAAAAGTTATAGTTATTTAATGCTTTGCCTTTTAGGCCCTGTTTTTCTTTTTTTTTTAATGTGGATTAATTCGATCTGCTTTTAAAGTGTATGCTGTGTCTCCTGTCCTCAACCTTCATTCCTCTCATGTCTGTTGATGCAAGCATCCCCTATCAGTCAGATTTGAAAGCAAAACCAAAAAAAAGTTGTGGTGGTCCTTATTCTTTCTACTTCATGAATCTCCACTCATATTTTACACTGCTTTGTCAAGTATGTTCTGTTACCCATTTGTTTTATTTTTACAATTAAGCTTTAACATATCAATGTCTTTACCCACTAATATGTATCATTTATAATAACCATATATCTTGAAAATCAGCTGTATTTAACACATTTTAACACTGCCACTTAGAATCCAAACATTTTATAATTTCCACTGTAAATTGTTTCCTTTGACTGGTGTTGTGCTCAGAAGTGTGCTTTTGGATGTTCAAATACATGGTGGGAATGTAGGGGCTGAAAGTTATCTGTGTGCTTTTGCTAGAAAACGGGGATTTTATATTATTTTTCAGTTATTTGTTGAGATTCACTTGTCAGTTTGTGTGTACTTAATGATTCTTGAATGCTGAAAAAGAAATGGCTTCTATAGTGTCATGTGTTAATTTTTTTGCTTAAATTTAATCATTGAGTTTTTAACGTCTTCTCCAGTCTGGAGGCCAGGAGCTCTGGCGGTGGGCTGCTGGGGAACCGTTGGTTTGTCAGCTACAAGGTTGCTGTCCAGCCCACCAGCAGCTTGGCTTGGTGGAAGAAAAAGCAGGCTGTTTACTCCTGTAAAGCTTTACAGACTCAGGAAGCCGATGTAGGCTCACTGTGAGCAGGAATCAGAATAGACAGGTTCTTTTTTCGGATGGAGCTGCTGCTGGTTTCAAACTGTTGACCTGTGGGTAGCAGCTAATGCAGAACCAACATACCACCAAGTATTGCAGTATTGCTTTACTGGACTTTTAAATTGTTTAGTACATTTTCTCCTTGTTCAGTCTGAATACCAAGTTGTTTGATCATTGATGTTCTGTGAAAATGAAGGTTAACCACAGCAGATCATAATACGGAGGATGATTACATCATTATATACCTCCAAACCGTTGGGAACCATGACCTACCCAAGTTGAAACATAACCTGTACAGCCAGCGTGAACTGTTGCCTCAGCCCTTAGTATTTGTTACTGTTAGACAGATACTGTTCCTTGGCAAAGTAATCTGATAGTTGAATTTTTAATCGTTTGCTGAAAATGTGAAATACTAGATGAGAAAATTGATACATGAGGAAACATATGTATTTCTGATGCCATTGCTTCATTATCTTCCTTTCTGTATAATTTTTAAATATTTACCTTGTAAGCAATATACAGAGATTATTTTTATGTCATATGAAAATCCATTTATCTTTATTTTGATGGATGGGCTTATTTTGTTTTACTTTTCCCCTCTCTTCTTCATTTCCACCTTCTGTTTTGAGTGATTGGATTTCACTCTATCCGTTTATTTGAAAGTTAGAGTGATGTTTCTTCTCAACATCGGCCTATAAAGTTTTAATAAAATTAAGAAGGACTTCATATCTCTATCTTATTCTCAAACAATGGCAGGGCTGTAATTTTAATGATTCCTTCCCATTTTGGGTGTTTGGTGCAAAAAATAAAAAAACCTCTTGAAAGTGTTACATGCGAGATGTCACTCTGAGGGCTAAGGTGCAATGGTGTGTGAATTGGTTTCACCTGCATTCAAAAGCTGGAGACTGAATCAGGAAGGTCTGAAAAGAATGGATGACTGAATAATATTGCTGGCAAAGAATGGCAACTTTCCCATTTCTGTCAGAAGAAAGGACAAATGTGTCATGGGAGAAGTACAGCCAAAATTCCCCCACAGACTTGAGGATGGGGGTACTTCCTTTCATGTACGTTGTACATGTTATCAGGAAGGGCCAGTTCCTGGAGAAAGGACACCCAGCTTGGTAAATGGAGGGTCAGTAAAAAGAGGAGGGGCCACCATGAAATGAACTGATGTCGTGGCTGCAAGAGTGGATAGAAACACAACAAGTTACTTTGAGGATGGCTCAGGACCAGGTTGTTTGGGGTAGTTTTTTGTTCTGTTTTGCAAAATGTCACTCTTGAGTCAGAAGTGACTCAACTTTACCTAACAATCATTCCTTTTTAGTCACTGAACTAGTATCTGTATATTCTTGATGTTATTCAGTTCTGTTGGTTTTGACAAATACAGGATTTCACGCACCATCGCAGAAGAACACAGAAGGGTCTCATTATCTTTAAAATATCTTGTGTTTCACTTGTACATGCCACCCTTTCTTCCCCAGGGCCTTTAGCAACCACTGATGTTTTTATTGTCCCTAGTTTTACCTTTTCCAGAATGTCAGGATTGGAATCATACAGACAGCTTATTTTCATCATTGCGTTTTTTAATTTTTTTGTTCATTTACCTATTATATGGATTTATCACCATTTGTTTACTCATTTTGGTTACTTCTGATTTTGGGCTATTGTGAAAGAACCTGCTGGAAACATTTGCATGCAGTTTGTGTGTGGACATATATATTACATAATCTGAGTCATAACCTAAGGATGTAATTCCTGAATCATGATCAGCCTCTGTTTACCTTTGTACAAAATAGCCAGATTGTCTTTCAAGTGACGAGTGCCATTTTTATCCCTCCCAGGAATAAAGTTCCTGATAGTGTTCCTGCGGTTTCATGTCCCTGGATTGCATGTTAGGTGTATAAGGAATGCTGGTGGCGTAGTTGTTAAGCATTAAGTGGCGGACTGCAAGGTCGCTAGTTAGAAACCAAGAGCCGCTCCTCAAGAGAAAGACAAAGCTTTCTAGTCTCATAAAGAGTTACAGTCTGGGAAATCCACAGAGACAGTGCTATCCTTTCCTGTGGAGTTACCAGCAGTCAAAATTGACTCAGAAGCCATGAGTTTGTTGTGTGTGTGTTTTCCCATAATGGATGTGAAATGGTATTTTGTCTTTGTTCCCTATTTTTTACAGTGAATTCTTGATATTTTCTCAAGTTTATATTTTTATTTACTCTAGTATTTTTTTCTTAATTTTATTGTGGGCTTGTACAAATCTTATCACAATCCATGCATCCATCCATTGTGTTAAGCACATTTATATTGCTTTTATTTATATAAAACTGTGTTTATGTTTTGTTTTTTTAATAAAGAATTTCTCTCTGGTTTTGTGTCCAGCCTACATATTCTATTTCCATAACATTTATTATGACTTTCATTCATAAATTTTGTTGTTTTTCAGAGCCAGAGAATAGGTATTTTGGGCTTTTTTGCTTATAATTTGTCACAAGTATTCTACTCTATACTTCAGGTCTACAGCAAGCATAGACAGTATGTAAACAAGTGGGCAGGTCTGTACCCTGAAAGAAACATTATTTACCACAGTAAGTATTGGGCTGTGGTCTAGGTCATGAGACATAATTTCTGACCACTGAATTAAAACATACACTTATCATTTCATTCAAATGATGCTCAAAGCTCAAATAACTGAGAGCAGCAATTCTCCTCTGTGACTATCTCCTATTGCACTTGAATTCTCGGGCATGTCACAACCTTGAGTTGAGAACTCAGCACAGCCTTTTCTTTGTTGGACGTCCGTGTGCACTGAGTGGTAGACATAACCTTCAGCATAGTTTTACATCTCCGACATTACAAGTAACACTCCAAAGGAGAAACTTCCATGCCTGGCACATGGAAAGTATACTGTTCACACTGCTATCATGTATGTTTACTAAAATGAGCCTGGCCTTCCTTGTAATCATTGATCCATCACTAAGCCTACAATCTTACATGCATTGTAGGATTTCAGATTATACTTCCAGCATTTAACAAGTGAGTCATTGAAATACCATAATTAAAATACTTCTTAGTGGGTTATTCTCCACAAGGTTAACCGTTTGAAAACACCAACAGCTCCATGGGAGAAAGGTGAGTGTTTCTGTTTGTTTGAACTCCTGGAAAGCGTGACAGCCGTGGAAGCCACAGGGCAGTGGGTTCTACTCGGACCTGTAGGTGGCTGTGAGTGGGCCCGGGCACGTGTCGCTGATCCCTTTGTTCCTTATGCTGGACCTGGTGCTAGGTGAATGAACATGCCATGTCAAGGGGACAAAGGGAAAATTGAAGCCAGTCAGACAAAATGGAAATGGCATGAAGGAGGCTTTGGAGATTTCTATGTTACTTGTGTGAATTAAGCGTATGTATTATCCTGTATTACATATTAAGAATATGTTATTGGATACCTATGTATAGGTGTGTTTTATGTCCCCAGTCTATAGTAAAGGCATACTTTTGCTTACTTCTCATAGGACACTTGAAATGGACCAAAGCGGAGGACATCGACATAGAAACCCCAGGGTCCATCCTGGTCAACACCAACTTGAGAGCGTTAATAAACAAGCACACGTTTGCTTCCTTACCTCAGCATTTCCAGCAGTACCTCCTGCTTCTGCTCCCAGAAGTGGATAGGCAGGTAAGTGGAAGTTTTAGACTTTTGATAACAGTTGATTTACTCATATGTTACCATGATGCATCAGGACTGTTAAGAAAGACAACGGATAAGTGGGCAAATCCCTTTCGAATAATATCCTGTATTTGTGTAACTTTTTATACATATATCTACTGCTATCATTGAATTCTTTGTGGAATCCACTAAAACAGAACCATTTTTCCATCTCCATAGTGAGCCAGTTCAAATTTTAAATAATGGTACACTGCTGTCGAGGGAAAACAAGGGCCTACCCATGCTGGGCAGAGAAAACAAAGAAATCAAACATTCCATTATCAAATAAATCTTTGAAGTAGCTGCTCCTTTGCCCAGAGGGAATATTGAAGTACAGCAATAAAAAGCCAGGGTTTCTAAGAAATTATGTAAATGTTTTTATTCTCAACTCTTTCCAAAAAGCATTTAAAATTTATGTTTGCGGTTGCCTTCTGAGAGTCTATCATCATGAATAAGATTGCCTATAAATAATCACCTTTTATCTTTTTTTCTACTATAACAGGAAGTGTTTTGAGTTATAAGTGTGTTTTTGTATTTTTGACAAGCTTCTAAAGTAAGGAATTACGAACGTAGACTCATAATAGCAGGCATCAATCATCAGCCAATGCTTTTCCTTACAAAATAAAAGAGAACAAATATTTCGTCACATAAACTTTTATTAAAGTCTACAAAAATCATTAGATGTTATCTAGGAAAACTTCCATATGGTTCTTCCTTCAATAAATCCTGACATAGTTACAGTTTCTCATTGTTGAATATAATGGCATGTGCATTTACAAATTGGCTGCTCCTAATGATATACACATCGTGAAATAAAGTGGCCAGGATTGAATCAATATTTTCTTATTACTTTGAATAACTGCACTTAGCATTTTACCTGATTCTGTCTTCTGCTTACTTAACCAATCTCTTCAAACAAACTTAAAATTTGATGAGCAGCTGTTGGCTACCAGTGCTATGTATTTCTTTGTTGGGAACTATAATTCATATTTAGGAAAAAGGTTATTTTAATTTAGGGTAAATTTTATCTAGTTGGGACTTTACCTTCACTCAACAACAATTTATTTAGTATATGCTATAAAAGTTACACGTCTTAGATGTTTGGGATAGTAGACCAGTAACTATTTATTAAATATTATGAAATGAATGACTAAATCCCTTCCCATTTATGTGCATAAACTATATTTGCAAATAACCAAAATATGAGGGATAAATGGTCAAGTTTAGAGAGGAGGGTACCAAATAGTCTTGCTCTTGCAGAACCAGAAACAATTTTAATGTTCTTGAATTAGATGTTGAGAGCTACATAGACTTTACATACAAAACCATGGGAAAGTACCAAGTGACAGGGAGGGCCAAGTATACAGAGAAACAAACGTTAACACAGCGGCAGTCTGGCTTTTTGAAACAGCGCAGATGAATCTGGAAACACAGATTGGAACCAGATTTTGGGTGACGCCTTGACCATGAGGCTAACGTGTCCACACAGTGTCTCCTTGTGTCTGCAGTGCAGGGTCACTGAGGGCTTTTGAGCAGAACAACATGCAGTCAGAGCATTGCTTGTAGGTTATTCTGGCCGCACTGAGGGCTGACGTTAGGGATGGAAGCCCTGAAAAGGGAAGGAATAGCTAGGAAGTCACGTTACTTGTTTCAAAAGGCATAACCAAGGCTTGAATTTGGGGCATCACGTTGGAATCCAAGATGAGGATCATGCAATCATCACCATCAGCATCGTGCACTGGTAGAAATTTTACATTTGTCAAATCATATTGGAAGCAAGATCAAGGGGGACCAAAGCTGATGCTCACGTTCAAACTTGTGTGAGTCGTTACACAAAACTTATATTGGTACTGTATTACCTGCTGACAGTCACATGCCCTCCACCTCAACACAGGTGGCGTTTATCTGTTTACAACTCGATCTCCATTCCAGCTCCTACAATAGGAGTTGGCATGTGTCTTGGGAGTGAATGCTCAGTGAGTCATTTCCAAATGAAGAAATTACAAAAATAGCCTAGGATTAGCCAAATCCTTCAGAGGCCAGAATCTAAACTCAATATATTATTCAGGCTGTAGGAGGTTTTGTTACTTACTTCTTTCTAGTCACGATGAGAAATAAAAATGGATAAAGTATAATACTTGTTTTCAAAAAGCATTTAGTCCACTGGGAGCTTATTTATTTAGCCAAGGAATATTTATTGAACATCCGTTTTATGCTGCATAGTGTTTCGAGAGGAATCAAGGGTGACGCTTGTGGAAGGACGGCGTGCACGACCACCTCACACTGAGACACGTGGTTCAGCGCTTTGCGAGAAGTTGAATAACCAAAGAGGCCCACACCAAATTGAGTGACAAGACATGGGAAACCAACCCCGTGAATATTCAGTTGCAACATAGAGTCCTGCAAAGACATAAGGAACCTTAATCAGAAAGTAGGCATTGGAGAATATTTGTGGTTGAAAGATACTTACATCGGAACTTGGAAGACTTCGAGGTGTTTCATAGGGGAAACTAAGAGAAGTGCGTCTTACCGCATGAGAGTCTGTCCCTTAGCAAGACTACTTGTTCACTGTGCTCTATAGTATTCAGTAGCTCGGTGTGACTAGTGTACCGTCAGAGGGGAAAGTGATGGCATAATCTGCTGAAGGGGAATGTGGTGTCCAACCTTGAGGACGGTGTTACAGATTAAGCTCTTTGAACTTTCTGTGATATCAGTGGGTACTAGCAATTATTTTTCAAGTGAGAAACGGACTGCACAGGATAAGTAAGCAAGTTACATATTTTAAAGACTGGATTTAGGGGAGAAGGGAAGGATCCAAAGGATAAACAAAATAGGGGGACTGTCTTCTTTTTCTCTCAGGAGGATGTGACCCCAGGATTAATGGATTAGGCAGATACCAGAGTGCTGGTTAAAAGACAATTGTTGTCGTTGAGATTCTTGACAAGGGTCTGACCTTGGGCCTTGACCTTGGAAATGAAAAGAATAAATTCCAGACATATTCTCGACCCAGAATAAGTAGGCATAAATGACAGAGTGCCTGTGGGATGGTGACTTCTCAGAACAGAGGAGCTCTGTAGACCTGTCAGCACATGATGCCTATTTATGTTAGATTAAAGTTTGTACTTCCTCCTATCTTTACTTAGAACATTGTCCCACTTAGTTTGATATATAATTTCACCCATTGTACTGCAAGGAATAACAACAACAAAATCCACTTGAAGCCTATTAAAACATAAAGGGTGTTTTTTGGCTGAGAAGGCCTGGAAGTATGTAGGTTAGGATGGGCTTCTGGTTGTTAATTCGTGCATTCATTTATTACCCAGGGCTCATTTAATGATTATTTACTTATTTAATTTTGAAAATCCCTTCCCTTGTTACTGGCTTTATTCTAAAATGAAATCATGTGTTGGCATAGCTATGTGGAGCAAATCAAGGTATTTACACAGATGAAGAGTACTCCCTCACAAAATATGATTTCATTATAAGGTAGGAAGTCTATAACTGGTCTCCCGTGTGTGTGTGTGTGTGTGTGTGTGTGTGTGTGTGTGTGTGTGTACTGTCCTGTCACAGACAGCATTTTTCTGTTGTATGGGGACAAAAGAGACTTCAAATCTCAAATATGACCTAGAGAGATACGTGTATGAAGACTTAACCCCAAAGACAGAGAGGTCTCGGATGTTTGTGAGCAAATAATGCGGCAGCCGTGACGTGTGAGCTGAAGCAGGCAACGCCGGGAGGAGCAGCTTAAGCAAAGGCCCGCCATGTCGGTAGGACTTGATGCAGGCAGCAGGGCCCTGCCTGCAGGGTAGGACATCAGCTTCCATATGGAACATGGCAGACGGAGATGAATAATTTAGTTGAAAAACTCTAGCAAAGGAGTGCTGTATGGTCACAGAGAGATCCGCCCATTCTCCCCCTTGCTGTCCAGGGCCACCCTGTCCTCTGCCCTGTCTCTCAAACCTAAACAATTTTCCGTCTGTAACCCTTTGGACTTCCCATCCACCAGGTGTCAATGACGTCTCACACCAGCGTTTCTTGCCTCCCCTCCCTTTGGAAGAATCCTCCGTTGGTGGCTCTCTGTGTGGTTTATCTGTTGAACGTTTCCCCACTGCTCACCGTGGTCTGAGGAGAGGATTTCCTGCTGCATGTTGGTGTAGGATGCTCAGAGATCAGAGACCCAGGTTCCAGCAGGAGAGTAAAAAAGGCCAGGAAAAGCAGTTTTTTAGAGTATGATAGGTGTTCAGCCTGAGCAAAGAGTAGTTGCTGAGTAGCATTGAAGGCCCGTGTGGAATTAGATGGCAGCGGACAAAGTCAATTCTGTATATTTTCACCCAGTAATGCGAAATATTTGGGTATTTAGCTTGGTAGGAAGGAGCCCCGTTGGCCTTGGTCTGATATTGGGCCACTAACCCAAAAGTCCATGATTCAAACCCATCAGCTGCTCCCCAGGAGGAAAATGAGGCTTTCTTTTCCTGAAGAGATTGGCAATTTCAGGTCACTGCGAGATACTCACTCTGAAAGTCGTGGCTTTGGTTTGGATGTGGCATGGGACCAAGTGTGCCAGGCATTGGACTTTGCATGGCTTGGAGTCTTAAAAAAGGATGCACTTGGACGGGTTGAGAGAATGAAGACTTATGAGGTGCTTATGAAAGTGGTTGCTAGTCCAGGCTGGAGAGGGGAAAAAAGAAAAGATCAGAAAAAATGGAGGTAGGGGAAGTTGCCAAAAATGGCAAAAGGTTCTGTAGGGAATGAAGTATGATGGCGACTCGGAATAGCACAGATGTGGTCATCTCTATGTGCACATATGTCTCAGAAATCATCTACCTGGCCACGTATTTGGTTCAGAGAACAAAGAAAAAGTTGAAGGGGTGGGGTCAGTGTTAGTACAGTGCTTCTCGGTCTCATATAGTCTCTGAGTTGGAATGAACTTCATGGCGGTGAGTTTGGAGTGAGGGAGGGAGTGACTAGCAGGTGGAATGATAAATAGCTCTTCACTCGGTTCACATACAGAATATTGGCTGAATACACTGATTGGGTTTGTAGCCAGACAGACGTTTGTGAAGAACTCTGCAAGATGTGCTTGGAGAATTATTAGCACCTCCTGGATTATCTACATGAGTAGATAGTGCCTGTCTTTAGAATTGATACTTTATGAACTGTGTTTACATAGAACGATTTTGTGACCTTTTAAAACTAGATGGCAACTGGCGATATAAATGTCAAGTAAGGGGAGTCTTTAGGTTTTTATTACATTTCCAAATTGAACCTCACTGATGAATAGGCTCTTGTCACTTCTGCCATCCGAATCATTTTTTCACTGATGCTCATCTCTGCTTCCATGAATGGTACCCGAGCCATTTCTCCAAATACTCATACCACCATCTCCTAACTGCTTCTAAATAAATTATGCTTATTATCCTTTGTCCAACTGATAATTGCAGCATTTTGATTCATGCTTAGGAATCTCCAGATTTGCAGTGCATTCCTGTCTGTGAGCCCATGGTCTGTTATCCGACTCGTCACTGACGGGGATGTACTGTGCAGGCTCTTTAAAATCCCATCCAGCTATGTGCTCTTCAGGCTTCTCCACTCACTGGCAATAATGCACATAATTTTAACTGTGGAGAATGTCATTAAACTAAAATGGAACATTTACACAGTCCCCTTTGCCGAGAATTTTGGACTAGGAAAATGAATGTGTATGTCAGACATTTTACAGCCCAGGAGAACATGATTTATTGATTTCTGATGGCTCTGTTGGCATCAGTGTATATATTTAAAGAAGTCACACAGCCTTTATAAATGCAAATGGGAAAAGGCTTTCCATCTTTTTTCCTCCATGGAAATAGCTCATACATTTGCAATAACTCAGGGCCTCTTAAAGATTGCTCTATGTACTGTATATATTGATTTAAAAATTATACTGTTATTTTATTCCACAAATAGCATATATAATGAAATGTCAATTTACCTAACAGGGTATAAAAATTCAAACGTATTAAAGATATGAAAAATAGTTGTATCTTAAGCCTGGGGGTAAAAGTAAGTATGTACTTGAGTTGTAATTATTTTAATGGAGCTGACACTTTGACTTTGTCCTTGCTTCTGAAAGCATGTCTTCAAGTACTTAGGAAATCCAATATTCCTTGTTGCCTTAGCTACTTACTGGTGATAGTAAATCACAGGTGGCCAGAGATACTCTGGCAGATGATGCCTGGGTATTTCCATTCTCATTTGAGCTTTATGTTTATGGAGGAAGCTGATTTTTATCTATATGTTATTCATTTCTTAGATAACTGGAGAGTTAACATCAATTCCTGGTTCAGTGTATGTGAAATAAGGTATAAACTAGATTGAATTACAGATTTGCAAGTAATTGGGTGAAATATACAGTCCAACAAGCAGAGTCAATTTCAGCCCCCCCAGTGCATGATGGTTAATAGAGAAAGGCATCATCTTAGGCATCAAACTGCTGTCCTTTTCTTTATGTAGGAACTGGGGCATCCGCATACTCCTGATGCTGTTTAATGACTTACTAGCATATCAGGTCATTAGGTATTTCATATTATCTCACATATACATAATTTAACATCTAATTTATATACAACACAGGGGCTTGTGTGCAAACGCACACACAGAGTATTCAACGACCAGTTTATATAGGAATGGAAAATAAGGACTTTATCCTTACATTAAGAAACCCTGGCGGCATCATGGTTTAGTGTTCAACTAGTAGTCCACAGTTGTGTGGTTTGAACTCCTCATTGGCTCATTCCCTCCTGCAAGGGAAGAACTGGAGATGACGTCAAACAGATGACAGCCTGGGAAATCTGATGGCGTCTGGCGATTCTGCTCTGTCTTCTGTGGTCGCCAAAAGTTGGAATGGACTCCACAGGGCACAGCAGCAGTCAGTCCCAAACCAAAGCACGTCCATTGCCAACTCCTACCCGTAGCAAGTTGGGCAACAGAGCGCACCTGCTGCGTGGGGCCTCCACGGCCCGTATCTGTCCAGAAGCCGACTGCCGCACCTTTCTCCCTCAGAGCCCCGGGAGCATTGGACCCACTAACATTTTGGTTGGCAGCTGAGTACTTAATTTTAGGACCCCTCCCCCCCAAGAACTTCTCTACCCATAAGAAAAACCTTATTTTATACTCAGTGCCTGTCCTTTTAGTAAGCAACTTTCTAAGGCCATTGTCACCACTGACCACTGGGAACAGGTGTCATTCAGAGATTCAAACTTCATTTGGGTCAAGGAAAAAGACAACTGATTTTACTTATAAAATCATCTTTGAGCCCCTCCACATCCACATGAAACTCATTGCAATCCAGTTGATTCTGACTCAGCAGTCTTATAGGACAGAGTTGAACTGCCTTGTGTTCGTCCAAGACGGCATATTTACAGGAGCAGAGAACTTGACCTTTCTCCCTCAGAGTAGCTGGGGTGGTTTTGAACTGCTGATCTTGTGATTGGCAGCCCAACGCATGACCCTCTACGACACCTGGGCTCTTTTTGAACCCTTCTTAGTGATTACACAACATATAAAAATATTACAGGTGAAGAAAGTACTTTCATTCCAGTTGTAAAATTGATTAAAGACCATTGTAAAAGAATGAAAATCAGTTATAAACTGGATATCAGGGTACAGTAACTGGTTAAGCACTTGACGGCTAACTGACCGGTTGGTGGTTCAAACGTACCCAGCATCTCTGTGTGCCAAAGACCTGGTGATAGGTTTCCTTAAAAAGAACCCCAAACAGCCCAGGAAGCCCCGTGGAGCAGTTTTACTTGGTCACAGGAGGCCAATAGGCGTGGGAGCGGGCTCAAGGGTTTCTGACCACAAGAATAGAACCCTTGTGTAAAACATTCATATGTAACTTTCTCCCCTGCTTCTACATTATTATTAAGATGACATTAGCTTTACTCCACGAGATAGAGGAAGCATAACACCCTGATGCCAAGCATTTCTGCAGCCTGTACTGAAGGTAAGACTAACCAAGACACCGAAAAACCCACTACCATCTACTCCATTCTGATGTAGAGTGATTGTGTAGGGTTTCTGAAGCTGTAAATTTTTCCTTGGGCACATAGTTGCATCTTTATCCTGTGGAGCAGCTGGGAGCTTGACCCACCAGCCTTGTGGCTAGCAGCCAAAAGCTTACCTAACGGAAGGTAAGATTAGATTGAGGGCGGGGGAAGATGCTTGACGTGAGGATGGAAGATAAGCTCTGTGGGATGTTACTGGAAGGATCTGGATATTTAGCCTGGACCCAACCAGCTCCCAGTCACAGGGACCAGAGACAAGTGCGGAGCAGCAACTCTCAGTCCTGCTGCTGTTTCCTGGAGAGGCTGCCAGGGTCGATGCTCTGGAACAGCAGAATCTCAGTGTAGAAATGTTAGCAGTCTGTACTTGTTATGTGCCACTTTGTGTCCTTGGTCCAAACACACAGTGATGACTCTGTTAGCTAATGGGAGACCCAGCCTTCGTTTCTTTTGAGATGAGTAAGACTATTTTTTTTTCAACCCATGACCCAGACCATTCTTCAAAAATACTTGAATCTGGACTCTAGCAAGCATCAACTGAAGTTAACATGTACCTTCTCAGTATCCCTTTATCTGAGCCTGAAAGATTTGTACAAAGTACAGGAGCACTTATGACAAAGCATCTCAATAGCTAACTGATCAATTATCTACCGACTTCTTCCTCTTAGCATGAAAAAACAAAAACAAAAAAAACCAACCCAGAGATAAGTAAATCGATGCAGGAGCTCTTTGACAGTTCAGAAAAAGATCTAGTGACCATGTAGCGAACAAGGCTCTCTGAATGGTCCAGCAGGATAAAAATCACCCCAGGCCAAGCTCTCTTCAGGAATTAAAGAGGTCATTCAAGAGAATCCACGTATTTTACAAATTGTAATTGAGTTTTTACAGTGGTCCCTGTGTTGTGTTAGCCATTGGGGAGAGCATGTTTAATGACACTGCTCAGAGTGCTGCCTTCCTGGAATGGCATGAGAGACGACCACCCTGAGTGGTGCATGTGTGTGATGCTTCCTGGAAAAGGGGGAAAGGATCATGAATAGGCACGTGAATGAGTTTGATGGCTAGAAAGCGAAATGAATGTGATTTTTAAGGCTTTCTCTTGATTTGTTCTAAAGGTTGAAAACCCTTGAGCTTATTGGTATAACCATGGAGAGAAATGGTAAATAAAGAAATGTTGAAGTTACAGAGGGGACAGGGCCTCGCATAGAGCAAGATCCCTGTGAAGCAGACAGGCTTAATAATAGAACCTGAGTGAGGTGGGGCAAAGAGCTTTCAGATGAGAAAGTTGCAAAGCTGGCCACTCCCACAAAGATGCACAGCCTTGGAAACCCTTTGTGAGGTTGCTATACACATACAATAGACACACGCGCGCGCGCGCGCGCGCGCGCGCATGGGTGGCCTTTAAATAATTAGTGGGAAAAGGGGATTTAGAGATGATAGAATGTTCTCAGAGTCCATGAGATGCGTTATCACCATCCTTATCTCTAAGGAGGATTCTGTCTGTACTACTAAGACAGATTGGATTTTTTTCTGGCAGTGCATGAGACTTTGACTATTCTTTTCTGACCCCATAATTCAAAAGCATCTCCCTTTCTCCGGTGTTCCTTATTCATTGTCCATCTCTCACGTGCATGCCAGATGATAAACACCAGGCCATGAGTCAGGCCCACTTTAGTCCCCAAAGTGACATCTTGCCTCTTTAGCAGTTCAACGAGGTCTTTTGTTTGCGGCATGTTTGCCTGATGCAGTACAGTCATTTGACATCCTGATAGCGGTTTTCATTGTTGGTGGATCCAAGTCAAACGATTTTTTTAAAAACAGCCTTACTGGCATATAATTCACACATCGCACAATTTGATAGTTCAATAAAATGCAATCTTTAAAATCTTTGGTCCTTGTCCATGTATCATGATGTCCACTTGTGAGGCTTTTTCTTTGACGTTGACCGTGTGATGCACACCGAAGGCTGTGGTCTTTGATCTTTATCAGTTAGGGTTGAGTCTTTGCTTTTGACAAAAAAAGAGCAAAGGGTTGCAGGTGTTACTGAGTCATTTTCCAATCGGACACAGCCTTCTTTCCACGTAGCGTATTCTGCTGCGAGTATTTGCTCAACGTGTGGATTGATTAACTATAGTTCAAGGATACAACCCTGACTTACTGTTTTAAGCCTTCCAATATCTCCTTGTTCTGTACAGAAACTGCCTCTTAGTTTATGTCTAGGTTCCACATGAGCACCATGATATATCCCGGAATAACAAACAGTCTGTTGACTTTGCATAGTCAATACAACATAAGCAAGCATTTTTCTGGTATCCACTTTGTTCAGCCAAGATTCATCTGAGGTCAGCAGTAATCTTCCTTGTTCCACATCCTCTTCTGAATCTGGTTGAATTCCTGATAGTTCCCTACTGATGGGCTTCTGTAACACACACACAATCTCGTTAGCAACATTTTATTCAAATCATGTGGAGCCATTTTATTAAGAGGGTCACTGTGAATCAGATTTCATGGCAGTGGGTTTAGTTTCATTTATTTTGGCCACTCAGAGCTTTTAAGTATACGAATTGCTTTACCCCCATTATTCCTTTCCCGTGAGATATGTGTCTCTTTCCTAGGAGCTAAAGGAACAATGATTTCCTTTTCTTGACCATGTCCCCTGGGATAAGGAAGAGATGTCATGCTGAACTGACAAGTAGAGAGGTGGAGCTCCTTTGGGAAATTCGCACTACAGCTTCTTGAAGTGGCCACTAAGATTTAGAGCAGGGGTCCTCAAACTTTTTAAACAGGGGGCCAGTTCACTGTCCCTCAGACCCGTTGGAGGGTCAGACTATAGTTTTTTTTAAAACTACGAACAAATTCCTATGCACACTGCACATAATCTTATTTTGAAGTAAAAAAACAAACGGGGCAAAAACACCTGGCCGGCCAATTAAATGTTCTTGGCGGGCCACAGTTTGAAGACACCTGATTTAGAGGACTGGATTAAATAGTTGTCATTTGCTATATGCTCTTAGAAGGTTTTCCATGATGGTGGTGGTGGTAGGGATGGGGGTGGATGCCATTCTTTGATGTGGTTTTTAAATAATGTTCACTATATGGTTGTTTTTCTGGGAAACAGGTATACAGATCTCCACCACATTCTATAAGTAGAATTCCACTACCTTTAGATTTTTAATATACCTTTTATAAATGGTAATATATATTGGTTTAAATTTATCTTTGCTAGATTACCAACTGTGTCAAGCAATTTATTTAATTAACCACCAGTTTCCCAAAAGTGATACATTAATGATGCATGGATTTTCAAAATGTGCTATAATGAAGTAGATACTTGATAAATATATAAGTTTAATTAAAGCTAGATGCCATCTTATTTCTATGAGTAAAAGCATCTAAAATGCTTTGTATTGTTTCTATTATTTTTAAATTCAAATTTCTAAGACAAAAGTTGCAATTTTACTTATGCTGTTTAATATTCAGGAACTTGGAAAGAGAGGGTTATATTAAAGTATAGATTCACTGAAATACAACCCAGGAAATTGTATGGCTTGTTTTGTTTCTTTTCTTCAAAAAAAGAGTGTATTTTGTATGGTTAAATCTTTAAATCATCATTCCTTCCCATAATGTTGGTGAATTTTATTTATATATGCTTTGGGGAAGGGGATAATTAATTTATATTCAGTTTTCAATAGTGATGATAAAGTTGCATTTTTCATCCATAAATATTATTAACCTGTTTATATGTATTTCTTCTTTGGTAGACCCTGAAGATAAGATAAACGTGTAGTTTATATTTCTGTATTCAAGGATTTTCCCATATAGAAGGATAGTTAGGTATATAACCTTGTAAAATTTAAAATGCTTTGTATTCTTTCTATTATTTATACATTCATATTTCTAAAACAAAAGTTTTAGTGTGAAATGTTCAAAATATGTCATTAATAATGTGGGTATTCAGAGATAATAGTGATACTTAAAATTTACTTCATTTATTTATATTTTTGCATGCAATAATTTTTCAACAGTCCTTTACAGATTTTATTTTAGGTCATTTTATTGGAGATTCTTACAGCTCTTATAACAATCCATACATCAATTGCATCAAGCATACTAGGTACATTTGTTGCCATTATTATTTTCTAAACATTTACTTTCTATTTGAGCCTGTTGGTATCTGGTCCTGTTTTCCTCCCTCCCCCCTCTCAAGACCCCTTGACAAATGATAAATTATTATTATTTTCATATCTTACACCGACCACTGTCTCCCTTCCCCCTCAGTTTCTGTTGTTCTTTCCCCCGGGGTGGAGGTTGGGGTGGTTATGTGTCGATCATTTCTGTGGGTTCTTCCTTCCTCCTCCCCTCTCCCCACCATCCGCCTACCCTCCTGGTATGGCTACTCCCATTTTACAGATTTTTTAAAGTGATGTTTTAAAGGCCAAATATTTAGTTTTCAAAATGTGTTGTTTTATATTTAGCGGTATCATTTTTAAATGGCCAACAAAAAAGGCTGTATTTATAGAAGGCTGAGAAACTACTTCAGGTGGTCCCAATTCCCCCTTTTCTTCTGTCTCATCACGGGGTCTTTTCTGGAGCGTGTTACTTTCCGTACCTGTGCTTCTATTTAAATTATTCTTGTAGGGCTTTGCCTATCCAAAAACTCCAGTGAGAAGGAAAAAAAATCTGTTTCTGGAAGCCAGAAAACAAGAAATCTGCTCACCTGGCTTGAGTAGCTATTATTTCCACTCAAGTCGTGTTGAAAATGTTTGAGAGTTTAGCTCTACTAATGAGGTTTAATATATGAATATATATTAAATATGCATTTGACATGTTGAGAAATAAGGAATGTTTGTATTTGATGCAAAATTGTATATCACAGGAGTGAAAATAACTTTCAAGTAACAATAAAGCTAACATTTAATGTGTTCTTAATATATATAATGGTATATTTCACTGGAGAAAGTTTTCGGATACCATCACACCAAGTTTTTACACAGGCAAGTTTCTGAAAATTGAGAATACATTATAAGTTTTCTTCTTTAGCTGAAAATATGTTCTCTATATCAAGTGAACATGACAGTGGTATTCAAATTTTTTTAGATGTGATCAATTAGCATAAGCTTTTATTTTATATAGATAAGCCATATGTACCAGAAAATCAACTTCGAATTCTCATTTTTTTAACATCCACCAAACTATAGCTAATAGCAAAGAATACTAGGCCTACATTATTGTTTTCAAGTTAAAAAATATCCCTCTGATTTTATCAGTGAGAAGTCTCCCAGATTACTACCTTGTCCCTGCCTGCCTGAGAGCACGGCTGGTGTTTAAAAAGTGGGGTAATGTGTGTGTGTGTGCATTTTATTTTTTACATGATAGCTTTATTGGCTGTAAGTTGCATAATGAGTGTCCAAGTGATAGTTGTATAACTTGATGATTTTTTAAGTAAACATACCCATTTAACTGGTGTATAGATTAAAAAGAAAGCAAACGTATCTACCATTCCAGAAAACTCCCCTTGCCCTCTTAAGCAACACTCACACAAAAGTAGCCACTATCCTGACTTTTATGATGAATATTATTCAGTCGATCTTTAATTCCTTAGATGCCGTTTGATACCTGCTTGGGTGTTGTCTAGGTCCATATATATCCGTGGTCCCATAAGGTTATAATGGAATTCAGAATCCTAAGAGGACATAGTCGAAGTACTTTGCTATAGACAGGATGATCTGTAGATCCAGTTGTTCTCTCAGTAACTCTCCAGGGTCTCTTGGTGCCCTGGCTGTGTGACCAGAGGCACCCATTTACACAAGCTGCCTAGGCTATCTTGCTCATTTTAGCCAAGGGCCACACAGACACTGCTTAAAGTACTGAGGGGACTTCTCCACTGAACCCACTGGCCCTCCTTGGCTTAGATGTCCTGGGTTGATAGTATGTAGTGACAGGTGCCAGGCTGTAGAGGTGGATGAAGGAGGGGTAGAAAAGAACAGGAGGGAGGGTGCGGGTGGGTGGGGGGGGTAGATTAGGGCTGGTAGAGTTTAAAGCTCATTAGGGAGACAAGAGGAAGGGGAGGGAGCCAAGAGTAGTGGGCTGGCAGGCAGCTGCCCTTTGGAAAATGAGTTCCCACCATGGCTGATGGGTGGACACAGGCAGAGGGCCGACCACCAAGTCACAGTGGTTTCCAAGCCAATCAGTGACCATCATGCATCTGCCTCACTGTATATAATATAGTGTTTACAGTGCAGCCAAATCACATAGCATCCTAATTCAGATAAAGTACCACGGATGTTAAGTGACCCATAACTGCTGAGCTTGTGAGATGAATCCTTTGAACAGTGCCTTGTTGTTAGTGGCTGTGGAGTCAGTTCTGACGCAGGAGAATCGCAGGTGTGACAAAGTACAGCTGCATCAGATTTTCTTACCTGTAATGAAAACAAAAATAGATCAGGCAGGCAAACAGTCAAGTGCAAGCCTTGTGCTACTAAGGAGCACAAATGTCCCTGTGTGTGGCAGAAAGAAACTCCTAGATTCTCATTACTGTAACTTTACCATGATTTTCTTACTTACTCTCTTGTGAGATTAGAAGTTGTTTCCTGTCTGGGCCTATTTGGAGTGGCACTGTTGTGAACATCTCTGTGTGTCTGCCTTTGATTCATCTAAGAGGCTGAGCAGACAGTGGGTTATGCACTGGGCTGTGAGCTGAAAGCCACCAGCTAGTCCTCAGGAGGAAGATGAGGCTTTCTGCCCCCATTCAAATGACAGCCTCAGGAACCCACGGGACTGCCCTACTCCGCCCTACGGGGAAGGCGTGAGTCAGAATCCATTTGACGATAATGAGTTTCGGGTTTGGTTTAAGTACAAAATGTTCTGGGATCTAAAAGAACAAAACAAAACAAATTCACTCTCATTGAATCAATTCTGACTAATAACAGCACCGTAGGACAGAATCAACTTGCTTCTGTGGGTTTTGGAGGCTGTACATCTTCCCAGGAGCAGAAACACTGCATCTTTCTCCCTCAGAAGGTCTGATGGGTTCACACTGCTGACCTTGTGGCTCAGGGCCCAGCATGTAACCCACGAGACTGTCGGGGCTTTTGGTGTTATTCAGTGAAGCTGCCAAAACATGATGGGAAAGGAAATTAAAAGATACTGGATTTTTCCATGAACGCTTGGAAACCTCCTTGCATGTTTAAGAATCAAAGTGCTGGATTCAAGAGAACATATGTTCAGCTTTATTAGTGTTAAACTATTTCCCAGTACAGTTATATCAATTTGTACTTTCCACCAACGGTATGAAAGCTTTCAGGTGGTACATATTCTTACCAGTATGGGATAAGATAGCGTAAGTCTTTACAATTCTACTTTGTGGTTTTCATTTTCATTTCTCTAATGACTTGGGTAATGAACCTTTTATAGGCTTTTGGATATTTGTATTTCCCCCTTTTAAATCACTACCTTAAAGTCTTTAGTGCAATTTTTAAGTTGAGTCATGTATTGATTGCTACTATTCTTGTAAATTCATGTGCCCTTTGTCAAATACATTGTTCATGCCATCTTTCACATTGTAATTTGCCTCTGGACACTCATCTGTGCCTTGTGATAAACAGAAGAACTTTATTTTAATGCAGCCCCCCCCCCCTTTTTTTAGTTTTATGAAGGCATTTTGTGTCATGATCATAGGTATGTTTGTGCTATTTTCTGTGTTGTTTTCACAAAGATAAAGTTTTTAGTCTCACAAATTTAGATCTACAAACTGCATGGGGCTGAATTGAGTATGATAGGAAATAGGATTGGTTTATTAGTTTCGTATAGTTTCCCAACTTGCTGAACATAATTTATAAAATAGGCCATCGTTTCCTTCAGTGTCTTATCAAAAAACAAGTGGCTGC
This sequence comes from Echinops telfairi, assembly GCF_000313985.2. NCBI lineage: Eukaryota > Metazoa > Chordata > Mammalia > Afrosoricida > Tenrecidae > Echinops > Echinops telfairi. The sequence goes on from NW_022111300.1 coordinate 20,312,875, forward strand.
AATAGATGTGGTGCTATTTACAGACAGTGTATTCATTTCTGTCATACCTTTTGTCTGTTTTTGCACCCAGGCCAAAGTTTCTTAATTATTTTTAGCTTGCTACCTAATGGAGGAAATCTTCCAACTTTGTTATTTTTCTTTGACAATTGTGGCCCATTTATTTTCATTAAAAACATCCTATCAATTGCCATAAAAATATTTGGATTTTGATTGTACAATATAAGTTAACCAATGTCAATTAGCAAAGAGAGAAACTTACTACCATGAATGTTGACATTCACATTCACTATACCTACTCAATCTGTATGCTGAGCAAATAGTTCAAAGATTGGGACTATATGAAGAAACGTGGCATCAGAATTGTAGGAAGGCTTATTAACCATTGGTGATACTCAGATGGTAGAACTTTGCTAGCTGAAAGTGAGGAGGAATTGAAGCATGTGCTGGTGCAAATTGAAGGCTGCAGCATTCAGTATGGAAAGAAAACCCAAACCCCCCCAACTAGACCGACCGATATCATCATGAAAAGCAGAGAAAAGCTTGATGTTGTCAAGGATCCCATCAGCCTGGACACATAATCAATGCCCATGGAGCTAGCAGTCAAGGAAGCAAGTGACACTGCATTGAGGAAACCAGATACACGAGGTTTCTTGGAAGTATCGAAGAGCGAGAATATCACTGTGCGAAGTAAGGTTCACCTGACCTAAGCCAGGGTATTCTTAATCGCCTTATATGCATGTGAAAGCCAGTCATTGAATAAGGAAGACCCAGGAGCAATCGATGAATGTGAATTACACTGGAGAAGAGTATTGAAAGTACCATGAACTGCCAGAAAAAGAAACAAGTCTGTCTTGGAAGAAGTTCAGCCAGAATTCTCCTTAGAAGCAAGGATGGCAAGATTTTGTCTCATGGACTTTAGATGTTTTGTCCAGGGAGACAGTCTTGGAGAAAAACACCCTGCTTGGTAAAGAAGAGGGACAACAAAGAGCAAGGTCCTCAACAAGATGGGGACACAGTGGTGGCCACAAGGGCCTCACACATAAGAACCGTTGGGAGGATGGCGCAGGACTGGGCTGGGTTTTTCTGTGCACACAGGGTCGTGGGGGGTCGGCTCCGTGCACCCAACACCTCGACGGTGCCCCCAACTCTGTGGTACACGACAACCACTCCCTTGGTCTGCTAAATGCAGGGCCCTTTGGGCGTATTGATCCTTGCTACAGGAGCAAGGCTGAGCCCAGGGGGTCGGGGGGCTGAGAGGATGAGAACCAAGGAAGGACAAGGTGCTTCAAGATCAAGTGACTATATCTTTCATGTTTTCTAATCTGGCCTTGTGATAATCATGAACTTCCCTAAGAAACCTGTATATTCATGAATATCTTCTGAGAGTTCTGTGTAGTCACCCTAATGGATCATTGAGCCCAGTAAGGAAATAGTGTGTCACAGGGAGGGTGCTTGGTGTCAGTGTAGGATGAAAGAAGTGGGAGGGGGGAGCGTACCTGACCTTTGCCTCCTGGGAATCAGTCTTGGGCAGATAGGGAGTTGAAATCTCCACCTTTGTGTCGCCACAGAGGAGGTGAGATGTGGTCCCCACACCATTTCCTCCATCATCCCCAAAGAACTTCTTCCACTTCCAGGACTTTAGCAGATGTCTATAAAATATTGCGTCTTCTAAGCTATAAGCATTGCGGATCTCTGAGGTTATATTTTTCAGTGTAGAGCAGGCATTCTCAACCTTAACCTTAAGACCATATGTACTCGTTTATAAGTCGAGTTTTTTCAGCACATTTTTAATGCTGTTTTTGTGGTAAAATTAGGTGCCTCGGCTGATACTCTGGTCGGCTTATACTTGAGTATGTACAGTAACTAATATTTTATATCAGATGTTTTGTTTCTGGTAATTGAAGGATACTGTCTCGCTCCTTGTAGAATAGTTGTCAGCATACCTCTCCTCTGCCCGTTAGATGTCAGTAGCACCGCCCCCTCCATTCAAATAATCAGCAGTGTTGTCTAGATAATGTGACATGGCTTGTCTATGATAGCCATTCAGTTAAAAACTAGTTAAAAACCTCTGGTATCGAGGTCTCACACACCTTTCAATTAGATTGATTTGTTCCAAGATAATTTTCATGTTGTTTTATATAGTCTGTATTACTGAATTTGTATTTTATATTTGTTGCTGGCAGTTAGCAATTAAATTGATTTTTATATATTGACTTTGTGATCCAACAGCTTTGCCTTTTTTGAAAATTACATTTAAGGAAATGGGTGAAAAACTTGAGCTGGCACTTCAGAATATGATATCCAAATGAGTAATACACAGAGACATGTGTTCAGCCTTGTTAGTCATTAAAAAAACCCACACATTAAAATCAGTGTGTAGTACAGCGACATAACTAATAGGCTGGTTAGTTTTACAAACAAAAATAATCAGATCCAGATAGAAATGACCCGTGTAAGTGAGGAGGTGTATTGGGGAAATGGAAAGCATTTTAGAGTGGGTTGACAATCTTAATTGAAGTTCACCTAGCATTTACACTCTTACATTTCAGTTCTAATGAAAATCAGACATGTGTTTGCCATAAAACCTGAGCAAAAGAATGTTTATAGTCATACCATTCACAACAGTCTAAACCTGGAAACCACAAAGATAACCCATCAACCACAAACTGGATAAATAGATGCCTTAGAGTGTTCTAATTTTAAATTTACCACAGTGCACAGACTCTATCTACACAAAAGGTGGTGAGCCTCTCAAACATGTTAACTACAAGTGCAAAAGAATGTGCACAGGGTAATTCTATCTCTCTAAAGGTCAGAACCCTAATCTATAGTGTTTAATTAACCTTGGGGATTAGTACTCCTGAGTGCTGTTAATATTCTGTTTCTAAATCAGGATGCTGATAACATGAGTGTTCCCTTTGTGAAAATTAATGAAGCTTATGCTTGTGATTTGTTCACTTTCAATATGTATGCTACCCTTCAATTAAAAGTTGCAAACCATAAAAGAAAGTAGCTATTCATTTGCCTGTAGTTTGGCTGTACCATAGGGAGTCTGTCCTATCACACATGCAACTTGAGTTATGCGACCTCCTCCTCCCTTCCCACCATCACTTCCTAATCATTTCCACTCCTACTCCCAGCCCCTGACACATAAGGTCTTACTTAGTAGGTTTGACTTGAAGGCCTCATCATGGCCACAGTGCTGGACAAAGTGTATTATTATTTTCCCCACTGGTACTTTGTTGCATTGGCGTTTCTCCAAAGTCAACTAGGAAACTGTAATTAGCAATAGTTTCAGTTTAGAACTTGTGACCACAATTAGAATGTCTTGACTAAAAAGAATTGTTTATAATTATTCTTTGGTTGGTTGATCATTGTGTGTGTGTGTTTTTATCCTTGCAATTGATCATAGTTTAACATGAGCTTCTAAATATGTTCAAAGACACACAAAAAAATAACACTTTGCTTAATAAAGACATACCTTACTTTTTAAAGTAAGATGGATTGCAACCAATATAAGGGCTCCTTGAATTTTCCTCCTTGATTATGTTATGTTAATATAGGAATCCTTAATGAAATAGGGAAAAAAAGGTGACTCTTCTCATTGGTGAGCACTTCATCTGATTTATTTTCTCATATCTTTTAACCATCTGAAAAGTTTGTGATCAAATTATTGATCAACTCTACAGTGAAATATATTGATTTTTACTTTACTATATTGAATGTTTGATTTAGTTCTTAACTAAGTATCTGTGAAGTTTGTGTTTGGGGAAGATTTATTTTAGAATACCCCTTTTTATATAATGTGTATAATTTTTAAGATAAAATATATATACAAAACACTCCTCGGTGCTATCGTGCTTATCAAAGTACTCTTTTCTCTAATTTTTTTCCAAGTGCTATGCCAGATTTATTATTTATTTTTATTTTCTGTCCTGTGTTCTGTTTTAGCCCAGCAGGACAATTTTACCATCCTAGAATGAATATACATATCACAATATTTTTTAATGGATTTTTAAATTAACCGAATTACATTTTGTTTTGTAAACAGATGCTTGTATTTGTTTTTATTGCCATTATGTCTCTGTTCCTTTTAGGTAAGTAGATCAATTTTAATTTTATTTCTAGCATCATTGGCATTCACATTTGTGTGCTTCTCTTTTTGGGGGGAGGGGGGTGCCCTTTATATGCAAATGTGATGAATAGTCTTCTCATTTAGTTTTTTTATTTGACTTTGCCATATGCTTCAAATTCTCTTTCAAAATATATTTGATTATCTTTGAAAATCAGGTTTGGTTTTCTCCGCTGGTTGCTTAAAATACGTACATAACTGCATTTTATTCTTGTGCATCAGGTAACAACTCTATCATGGTCTATACATGAATTCTCAAATGACAAATTGTTAACTTCTCTGTATATAGTTGTTATTTAATTAAATGGAGACCTTTTCCTGTTATTATGATAATTGTGTCACTGGTAACTGATTTTTAAACAGCTTGGAATTTTAAAAGCCATTCCTCCCGTTTATAATTTGAATAGAATTAGATGGTTGACTTGATTGTTTGCAGGAAGATCATATGTGTCCTGTGGGTGAGAGCATATGGTGTGACTAGATGGCTTTCTGGGGAGGGGGCAGGGGGCTCCGGGGACCCCCTGCAGAGACGCTGCTGCATTGTGGCTGCTCTGCCTCTTCCAAGGGATTCCCTCTCAAGGCTCAGTGACACACATGTGGCCAGTCGTTTGTATGTTCTTCCGGAACCCAAGACCTCCATCCAAGCATTGAAATTCTGTGCATTCCTCTAGTTGCTGGAGGAAACAATGATCCAGTCATGAAATATGCAGTTCTTTTTTCTTACATTTTTATACTGTATGGAATCAATTAATTAGTTCCGCATCCTCCTGCTCTCTAGTTTACTGATAATAGATTTTTCTCCCTCTAAGTGTTTTTTTTCCCTTGCTGAGAGGATAGCTTTAAAAGGAACACAGATCACATCGTTAGGCAAAAAATTAAAGAGCTGTTATTGATCAAAGAGTTGCTAATATTTGGCTAAAATACTTCCATTTTTTATGTATTTGCTGATAGAGGTTGTTCGCAAAGTATGATTTTAAAAATGTTTGTTTTCTACCTCAAATGTTTTTACAAGACGCATTTGCTTAAAAAAATGCCTCTAGATTATGAGGAAAAGAGAGTATGGGTGATAATGGTTTTAGTGATGTCCCTCATTGTAAAAACAAGTGTGTCATTGTTTCTGAATCAGAGTGATTATTGCCCCTGTCATTTACATGGATACACTTAAGTAGTCTGACTTTCACTGAGAGACTTGGTTACAGACCTGAAGATGGAGATGAGTGAGGAGGAGAACTTCAGTGGTGAGGAAAGGACCCAGTCATTCAGATTTCAGAATGCTCCCATGTCACTTGTACATTACCATACTGCCTGACAACAAATGGGTTTCCTTATGACTGCTCTAAAACCAAAGCTCTTCTGGTGGCTTTTCAGTCAGTTGTCTCTCTTTATTTTTACGTCAGTTTTCCTAGGAGACGTTTTGATATTCCTCCTTCCAGGGAGGCTGCTCTGGTGGCACAATGGGAAGGCACTTGGCTGCTGATGCCAAGATGGACTGTTTGACTGAACCAGTGGCTTTGCAGGAGACAAGAGCTAGTGACCTGCTCCTGTCAGGATTATCGCTTAGGAAGCCCTAGCGAGGCAGTTCTACACAGGTCACTGTGTCACTCTGAGTCGAAATTGATGTGACAGTACCCGACGAGCATGTGGTATCCCGTAACGGGAATCTATCTGCAGGACAGCCTCCCGGGGTCCCCGAAACTCCTAAAATGTTAGCCAGCATTTCCCTTGCCTGTGTTTATATATACATGTATGTGTATGTTCATTTGTTTTCAGAACGTATCAGCCCAGGTAAAGTCTCTGGTGGTGTGACAAGTCTTGAAAGGAGCCATCCACATGCTAGCAGTTTTTCCTCACCACCAGGGTAACTGGGCAGTTCTGCCCCCTTGTGGTTGGTTAGGGAGCACATGGGTTTCTTTTGTCTTCTGGTCCTGTCTGCTGCCAGAGCGTTCACTTCATTGCAAGTGGTTGAAGCTGGTTCATCCATGTTCTAGTTCAAGAGTATTGTGGAACAAGCAATGCATGCGGAGCATACATCACAGTTGTTCATAGTCTTTGTTGGGAAATTATCACATGTCCACACCTGACCATAAGAGAGCTTGGGAGGTAATCACTTCCGACATTTTTCAGACTTAGTGTGTGTAGAAGTAGTATGCAAAAGTGAAGGTGAGTCACACAGAGAAGGTGGCAGTTTTATTAAATACAGAAAAGACACTCCAACCCCAAACCACTTAACACCATTGATGAAGAGTGTGAATTCTTAGTAGTAATCACCCTCTTTAAAAATGCGTGCTCAGTGAAGTCCTCCTTACTGTCTTAAGACAAAGTTATAGAAAACGTAACCTTACTACATATACATTTAAAATATGTAAACAGTACACATAATATCATGTACTACGTACATGATATTATGATGTTATGAAAAAGAAACTAATAATAAATAAAATACTAAAATGTTTTGTGTGTGAGTGGCCAGACAAGAGCATGTGTGAAGGTATGATATGGGCAGTGTCCACACATGTAGTGCAATGTTCCATGAAAGACTTTTATAAAAAGTGTTAAATACAATAAATGATAATGCTCTCCAAATACAGGTTCGGTACACTTCTAGAAAGAAAATTCAATATAAATCAAAATGTCTACTACCATCTGGTGTGATATTCTAGTCTGGGATCATTATCAGTAGGCACTTTACTTACATGTCCACTGTGTGACTCTGGGAATGTGACAGAGCCTCTGTTCTCTCACAACAGTTGTCTTTTTCTTTTTCTCTTCTGAACTAGAAGCTCTCTGGTAGCTCTCATGGAACTCATAAAGTAACCCGGGGTGTAAAACCCCACCAAATGCAATGACGTTAAACATTGGCTGTAGGTCTGCATGTTCTGCTCTAGTATTCTCTCTCTGCTTGTCACATTAGTCTCCTAAATGCCACTTACTCCCTTTTTACACTCAGCTGAGCCTGCTGTTATATCTCAAACCACAGAAACAAAATGAAACGGTGGTTTTGCTGTAGGGTGATTGGGGGCTAGTACTTACTAAGAAATCCCTAGTGTGATTGATGCCCAGGACATCATCTTTGTGCAGCAAGTGTTTTGTCATCAGCGATGGTGTTTCTATTTTTATCTTTAGAAAGGCTATTATTTTCCTTTATACAGGCCTTATTCTTGGTGGGAGGAACCATACATTTGCAGGAACAAAATAATTAACATTTGCGTATTATCTTAATGACAATTTTTTTAAATGGTGAGGACAGTGTTGTGTGAGGACTTTTCTTACCCTCACTTTACACAAGTTAAGAATACATTAAATTGAACTTTGTGAATGTGTGTCTCTTCGGGATTAGATTAATAAAGTCAATTCTTAGGTCCTCCTGCTGGTTAGTGAAATATGTCTGCAGAACATCAGTCCCATGCATTATCCTATGGAGAGTTATGTTCTGAGCTTTGAGGATTTTAAGGAATGCTGCCTTTATTTGCATAGTAAAGTTCCAAAAACTATAAGGAAGAAAACACTTGAACTTTGTGTCAACAAAGTTTCTCTAACTTATTTGGTCATAAAATTCTTTATTTTCATCAAAGCATCTCATGGATCACTACCATAGAAATAAGGATGTAAGTGAATAAACTTTTGGCATATCACTAACCTTTGAAATGTTGTTGTAGGTGCCTTTGTGTCCTTACTAACTCTTGGTGGCCCCCTGCACCACAAACCCACTGGGCAAGCCTGTGCCATCCTTACCGCCCTTGCCATGGTTGGGCAGATGGTGGCAGCCGCCCTGCAGGCCATCTCCCTGAGGGTCTTTCTGAACTTTACCCAGCATGTTGTCCTCTTCCTGGGATGAGATCCCCCTGCTAACACGCCGAAAGTACTTGAGAGACAGTCTTGTCATCTTCCTTTCAAAGGAATATTCCAGCAGTGTTTCTCCCAAGACAAACGTCTTCATTCTTCTCGTAGTCCTTGGTATGTTCAGTATCTTTCCCCAACAACGTTATTTGGAGTTTCATTTCTTCATCAAGCCTCCTTATTCATTGTCCAGCTTTTGTAGGCCTATGAGGTGATTGACAAACCAGTTAAGTGTTCTGGACTGTTTTCTACAATATGATCAATAATTGGTTGTGCTTCACATAGTCAGTTCTTTTGCGTACTCAGTGAAACACAGACAAACATCTTTCCAGTGTTCTCTGCTTTCAGCTGCGATGCATCTGATTTCAGCAATGACATCCCCTTTCCAAGTCCTCTTTGGAATATGGCTGTCTGATATACTTTGATATAATATGAATATACTGATATAATATGAATATACTTTGGAGTAGTTGACAGTTCCTTGTTGAAGTTCTGCAAACATTTTTGAATGGTCCTTAGTAAAATTTTATCTGTGTGTAATGTGTATGATATTGTTCGACAGTTTCTGCATTCTGCTGGAGAAGCTTTCTTTGGAATAGGCAGTAATCTTGGATCTCTTCCCTTCAGTTTGGGTAGGGAGCTGTCTTCCAAATTTCTCTTCCTACATGGTGAATGTGTCCAATGCTATATCATTTTGTTGAAACATTTAAATTCATATTCCATCAATTCCTGGGCCCTTAGTTTCCACTAATACCTTCAGTGTAGATTGGACTTCTTTCCTCATTGCCCTCAGTTTTTGATCATGTCCTGATATAAAGAATGTCCCTGATATACATGAATGTCAACCAATTCTTGGTGGTACTGTGGCTCTGGGTATTCCTTCCTTCTGTTGACGTTTCCTATGCCATGTACTACTTTGTCCAAAGAATCCTTCAGTACAGCAGTGGGAGGCTGAATTTTTGTCTTCATTTCTTTCAGCGTGGGAAATGTTGAGTGTGTTCTTCCCTTGGGTTCTAGTCCAAGTTGTTGCACATTTCATTGTAATACTTTATCTTCTCAAATCTCCGTTTGAAATCTTCTCCTTTGTCATTTTTACCTTTTGCTACTCACTCTTCAATTACAAGTTTCAGAGTTCTTTTTGACATTTGTATGTATTTTTTCTTTCTTTCCTCTTCCTTGATGTGTGATATACTTGATATCATCCGACAGTTCGTCTGGTTTAAAGTCAACATTCAATACATCAAATCTATTCTTGAAATGTTCTTCAAATCTAGATGGGGTTAGATCTTGTCTTAGCTGATGGGCTTGAGCTTCTTCGTCATCTTTTTTACAGGGTCAGTTTGATTCTTGCATACCCCGTGCAGTGGCTGGTGTGTAACTAAAGGTATTTATAAGTAGGCCATCGGTACTGTAGATTTCTGTAATGTGGTCTCTGGCATCATTTCTGGCCTGAAGGCCATGTTTTCCAACTACTGATCCATCTTCTTGGTTTCTACCTTCCTCACCTAATCACCAGCAATTATCCGTGCAGCTTGATGACATGTTGACCAGTTTTAGACTACAGAAGTTGATCGTTTTTAAACATTTCATCATCTCTGGCATTAGTGATTAGAGCATTAATGGGAATAATAGTCTTTGAATTCGTATTCCTAGTCACGTGGCTATTAGGTCTCAACTCACTCATTTTGACCATGGTTGTGATGCTCTTCTTCTTCAATCTTCATCCTCAGTGTAATAGAACCTGTGTTTGTTTGATGTCAGATTCATTAATGCCTACAATATTGATCTTTCAGTGTTCCATTTCATTTTTCATGGCTTCCAATCTATCCAGGTGTTTATATTTTGTACAGTCCACATTCCATACGAGCAGGTGCTGGGTTATTGTTTCTTCCTCTTTTGAATCCTGTAACAGCAGCAAATGAAGATCCCCTAAAATCTTTACTTTCTTCATCCTTATCATTAATCTCAACTCTACCCCAAGGAGGCAGTTCTTTCCCACTTAAATTTTTAGTGCCTTCGGACCTAAAGGACTCTTCTTCCAGCACTGTATCAGACAAATGTTCCACTGCTGTCCCAAAGGTTTCCCTGGCCAGTTGTTTTTTTGTGTGTTTGATTTTTTTTGTTGTTGTTTGGGTTTGGTTTTGTCTTGTAGTAAATTGCCAAGTTGCCAGGGCCGCCTTCCAGTTCCACGGAAACCCGGCTACCATGAGCGAGCCTTTGGACAATTGAGTACCTGTGGTGTAGCTTTTCAGCATGATGGCAGCACATAAGCTACAAGTGTACTACAGATGGGCTGACAAATAGTGGGATCTGTGGTGTGGCCGTTGGAAGTTACCAACTGACTGACTTACTCATAATAATGAAAGCAGATTTGTTTGTTTTAGGATTTTAATCTAGGTTCGTGGTATAGGTGTAACAAAGGTGGTTGTTTGGGATTCTGTTTAAGGGCTAAGTGCCATCGCTTTATGAAGCCCTACCTTTATAAACTCAAACCTACTGCCACTGAGTCAATTCTGAATCATAATGACCCTTCAGCTGGGAGCAGAACTGCCCCTCTGGGTCTCTAAGGCTATGAGCTTGATGGGAGCAGACAGTAGGGCATCTGGTGGATTCGAACAGCTGGGCTCTCAGGTAAGCAGCTCCGCCTTGTTCCCACCGGGCCACCAGGCCTCATCCTGCCTTGATAGTGTAGCGTCAGTTGAGCTGCTGACATAATTTGTTTGTGAACCAACTTTTTTCATGGTCTCTGATTTTCTTGCAAATGGAATTTCTCTCTCCATTGAACTCTATCTTCAAAGTAGAAATGTGTTGCGTAGACTACTAAGTGTAAAGCTTTGTAGTTTTACTAGTTTGGCCTTGCTCAACTTAGAAATATGCTGGGGAAAAACAAAACACAATTAATTAATTGGAGTTGGTGCTAAATATACACTAATCTATTTGGTCTCTGGCTGTACATTTCTGAGTGACTTTTTGGTCCTCTTAAAGTATTTCTTATTTTAATTTCAACTACCTCTTTTCCTAGGAGGTTGGAAATGATGACTGGGTGGTCATACAAGTAGTTGTGTTTGTCCCATGTTCGTGTGTCACCCATATCCTTCCCTATAAGATATTTACTTTAAATTGAGCTATCCTTATTTTATAGGCCACCCCCCACCCACCTCACCACTACCACCCCCACAGCATAGCCAGCCTACAAAAATGCCTCCTAGGTAGTGGGCATGGGTGGCAAACAAGCATAGAACACAGGGATTTATATAAGAATATGGTCATCGTTTGGCGATGTTTCTGAGTTATGACCTTGGACTGAACGGTTTTGCTCGAGATGCGGAGATCGTTTTCTCAGAGCAGCAATGATCGGGTGAGGAACCTGCACGAAGGTGGCAGAGCTTCCCCAGCACACAGACTCCCCAGCCATGCTCCCAACTTTCAAAGTAGCTCGTCTCTTCCAAACCTTGCTTTCATAGTTATTGTGATAGCTGTATTCAGATGATATAAATTTAAGAGGACATATTTGAGAAGGCTGAGGTTTAAAAGAGTGCAAAACTGAATACCGAGCAAATTATTGGTAGTATTTTTCTATATAAATATTTTAAAACTTTGCTCCTTGATTCTTATTTGCTTAATATTCTGTTGGGTTCTCTGCATTTATTATCCTAATTCATATGACAGCTCTCCAAGTTGGGTGTTTGGTTCCTCCATTTGTACAACAAGAGAGACTTAACATTAGTTAAGGACCTGGAGCATCTTCAAACAGCTGCCAGGATGCACAGCTGGGTTAGCAAACCGACTCTCTAATACTCAATCTGGGCCTTTTCTCATTGTGCCATGTTGGGCGACTATGTAAGCAAAGAATCCAGAGCATCTAGTGAATGTTTTGTGTATGTCAGAGAAATCACACTCACACCCCCTTATAGAGGTTGCTAGGAGATGGGGTTGTACATAAAATTCAGATTATGCCTAATAAAATTATTTAAAAATTTTAAAAATTCAGATTATGCCAATGTCCTCTTCTTTGGGGGGTTTCCCCTCAGCTGAGTGGTTTAATTTTAAGGACATTATCCATCACTTTAGAATGCGTCGTGACAGGAACATGACCTATTCTGAGAGCCCGTAAATTAAAGCTTAAGGTTAGGTGTGTTTCCTTTGTTAGTCAGCCTCAGAGGCCATCATTAAAATTAGTCCCTGCTATCTGTCCCAGGTTCCTTATAACATCACTTGTTTTTATATATCCTCACAAAATTATTTTGGGGGCACAGTTGTTAAAATAAAAACTAGATAGAGTTACGGGGACGCATTGCATAATTATACTACTAACCCACAACAAAGTGAATTGGATAGTATTGAAGCACTTACTTTGTTGTTGTTGTTCCCAAAAGCACCAAAAGGGAGAGAGACGGGGCTTTCTCCTGAAACAGTTATAGTCTCAGAAACTCAGAGGGCAGTGTTGCCATTAGGTGCCATCGAATACGTTTTTAACTTTTTCTTCAGTAGCCTTAGCAAAATTTGTACCCAGAGCTTTAGAAGATTGGAACCATGTCTTTTTTTGTTGGTTCTTGTATTCTCAGCACTTAGTACTTCAATGTTTTGAATTAAAGAATGAATGCTTTCATGTTCTCTAAAGAAAGCCACATGGTATAAAGGAAGATTGGTCATTTTAGGTCATCAAAACCTGTTTCTCCTCTTACCTACCTTCTGAATTGTTGTGCACAAATTAAGGCAGTTACAGTTATAGGTATAATTATAGCTGGTGTTGAGAAATAAATAGATTGGGATCATTGTTAAACTTTGGAGAAGGGGAAACTGGTACCTTCAGGCAGAATACTAGCACACAATCACGGGAATTACAGGCACACTGGTATCTAGAGACTTGGGCGATTACATAAATCCTTGATTTCTCTGGATGCTTACCACTGGATTTGAGCTTGATACTGTTTTATGATTTGTAGGCGCTAAGCTATTGTGGCAGCAGAAACTTTCTATTCACAATTCTTGGCACATAGTATAAGCTTATAAAATGTTTGCAAAAGAAATGAATGACTAATATGTAGTTATTTAAACACAGCTGTTCAGTATATTACAAGCAGAGTGATTCATTGATTCCCATTACATTGTGGCATAACCTTATTTTATTCATATAAAAATATGAGCTGGTATTTCCCTAAATAAAGCATTAGTATTCTGGTTCATGGTTGGCTGTTTTGGAAGCTTGCTTCCCCAGGCCCTGGAGATGAGACCATTGGTTAAACTACAATTATAAGAGAGCGTGTCCTTTTACTACATACACGCATTCTTATGTTTGCTAAATTTCAGTTATGCTGGCAAGATCTCTTCTCATGGAAGCTTGTCCAATCGTCCCAGTGTGTAAACAGAGGTACCAGAAACTCCTAATGAAGTAGACGAATGATGAATATCAAAATATACTTCCTTAATTTTGGTGAAACTGACTAAAAACCTTGATCTAACTTTGTTTGTTCGTTTGTTTTTATTTTTGGCCTTCAGGCATCTTTATGTTGTTTGCTTTTACTTATTTTGCCTCAGGCTGTATGTCTTTTAAGTAGGGTGCTAAACATCTGAGAAGCCAGACCACTTTGACAGATTCCCCCTTGGACATTGGAAAATGGGATGATTCTCAGCAAAGTGGCAGAATGTGGAAGTACAGAAAAAATGCTTTTGGAAAATAAGCACTGTTTTTAATAATACTGCTAAAGGGAAATCCCATGTAAAGCCCTGTAGGTGAAGCTCAGTACTTCAAATGTTAAGAATAAATATTAGGGTTCTCTTTCTTTGTTCGTAATTATCTTTGGTTTTTCGCCTGTGCAACAGGGAATCTGGTTGAATTTCATTAAACTGAGCATTCCTGTTCCAGATTCCTCTGCCACCACCATTATCTTCATGCTACCATCACTGCTCCTGGATCCCTGTTGGTAGAGTGATTACATGTTGGGCTGTTCACCACCACAGGGTCAGCAGTTTGAAACCACCAGTTGCTTCATAGGTGAGAGATGAGGCTTTCTACTCCCTTAAATAGATGCGGTCTCAAAAACCCACTGGGGCAATTCTGCCCTGTCCTCTAGGGTCACCATGAGTTGGACTCCACTAGGGGGCAGGGAGTGTTTGAGTTTGAGTACACCACCCTGCTTTGCACCCCCACCCTGACTTCCCTTTTTCCCATGCTTGTTTGAAACTAGCCCGTGAGCCACAGAGCACTGACGCCCTTTCCCCTTTCCCTTTCCTTTCTTTTGTAACCACGCAGACCAGTGTTTATATTTGATGGGCAAGGGAACCGGAGGGTTCTCCTTGTCTCCTTGTTCCTTGTATCTGTAGAGTGTGACACACACCAAGAACAACACGTGACGCACAGTTGCGTAACCCATGTCTTCCAAACAGTCCGTATTGCAGGGCTCTGTTCCTGACCCTCCCCACCCCGCCACCCTTATGCAGGGCTTTATTGTTCCTCTTCCCTCCCTCTTCCCCCTCCACCTCACCATAACCTTTTGAAGTCTTCTTAGGTTGTCAAAACCCTTTTTCCTTTTTTACCCCCAATAAATTAATATTGTCATGAAGTCTTTTTCTTGATGACATTGACTAAGATTTCTGAACATGTCTTGCAAATTCATCTGTTTCATGAAGTGCTTGACAATATTATCATTGTTTATTAAAGATGCTTTATATTCCATTTTGTGAATGTATTGGAGATTTTTATCCATGATCTACAGATGGGCTTTTTAGTGGTTTTTGCTATGATAGAAAGCATTGCTAAAATAGGATTAGGCATCTAGTTATCCATATTTTTTCATTATTTCTTTGGGGTATACCAAGTAGATTGTAGAGTTATATGGTATTTCTGTTTGCATTTGTTTAAGGAAGCTCCATACTGTGTTTTATAGCAACTGTAAAATTCTGTATTCCCCTCAGCCATGTATAAGTGTTCCAATCTCTCCACATCCTCTCCAGCATTTATTTTCTGTTTTTAGGAATTTTGCCATCATTGTCAGTGTGAAGTGGTATCTCATCATTATTTTAATCTGAATTCCTCTTATAACTAATGATCACGGGCATTTCTTCATATGATTGTTGGCCACTTGAATGCCATCTTCAGGAGATTCTCTACTCTTGTCTTCCCATTTTTGATTAGATCATTTACATGTTTGTTATTAAGGTGTTGCAGTTGTCTATTAATTTTTGACATTAGCTCTTTATCCAATATATCACTGCCAAGTTTTTTTCCTCCTAATTTATGAGAGTTCTCTTTTTGCTTTACTGATGGACATAATAAATGTTGAACTATAGTAGGTCCCAATGCTCTATTTTGTCATATATAGTGTGGGTGTTTTTCATTATGTTTGGTAGGAACATATTTATGTCTTGTATTAGGGGCCTAAAATTTGTCCCTATTTTTTCATTGATAATCATCATAGTTCTAGGGTTTTTAGATCTTCAAATCCTTTGATATATATACATATACATATTGTGTGTGTGTGTGTGTATGAGTTCTTTTTCATTCTTTGTAGGTAGTGATCCAATTTTTGTAGTACCATTTGTTTAAAAGACTATCTTTTCCCCATTTAATGCGTCTTAGTCTTTATTGAAAACCAGGTGTCTGTACATGCTTAGAAGCCTTGATGTCATGGTGGGTTATGTATTGGACTTCTAACCATAAAGTCAGTAGTTTGAAACCACTAGCCACTCCACAGAAGAAAGATGAAACTTTAGACTTTCATAAAGATTTAGAGTTGAAGGCAGTGAGTTTATTTGGGGGTAGATTTTTTGTTCTATTCCTGGGTTCTCTGTTAAAATCCATTGGTCTACGTATTTATCACTGTACCAAAACTAAGTAGTTTTGATTATCCTAACAGTATAATAGATTTTGAAATCAGTTACTGAGAGGCCTATGACTTCGTTGTTTCAGTTGTTATTGTTTAGTGGTTGTTTGTTTATCTTGACTTTCTTTCCTTTCTT
Source organism: Echinops telfairi (assembly GCF_000313985.2). Taxonomy (NCBI): domain Eukaryota; kingdom Metazoa; phylum Chordata; class Mammalia; order Afrosoricida; family Tenrecidae; genus Echinops; species Echinops telfairi. The sequence goes on from NW_022111300.1 coordinate 20,328,803, forward strand.
TAATAAGTTGGTGATTCGGGAAGGTGAGTATCATGGAATGCCAGTTTAATAGAACAAAGTGTTCTTGCATTGAGGGAGTATTTGAGTGGAGGCCCAATGACCATCTGCTACCTTAATACTAAACCTATAAATATATGCACGTAGATCTATTTCCCCATCCTCATACATAAATATATTTACACATGTACATGCCTTTATTTAGACCTCTATAAATGCCCTTTGCCTCCTAGTTCTTTCCTCTATTTCTTTTTACTTTCCTCTTGTCCCACTATCATGCTCACCCTTCATTTGGGTTTTAGTAATTCTGTTGATTACATTACCCTTGATCAAGCCCTACCCTCCTCATACCCAATTTTGGATCACTTGTTGTTCCCTTGTCTGTGGATTTGTTAACACCACTTCCTTTTCCTCCAGCTCCCACTCTCCCATGTTTCCCTGGAACTGTCAGTCCCATTGTTTTCTCCAGATTGTTTATCCCATCTATCTTATCTAGATAGACATAATATGCACAAAAACAAGACAGAACAATACAAAACAAAAAAAAAAACCAATGTCAAAAAGAAAAAATACAAAAAAGAAAAGCCTGTAAATAGGTAAAGAGCTGTTGGTTGGCCTTTAGGAGTGTTTTCACTGAAGACAAAGCGGGTGCATAAGCAGAAGCAGCGAAGAAAGCTGATGGTGCCTGGCTATCAAAAGATATAGTGTCTGGGGACTTACGGCTTGAAGGTAAACAAGTGCCCATCTAGCTCATAAGCAACAAAGCCCACATGGAAGAAGCACACCAGCCTGTGTGATCATGTGTTGTCGAAGGGAACAGGTATCAGGCATAAAAGAACAGAAAATCAAATCATTGTGAATGAGGGGTTGTGCAGAATGGGGACCCAAAAACCCATCTGTAGGCAACTGTACATCATATTACAGAAGTGTCGTGGGGAGGAGACACGGCAGTCAGAGTGTAGTTTAGCAATGATGAAACATACAACTTTCTTCTAGTTCCTAAATGCTTCCTACACCACCACCACTATCATAATCCCAGTTCTACCTTACAAATCTGGCTGGACCAGAGGATATACCCTGGTACAGATAGGAACTGGAAACACAGGGAATTCAGGACAGATGATTCCTCCAGGACCAGTGCTGAGAGCAGTGATACTGGGATCGTGGAGGAAGGGTGGGGTAGAAAAGGGGAAAAAATTACTAAGATCTACATATAACCTCCTCCCTGGGGGATGGACAACAGAAAAGTAGGTGAAAGGAGACATTGGACAGTGTAAGATATGACAAAATAATACTAATTTATAAATTATCAAGGGTTCATGAGGGGGAGGGGAAAAATGAGCTGATACCAAGGGCTCAAGTAGAAGGCCAATGTTTTGGGAACGATGATGGCAACAAATATGGTTGACACAATGGATGTGTTTATGGAATGTGATGACTTGTATGAGCCCCCAATAAAATGATTTAAAATATATAATTTGGTGATTTATTTTTAACTTTCTCTGCAGAACTATGTTGGAATTTTGAACGGAACTGCATTGAATTTATACAGTGCTTTTGACAGTATCGACATTTTCATTATTAATGAAAATAATATTTTAATAGGATAATATTTATATTTAATTTATATAAATATAATATTTGATAATATATTAATCATTCTCTTTTTGTTCTTTTTCATTTATTTATTTTTAAAATCATTTTATTGGGGGCTTGTACAACTCTTATCACAATCCACATATACATCCATTGTATCAAGCACATTTGTACATTTGTTGCCATCATCATTCTCAAAACATTTGCTTTCTACTTGAGCCCTTGGCATCAGCTCCTCATTTTTTCCCTCCCCATTCTCCGCTCCCTCCTGAACCCTCGATAATTTAGAAATTATTATTATTTTGTCATGTCTTACACTGTCTGACATCTCCCTTCACCCACTTTTCTGTTGTCTGTCCCCGGGGGAGGGATTATATGTAGATCCTTGTAGCAGACCCTTCTTCTCCCCACCCAAATGCAATAGCCTACACCAGATAGCAGCTTAGCTACTCTACTCTTACAAAATTGCACTGAGCTCTAAGAGGCCCAGAATTGGTAGGGTAGATCTATAGTCTTAACCTACAACTTTCAATTCCTAGAAAATGGGAATAAGGAAGGGCAAAGGGGCAGAGGCACTTTCCTTTATGCAGAAGTTGGTCACACATATATGGTGTGTTTCTTTGTTGTTTCCTCACTCAGTGGAACTTAGTCCCACCATCCTGGTCATGCTAGGTGCAAGGGAGGCTTGTAAATGAAGTCTTTTTAAAAAAATTTTTTTATTGAGGGCTCGTACAATTCTTATCACAGTCCATACATACATCCATTGAGTCAAGCACATATGTACACCTGTTGCCCTCATCAATCTCAA